>NW_018127989.1:980593-985083 GCF_001952655.1 Monopterus albus | reverse complement strand
CTTAGTGTTTTACATCTTCCCTCTGCTGCGGTAATAGCCATCACCTTGGCCTTCTCAAAACAATTTGTGAAAGGACTTGCTTCATAAGCACAGAGAAAAACAAAGTGTGACAGAAAAGTTGTATGTGGACAAGTGAAGGGGTGTGTGTGTGTGTCTGGAGACAACTTATACAAAAACAGAGAGAAAGTATACACATGTGTATATTTACATGTATGTACTGTACAGGAAATGTATATCATGGAAACCTGGCAGGTTTACGGGATGCCCACCCATGACTGAGCAGACTATGACTTCTAATGTGCTGGAAGGGAGACAGGTCAAGTGCTCTCTGCTTCAACAAACAATGGAGACAGAAGATCTCCATGGAAACCAAAACAAACACAGTGACAGGGGGACAGAAAGAACAATATTACTCAATATGTGTCCTTTTAACTGTAGTTTTGCTATTATTAACTCCAGCACCACAAATACTTTCAGCTGACTGCAGTTTTGTCACACTAAGGGGTGTTATTACTCATATCAACTGGCCTCATGTAACTCCCAGGAGGCCAGGAGGTTGTTACTGCTATTGCATGGATATATCAATAAATTTTATTTTATGAGAAAAAAAAACTTCATCCTGGTACCAGGTCTGAGTATTAGTAGTAATAGTAGCAGAAGCAGCAATTAGGGGTGGTCTGTAAGTGCAAAAGGCCACCGTTAGAATTGGTGTAGTAGCAAAGTTATGGACTTCTGGTGAGACATGCAGCAAGATGGTAGCTTCACACTGAGGTCTGGCCAAAAACCTCCCCTGTTCTATGATAATCTCAAACACATGGTACTTAAACTTCAGTAAACGTCTTTGTATTCTAATCTTTAGACATACTAGGAGATGCTCCAGAGGAAAAACCTCAACCCGACTCACCCGCAGAACAAAGCTCTGTGAAATGCTTCAAGGCTAACTCCACTCAGCTAGCTGAAATGCCAACAAAGATTTTAGGTTGAGGCTTAAATGGATTGAGGGGAGCATAAATGATGACATAGAAGTGCTTTGCTTCCTCAAAACTGAAATCAATGCAAACACCAAAACCATGGAGACAGTGTCCACTAAATTAGAGGCCCTACAGGTGAATGTCCGTCAAACTAAGAAGGATGAAAACCATTTTGAATATTGCCTTAACTGTCCCTTAAGTCCACTTTGTGAAATATTATCATTTTTATTTTCGTTTTTCATACGTGGCCATCAATGAAAAGAGTGATAGAAACATGTTTTTACTATCATAGCAGTTACTGATGAAGAGCTCTCATGTAAACTCTAACTAGTCCTGGAAACCAGAATGGGATCTATCTGGAACCCTAGCGTGATTTTTTTTTCCTCTCTTCCCTGTTTGTAGAAGTGTACATGCATACTGTACATGTACACAAAAGGCACACAGGGGCACTCAGATGTGCAACACACATAAAGAAATATATATATGGCTCTGTTAACATTTCTAATATTCCTTTATGTATAGATTCTAGTTTAAGTAGAGTCTGTTAGGGGCAAAGGCCGCCGTTCAGGGAGGGACATTGCTAAATGACTCTCACTGGCATTAGCTATGGTGAATCAGGGATGGTAAGGTATAATGGGGATTCTCATTGGGGTCCCTAAGTGCATGGAATTCACTTTTATTGTTGTACTAATTAAGCATGGATGCAGAATCATAAAGCCTGCTCTCATAACATCAGTTTACTATGTGGATAGCTTAATAGCATCAAGTTACCATCCAGGCCCAACAATCAGAGACAATAGATAAATACTCAGTCTTGTCTTTTAACATCAAGGGCCTTAACTCTCCATCAAAACAAACCACTGTCCTTGACTTTCTTAGCAGGATTGAGGTAGCGTCTACCAGAGGGTAGCAATTTAAATTGGTGGTGTCCTGTGGTGACAAGGGTCCTTAAGAATGTTTTTAGCCTTGGACAGAAGTGGAAGAAGGGATATGACACTAATTTAATAACCATTTTTTAAATATTACTGTAGCACCATATTATGTTATGTTAGTAACATTCTACAGGGTGTTCTTACTGTGTAGAGATGAGTTGCAAAGGTGATACAGAGAAGGACTCCACAATGCGTTGACCTGTGTGACCTGTGTATATGTATGTCCCAGACTCACAAGCACGAGCAATAAAAATACTGTACATACTGTATTTGCTAAAAAGAAAAAAAGGTGCATGCATGCTTCCAAGCCCAGGCAGGAAAGTGATTTGCTCTTTTTCAGATTCCATTTGTAAAAGCCTAGATGTGGCGACAGACTTCCTTGTGAACAGACATACGTGACCACCACATGGAAAAGGAAGAGGGGCAGTGCCAAGTTACCGTTGCCTGGCAAGAAGACAAGTTGGCTCAGGGGCTAGCAGGAAGCGGGAGTGCCTGCTTCAGTGGATACACACCCGGTGTACGGTGATGAGGAGAACCCTTCCATGATGCATGAAAAGATACACAGAGCACACATGAACATTCAGGGAAATATAAACACACAGTATACAGTATCGTTGAATGTGTAAACAAGCATACACCTTTCCTCCTGCTCGACTGTCAAGGTGCCAAATCACCATGTTCTGGGCCACCTTGACCTCCACCTGACCAGCAGCCACTACAGCAGTGTGGCCACCACGCCAACCTGTCTAGTCCACTACAGCTCAGTCTGGTGTATTCTGAGCCCTCGATATCAGCCCCAGAGCTCTGCCACCCTCCGCTCTGCCAACTATGCCATCCTGTCTGCTGAGGCTTCACCAAAATTGCCCTTCTGCTACAACCAAACTCTGAGCCAGTCTGAGAATGTGCCAGCCACGCCAACCTGTCACCATTACTCAAAAACACTAGATAATCTGGTAGGAAGCCGGCACATGAGGAAATATACACCAAAATGAGATAATCATCATGTAACAGAAAAACAATTATACAATATCTGTATTTACTTGAGACAAATTGGATGGGTTCTTCCTTGATGGCAGTTTCCTCATGGAAATTTAAATTTCATCTAATCTAGACTTTTGACATTATCTCTTTATGTGATGTGAGTGACATAAAGTACCATATTCATAAGAACAAGTCATCCCAACCTGGTTCTAGTAGTAAGGGAGCTATTTCTGTGTGCTTTACAGACCCCCAACAACAGTGGTAGGTGTTTATATAAAAGATCATTCTTTTAACTTGTTCTGTAACATTTCTTTGAGGATCTTGAAAAGCACACTATAAACAAAATGTGCCATTAATATTATTATTATTATTATTAAAATACAACTGGCCAATATGTAATTGCAACATTTTTAAACTTCCAGATAGCGATATCAACTGATATCAGATATCTGCCTCAAAAATATTGGTCCAGTACAAACCATAAGTCATACAATCCTTCCAAAAAACCATGGGAACAATTTTACAATTATAAAAAAAAGAAAACACTAGGCTGGGAGCAAATAGTGGCTGCAGTAATAGTGACAAACTTTTATTTTTATCTTCTCAAACACATCACTTTATGCTAAAGCAGTAGAGTTACTGCTTTGCCTTATGAAAGAAATACAGATCAGCAACTTCTGCTATTGCTGTGCTGTTAATTTGTCTGAGTGCTACGTGTAGGACTAACCCCATGTATAACCTCTCACAACTGCCTTGCTAAAAACCACTAGCTGGGTTTGCGGCCATGTTCACCAACCGCTCAGCACTTCCTCTGGGCTTTTTGAACCTACAAGACAAACCACCATCTTTGACTTTATTTTTACTGCCGCACTTTTGAAGCCGCTTGTTCGTGTTTATATGTGTGTGCTTCTGTGTGTACTGTTCTGTGTTTATGGATGACTCAGCAGGTATGAAGAGAATATGTGAATAGCACAAGTCATCTAACCAGAAGTTAAATAAACCAGTCCACCCATGGTACAGTCACAAAGTCCATCATCTCTACACAAAAAAGTAACACTTTTTGTTATGAAGCTGAATGTGACATTATATGGTACAGATACAAATAGAAAGAAGGGCCATGTGGTCTGGCAGCAGGCCAGCAGCATGCTCAAGTCTGTAGGGAGACATAAGATCCCTGTGATACCCAAGACAGATGATGTGCATGTGCACATGGGGTCATTTTCTCTGCTGAAAGTGTACTAAAAGGAACAGAGACATCTGTAGAGGAGTACACAGGTCACTGGCTAGAGAGAAGGGCCTTTATGTTTGTTACACATGTGGACATCACATGCTGGATCCCAGGCAACAGGTCACAAATATGGTAATATATACGTACATATACAAGACTACACTATACCCATTAGTACTGTATAAGTACTGTCTTGTGTGCGTTGCCATGCCTTTACAGTGAAAAGGAGAGACCGAGCACATCTGCAAACTATCAATCTCCATGGGATTTTACAGTGAATATTCTAACCACCTGCATCATTGCTATCCCACAGATTTTCAGTAGCACTGACCTCTCTTCCAGGAAAAACAAATTTTAAAGCATGCAAGTCCAAACAGT
>NW_018127989.1:959339-980539 GCF_001952655.1 Monopterus albus | reverse complement strand
TTGGTCGAGCTCTGTAAGGCTACATCACCACAGTGTCGATGCATTCTGTTTTCAGTAGGTTTTTTTAGACACCACATTTGTTCAGGTTTATTAAAGGGCTGTGACATAGCAAGGCAAGAAAGGGAGAGAGGGTGAACAAGAGGGCATCCTAGTTCACAAGGTTCACAATCTCTGAGACCGTCAGTCTTCTCTGACTTCACTGTTACTTCTCTTTGGCAATCAGATTCTTTTCCCTTGTCACTTTATCCCAAATTACACCTGCTTATTCAGTTCACTGAATAAGCACTGAATAAGCTTCCCTTGAAGAAGAAAGTGTGTGTTACTGGACATGACAAGCTAGCTACAAAACCAAGCTGTAAACCACTGGAGTTAATTACACCTTTTGTCTGTTTTCACAAGGACTGTGTTCACTGTGTATTTTGACTTTTTGATGCCTGGAATATGGGTGTGATTCCCAACATGTCCAGTCATGTTGAACCATGTTAACTGTGTGTTGCACCCACCAGCATTAAGAGGCACAATGAGTGTGCATGTTGTTGAGGCCTGTTATTGGCCTGAGTCTCTCTTTAGGCTATGTGTGTAAATGTGTGGGTGTGCAGACAAGGTGAAAGCAATAGCATGTTCATGCTTCTTGCAAGTTGTGTTGTAATATGGCTTAGTCCACAGATACAGTTCCTACATGTTATATAAAGGGTAGCTACAAACCTTCATTCTATAACTTTCTGCTCTCCCAGCATATTTAAAACTGCAGCTGAGGAGTGAGGAAGGAGGCATGGACTCGTCACTATGTAATGTGCGACGTGGAGGGTCAAAGAGCACAGAGCTCACACAGTAGCACGGGCAGAGTCAAAGCTACTAACCTTGAGAAGCTTCTGTTGAAATTTCCTTTTCTCTGCAGGAGAAATAGTCTGGTGGAGCTCTGACAGTCACTACAAGCATGTTTATGTCCTTTTGAGAGAGTTACTGTTTGGGCTAGCAGCACCATACAAAAGGCTCTGCTGTGTGTCTCTCTCATCTCGGGAGTGTCAGAAATGTAGCACCACTGTTTTTCATGCTTAAAGTTACTGTTTGTCAAACCTAAATATATATCTATGAGCTGCTGCTCATAGATGTCCCATGGTCAGGGTGGAAAACCATGCTGGAAAAAAAATCTACATATTTGTTCCTTTACTGGGATGACAGTGACCTTTCAATAAAAAAAAACTGAACAAGCAACTAAGTTGCATCATGTTTTCTCTCTCATATTCACAGATGATTTTAACTGCAGCTGAGGTTGAGTGCATGTAGGAAGGAAAAACGGGAGCTACTACCATCACTACATTTCAGCAGCTGATGGCCTGCTTTTACTTGTCTGCCAGCTCTGCTTTGTTTCCAACATGTCCTCCCATCCCCCAGCTTGTGTCCAATCAGTAGCTGTCCCTAAATAAAATTAATCCAGAGGGAGGAAGAAGGAGCTTCAAAGGCATTCCTCCAGTCAATTTTGGGAGTGACTGCAAATCCCCAGGTTCCCTCCTGCCTCCATTTTCAATACAAATCCTCCCTGTGTAAGTAAAAGCTTCTCACACTTCACTATCACACTCCCTTCTCCTAAATCACCTCTCTGACCTCTGCCTATCAAGTACAACATACTGTATCTCTAAGGAGGACATTTAAAAACTGGTTTTACAGACACCCTCTTCAACCTGTCAATCTTGACAAAAACTGGGACTTTGAGTGATTTGAGAAAACAAGAAAAAGCATGCCATGATGGGCTCTTTAGGATCTTGTATCAACATGCAATAAAATGGATAAATAAAGGAGATTCTCTCATTGTGATAAAACTGATTCCAATTCTGATTTAATTGCAACTATAAAATCCCCACAGACAGATCTTGCAAAAGCTAAATATCTTCATTAGAATTTATATCACTTACACTAATATTTTCAAGGAAAGAAGAGCAGCAACAAGAAACAGTAAACCTAATTAGTTAAGTCCCATTTTAAAGTGTTGTGAAAACAAGGCCAAGTGTAGCAGTCTGCTCATGGATTCCTACAGGAAGAATAACAAGTGCAGCACCTGTGGGTCAAAAGAAAAAACTTTAAAACACAAGTATTAAAAGTACCAGAGAAAAAAAAAAGTCCTGCAGAAGTGGGTGTAGGTGTGTGTCAGCACTTTCAAATGTTGTACCACAAAGCTGCTGAAGCAAAAAAGGAAGGAAGGAAGCAGAGGAGGATGAGAAATAATGGGCATTGAAGGGGAGGAGGAAGAAGAGAAGAAAGAAATTGTAAGACAAGAGGAAAGGATATAAAATAACAAGGCTAAATATATAACAAATAAACTAATATAATACTGATAGGCAGCACAGACTATAAAACAAAGCCTTTAAAAATGAATATGAATCAGACTTTGTTTTACAATAAGCCAGAGCATTCCTGGTAATTAGGAAGGAATTTCTTATATGTGGCTCTCTCTGACGTCAATCCTGTACCTTCCCAGAGTTTGCTTTCTCTTCCCCAGTGCTGTGAATGTTTAGTGTTAGGCTGCTTTTGGCAAAGCTCCTGGATTTGGGTGCTAGGCGAGGGTTAGCAGTTAGCAGGGAGGGTGTGGTTTCTTTGCTTGTTTAAAAAGCAAGCATGGATGAGTATGGTAACCTTAGTTCAAGTATTTGGTTCTCCTGTGCTTCTGCACTGTTTATGTGTATGTTAGCGTTTGCCAAATCAGCTGGAAGGGTCAAAAAGTTTCAGATAATCAGAGCACAATGGAAAGTCTGCACATTTTGAATCGACAAAGTCTGGATTGCACTTGTGTAATCTAACAGATCACCTCAAAAATAAATATTGTATAGCCATGACCCTTTGCAGGACTGCGACAGCTTGTGTTTCTATAGACTTGGAGTTAACTTCTGACTGGCAAAATGTGCCACGATGACAGGGGTATAGAAACGGAAAAAATAATTGAACAACAATAGATCAGGGTAGGTTAAATGTTGGGTATTAGGGTTGAGAGTAGGCGTTTTATTATAAAAATATGTTTTAAAGTAATACGTTTCTGGTTCTCAATCAAGATATTCATGTTCTCAGCTAATATTTCTCCACTGTGAAATGATGTGTTATGACCAAATGTGAGCACTGGGACATACTGTACATCTAGCTGATGACAGCCAGCACTACCATCAATAGGCTAAAACAGTCTCCCAGTGATATCATTTGCAGCAGCCATCTGTTTTGTACTGTAATCTGAGTGGCTGCTGAAACTGAGACAACAGCTGAAAAGCAATCAGTTTGGAAATGTGTATGTGTGTGTGTGTGTGTGTGTTTACGTGCTTTAGGCCTGCATTCGCCAGCATGTCACACAAACCGTTTACTATGGAATTACAGAGCAATCTGATGCTGAGTGGATTGTGTTGTCATTGTCATTATTATGATTATCCATCTTACTGAGCTCTGTGATTTATACTATATCTTTCTTTTAAGTGTCCTCTTTGCACAAGCACACAGTATCACACTACAGCTGAAATGCATGCCTGGATAGACACATTTTTACCTAAACAATAAATAAATTAAAAACAGGCATCATTTGTAAATTTTCCACATGAACAAAGTTGTTATCCAACATCTGGAAGGAGCCACACAAAACACAGGTTCAACTATAATTACAGTTTTGAAGTTGAATGCATCCAGCAACCAATAAAATTGATATAAATAGGACAGATGTGAGGTCACCGATCTTGACCTTGACCTTTGACCACCTAAATCTAATCAGTTCATCCTCGAGTCCAAGTGCATGTGCGCTACATTTGAAGAAATTTCCTCAAGGCGTTCCCGAGATATCGCATTCACAAGGATGTAGGACAGATTGGATGTGACAGCATAATTTGTCTTTTGACCACCAAAATCTAATCAGTTCATCTTTCAGGCCAAGTGGGCACGTGTGAAAATTTTGAAGACATTTCCTTAAATTGTTCCTGATATATCATGTTCACAAGAATGGGCTGGGTGGACGGATGGACGGACAACCTGCAAACATTACACCGCTGGCACAGAGGCATAAACAATGGTAAACATATTCAGATATAATTGTGTTGTCTTATTTGAGACACAAAAGCCCTTTTACTGTCAATATATCTGACTTAAATTGGCTTAATAACTTTTGACAAATCCATTTAAATTGTTACACATCTTGAATATATTTTGGCCATTATGAAACACAGAAGAAACGCCAGTAAGTCCTTCACTGATCCATCCTCTCTCTCTACCAAATGTCTATGGGAACATGCCAACTGTGAGGATACTTGATTTGGGCTTAGTTTATTTGTTTTCCCCCCTCTCGATGTGCCTGGTGCAGGTTTGCATGGGCTCCTTCGTTGAGCCTTGTGTGTGGATTCATAGCTCCCATGCCATCTGATGTCAACAAACTCCTTCAGCAACACAAATCCACTCCAGTAACTCTGTTAAACCCATCAGCAAGGATACAAAGGACAGGCAAGTTTCACATGTTGATAAAAACTATAGAAATCACTCCAAATACATCTGTTATTAACAAATATTAAACTGCTCCGTAACACATTAGGTTTCAATGCAATGTGTGAAGAAATGTGTGTAAAAAGTCCTTGATGTTTACAAGATTACTGATGAAAATACAGATCAAATGATATATATTTTAAACATTTATATAGAAGCATTAGTTTTGAACATGCAATATATCTAAACATATCTGGATGATTAGTAGCTAAAGGATCCAGATGGGACCGTGTCCAATCCCTTTCTGTCCAATTTGAAGGATGCTTTCACTGTTCAGAAAACTTAACTAAATGAACCTTCAAGGTCAATTGCTGCACTAGTAAGCAGTCCATTAGCCAGCTCATCTTTCTTTAAACTGCTAGGATATTTGGGGAGGTGGTGAGTGTGTGTGTGTGTGTGTGTGTGTGTGTGTGTGTGTGTGTGTGTGGCTGGGGGGTCTGAGATGACAGAACTGTCAACATGGGCCTCTGACAAGGCAGAGCACTGCCATTACTTTCATGTGAGAGGATGGGTTAATTATAAGATTTGGTTTCTAATATGGAGGCTTTCAGAGGAAGTGCAGAGCTTATAACCGCTAATTAGACATAAATCGTTTGACTGAAGCAAATGCAGGGATGTGGGGGAGGGGTGGGGTTGAGTAAGATCAGGCTTTGTCTGTGGAGGACATCGTGCCTTGGAAGTACAAATTGTGAGCTTTTGAGGCCTTAACAGCATCTTCATTCAAAATGATATTTTGAAAATTGATTGCTAACAATACACAGGTATATCATAGTATTCTGGGCAGTGTGATGTAATTTAATGACTTTTTCATAAAAAAACATCTTCATAAATGCATAATTTGGTGGGAGAGCCTTTGACTGCTGAAGCCATTATGCAGCTCTTGCAGTGTCTCTGCCATATTAGCACCTGGGGGACTGATACAATAAGAAGAGCAGTGAACTTTCTTGACAGATAGAAACATTTAGCCTAGCCTCAATACCTCCACAAGTGCTGTGCTTTCAAGTCCTCTCACACTGATCTCGATGCTTTCCCTCTTTCGGAAAGATGTTGTAGCCTGAGACATGACATTGCTTGTGAATAGTAGCAAACCTAGACTTTCAGCCACACATCTGCAAGATCTCGGTCAAAGGGCGAGAAGCTAGTGAACTGTAAACAATGCAGAAAGCTCGTACCAAGGGCATAGGTTTGGTCTCAACATTGATAGGGACACAACATCCTCCAAGTGCTCAAAGCGAAAAAAAAAAATGGCCAACCTTATCTCTTAATCTTTCAGCAGGTAAAGGGGGAGCTACGTTTGGGTAGTTTATGAATGTAACACTGAGGATTTTGTTTTAATAATCTGGTCCAAAAAAGTAACTAGAAAATATTTTAAAATACTAACTTCAGTTTTAAAACACGTGTAGTTCAGCAAATGTTTGCCTCTAAAATATAATAAAGTATGAGGTAACAGAAAATGGAACTACTTAAATAAAATACAGATACCTCAACCGTATTTATGGTCAGTACTTGCAAATGCACTTTCCATCACTGCATATCAGTGTTATACTGCTAATGCAAACAACATTTTCTACTGAGGTTTCTTCACAGTAAATGTATTTAACTGCAGGGTGGTTGATGAATTTAATGCTTTAATGTAATTTCTTCTGAGGTTTTCTAGTGGGCGCTCATTTGCTCAGACAGATTATATCAGTATTCAAGCATTTATAGAACAGTCAAAATGTTAACAGGCTAGATTTTATACATTTCTGTATGTGATTTTGGCCAGATGAGCCATTTTGAATAGTGGATCTGAAATGGATCCAGATCAGATGAGCAGCTTCATGAACAGATCCAAAGCAGGTCCGGCACTGGTGTGCTGCTTAATGAAAAGATCTGAAATGGATCCAGAACAGATGTCACTTCATTTCAACAGCTATGGGGTGGGCCTGGACCAGGTCTGCAGATCTGCTGCAGTGTGCAAGTGCATTCCAATCCAGACCCATTTTGCAGATCTGCCACAGAGTCAGTAAAAAAAAAACAACTATCTACATTTCGAGAAAAGAATTATGAAATATTGGCAGAAACACTACTGAAAGCATCAGTGAGCAGCCAAGCTTGCCACAGATTTTAAGTGGCTGAGATGACAGTAAGATGACACAGGCAATGAAATGTCAGGATATGAGTCATACTAATGAGGCAGCGACTGAATAAAGGTAGAATAAACCCCTCTGGAACATTCTTACACTAACTAATATATTAACAGTATGACTAAACACACTACAATTACAGTCTTTGACTGCCAGATTTTAAAGTACCATTTCATGAAGTGTCACACATGACAGCTTCTCTATTCAAAAGGAAAAAATGAATGGGCCTTTGACTGTGCTTGCCCTGGACACCTATACAAAGAGTATATTCTCATTCACTATCAGACAAATTCTGACCCACAAATACAAACACACACACAATCATTCACTGCCTATGATTGGCTCAGACCCTATGCCAATGTTCTCCCCCTAATTACAATTAAAATAGTCACGCTTGTTTTCATGGAGCATAAGCACACTAAAGTTGAGAATGGCTTACTTGTTTATTGTGGTCAGGATGATAAAGGGGCCTTCAATAACGAGGGCCTATGCCCAGTCTGACCTGTACCAATGGAGTCAGAAGCTCATCTCCGACTGTAGCCAGAATATTAGCAGATTGGTTCCACATGCATCTAGGAGCTAAAAGCCTGTTGGTTTAAACCCTGGTACAAGTTCTTTCTACTGCAACATGAACAAGGAAACTAAATGCATCATTGTAGTCTTCAAAGATCCATACACTGCAGACCAGCTAGGAATAACTAAATATATTATGTCAAATGGGCCCAGCACTAAAAGAGTTTTAACTAGACAGCAGTCAGAGAGCACAAACCTCTTGCAGCTCAGTTTCCCCATAATGTCATTATGTCTAAATGCAATGTTCCCATGTTAGTTTGACCCTCATAAAATAGTTCCTTAATCCTTGCCCATAAAAACCTATCTGTAGCATTTGGAATGACACTGATATCATTAGTAGCTTGAAAGTTATTGAAGAAGGATTATATTTCACTATACTGTGATTTTCCTTTAGGATGTATTCCTGATCTATCTTGGTAAGTTTTGAAGATGCGTGGAATCTGGTGACACCTGACCGAGTCAGCAGAGCTTCTGCTAGAATTTGATCTTAGCTGCACATCTGTAGCATTATTGGCTGTCTCACAGTAGAGGGTGAATGCCCAAATCAAACCCAATGGGACCCATCGATACCCATGGATTGGGGTCAGGTTGGGGCCGTTAAGTCCATGGCAACGCTATTCATAATCTTATATGCAAGAGGGCCATACTAGAAAAGCACCACACAAGCTCAAATGTGTTGGGCTCGGGTCAGGTTTGGATATAAAGTACAATATACTAAAGCATCACTTGTAGTGAGCTTCCTCAGAAAGAACTAAATTGACCGTTTTGTAAACAGATTAACATTTCTAATACTAAAATGATAAGACTGATTAACATCTGTTGCTTCTCCATTGGTAATTTTAATCGCATGTACACAGTTCTGACATTGTACCTGACTTATCTGATGTCAATAATGCCTGTAACATGACTGATCGAGACATATGCAGGGTATTTTTTATTTTGCATTGCTCAGGGTCTGTTTCCATGTGTTCCTCTGTGTGCTTATGCCTAATTATCGTGTGCTCATTTGGTGCCAGGAGAATGATTCTGAGCAAACAGCTAGTGGCGTGTACCTCCAGTCTCCAGAAACCTCTCTCTTGTCTCTGTGCTTTAAAGCTGGTATTAGCTATTAGCTATGCACTAACCAATGTTTAGCCTGATCATGATGATCAGTGAAATGTCAGGAGATTACAGAGGTTATATTAAACAGTCATTTTGCTGGAAATATAAATGTTTGTAATAAATATCATTGCAGTCCATACATTCGTTTGAAATATTTCACTCTGAAGGAAAGAAGTCAATCTGCTGATAATGGCATATTAAATGCCAGGGATCACCAGAATCATAAGGATATGGTACTTCATGCCTTTATCCTGCTGACAGTAACTCCAAAGAATGAAAGCCCACCATGAAAAACAGCAACAACATTGTGTATTAACAGCACATAAAGTTACATTACGCAGGCCACTAAAGTCTGGGTGATTACATCATTTGAGCAATGTAATGACAGCTTTTAGATCACTGCTGACCTGATTACATGGTTTTAATTTCACTGGGTAATGCAACAGGCTGCACTGATGCTGTATGGATGTAATTCTCGAGACATCATCACTGGGCAGAACCAGGTTGACACTGTGCATGGCAAGCTTAAACCAAAAGCCAGAGTTAAAAAAAACTCCATACATAGTGAAATGGAGTTTCCTCCTGCTATCAAACCTCCTAGAGTGGGTCTACTGTCATTTTCATTTGACAGATGAATCAACTCCAGTTATAATACTGTTGGGCTTGTAGTGGACTCTGATGTGGTTTGTTTACTTGTGTTTTGGAATGAGGCTACTCTGCATCTGGTGTAAACAAAAGTGGATGGGGCCCCATTAGATCCATGCTTGCTACAAAGTGCCCTCTGTTGATGTGTGAATACATTTCTGAGAAAGAAAAACACTGGATGGGGTGTACAAGTTGTAGCTATTAATAGTGTCTAGAAATAGTTCAAAAGTCTTTCCCTCCTGTCTGCTCTGCCACTAAACATTTTTAACATACAGTGGCTTCAGAAAGTATCCTGCCTTTTATTCTGTGCACTGTCAGTTCCAAAAGTATTCAGACCTTTCATTCAGGATGTCCCATTATTCATGGCAGATCCTCTGAAGCTCCGCTGGATGTGAAGTGTCACAATCTGGCCACTCAATGACAGTCAGAGAAGCCACTTCAGTTTTGTCTTGGCTGTTTGCTTCAGGTCACTGTCGAGCTGAAAGGTGAACGTCACCCCATTCTCATGCCGTGTGCACTCTGGAGCAGGTTTTCTTCAAGGACCTTACTGTATTGGCAGCATTTATCCTTTACTCAGTTCTGTACAGTTTCCCTGTCCCTGCTGCTGAGAAGCACCCCCATAGCATGATGAGGCCACCACCATGTTTCACCTTAGGGGACGGTGATAGCAGGTGATGATCAGTGTTTGGAAGTTTGCCTTCTTTGTTCTCATACTGCCATACTACAGGCATACATGGCAAAACAATTCCAGCACGTACTTTTAAAAAGTCCTACCTGCCATGCAAAATTACTAAAATATTTACAAGATGGTGAATTTCAACCAGTCACAAGCAACAGAAATAAAGCCTATTCATGTGAATAGATATCTATTCAAGGCCCCAGCACCCTACAGGGTACAAGTGTCACCTTGTGTACCCAGTGTGCCCCCAAAAACTGTCTAATTGTTTGCTCCACACACGCCTCTGAGAGTGCATCTTTGTCAGGTCAAATAAACATTCCCACAGAAGGACCCGTGTTTGCGTGTATTACATGATGTGTCAGCGTTTGCATGCGAGTTAAACACTTGCTGTGTGGACTGTCATTGCACGGATGCTCATTAGAGTGTTAGCTCCCAGTGCAATCGTGGGAGAATGACAGTAAGCCTGATAGACGCCAACACAAAGACAAAATCGGAGTTGGGGTGACAAAGAGGACATAGTGTAGCCCGAGAAAACTATCAGTGGGATTTCAGTGAGCTGCAGGAGAACAGCTTGTAAAATGAGGGAACACCTTTGCTTTACACACATTTACTAAATTCTACATTTTACAAAACCACAAGTAACAGTGAGTCATATTTTTATTTATCAGGACTGTTCACACCGGCTCATTTATGTAGCCAACAGGAAACTCTACAACATACCGTTTTTGTTCCATTCATCTAACCGGCTTCTGAAAGCTGAAGAAATGAGCTTGCTATGTTATGCTAATGAATGAAAGCGAAGTCTGGTAAATTGCAAATGGCAAACCTTTTGACTGATGGCGAGTACCGCTGAGCTCAGTGGTCTTGCATAGATTTCTACAGCAAGGTTTCTAAGTGTACACTCTGCATGTAGGCTGCTGGGAACAGTGACACAGTAATCCTTTCCTAAGGCGTACAACTATACTGGATATTATTATATTATATTTTAACAGAAGATCCATTACATATTCTAATATGAGCTGCTACACAGCTCTGCATCCTGGAGGTGTTGATTCAGAACAAAAGCTGACAAACCTAGAATATTAATGGAATATGTTTGGAGGGTTTAAGGACACTGAACATAAGTAGTCTCCATTTTATAACAAATGCCTGTCATTTGCCATCAACTTCCAAGCTGCTTACTAACTTACAGAATCAGGTAGGCTCCCCCCAAGAAAGATTTACCATTCACTTGGTTTTTCTGAACCCCAAATGATTGAGTGCACTAGTTTTTCTTCTCAAATATCAAAACAACAGAGATCATGTTTTATTTCACAAGGCAATCATCTTTGGTCGAGCTTAAATAATAAAAACCCCATCCTGCATAGAGCACAAAGTAGACATGAAGCCATTAGTTTCATTTTACCATTTGTCCAATAAATTAAAGGGGAATGTTCACTCAGTTTAATCTTTATTTGACCCATTTAATGTCCAGAGCACTTTGCAGTTCACTCTCTGAAACAAAAATTTGATATTTCAACTATCCAGTCACTGGTCATTGCACATCCAAGCATGTTAGCGTATTTCACAATGATCCTATCTCACGTTTTTATGTTTCCATTACAGGTGAGACACAAAAAAGTATCAAATAAAAAATAAAAAAACCCACACATAAAAATCTGCAGGCCACAGGAGAGGAGTAACCAGTAACAAGGACTGAAAGGAAACAAATCTACCAAAACTTGATTTCTTGGAGAAAAAGTATTAATATAAAAAAAACAAGTAAACTTTTTTCTTGTTAGTTTTATAACTTGGATCACTGGTACATTTTGACTTTAATAGATAATTATTGTTATTGGGTAGAAAGTATGTGAGGAGGAATCTTAACTGTTATTTATTTAAAGGCTGTTTACTAAGCAGGCATGCTTTAAAAAAAAGGCTTTCAAATTCACCACACAGTCACACATGCAAGCTGCCAAGTACAACCACAGGAGTCTACCGCTGGCAGCTAAGTAGCTCCAGTGGAGCAGTAGGAGTTCTGAAGTCTTGCTGAGTAAAAGGCTCTGAGAGAGGAACATAATATGTTCACTTACACAAACCTGATTTCCCCAGCTGAATCAGAGTTATAAAGACACAAAACTCCGGCCCTGAAATCCTCTTTCTCAGTCAAACTAGTCATACACCATTTGGGGCATATTAGGTCTAGTCTCTTACAGACTGAAGCCCCTGTCAGACATGGTAGCTGTGAATTTACAGGCTACATGTAGACGTGTAGCAGTTGCTCTTTTTTGCCGTTCAGACAGAGCTGCTGTGCGCAAAATTTCCAGTAGGACTTTGTTCAACCATGGCAGGGCCTGGCCGGGCACAGCCACAATGTTGCAGGTGATATTCGACATCACACAAGACAAACACACTGCAAAGCTATTTACCATAAATATGTAGTTATTTCTGCATAGAGGATGAACGGTTCTCTGATTTTCATGTCAAACCAGTTTCCAGCCATTGTGCATTAGCTCAGGCTGCTAAACCGTATCATCTCTGTATCAGTTCAACATAAACTACCAATGTTACGCTCTTTTTACATTTGTGCCCAAATTTCACCAAATTAAATTTTGTTTAATCAGGTCCATTAATTCATTGAATTTTACATATGACTTTTTGTGTTATATTTCTTGTTACACAGGCCTAACTGTAGGTTGAAACAAATCATTTCTTATGAAAAAGCAAACATTGTTCTTTGGTTCTTTGACATGTAAGGCTACGGCTTAAGCTAAAAGTGAAATACATGCAGATTTTTCCCCTTTTTTGGAGTGAGTGGAGTGGGATGCGATCTGAGTTGAGCGCTGAGCGATAATGAATGGAGCTGCCTGTTGTGAGTTTGAGCAGGGGAGTGCAGTGGGCGAACAGCTCCATCGGCAAGGAGCGGAAATTCTCACTGCTCCGCTCTACTCATATGCTTTGGCCAGGACCTGCATCTCTAAACAGTCACACTGGCTAAGTGAATACAGATTTGCAGGGGATACCTATCGCAGCCAGCACAGCAGCTTCAAGGGGCATTTCATGCATTTTTTTGTACACAGCGGCATACAGCGTTTCAGGGTTTATCCTCGGATTAGTGGCTGGAAAAGTTCATTCTGCCCTGGAAGACCCAGGGTGCACAGATTGTGTAACCACTGAGAACATCTGAGTTTGTTTTGTCCATAAAAGCAGGAGGATTACAACTTCAGAGACCTACTGACACACCGCCCTCTTCTCCAGTTTCCATGGTCAAACACATTCAACAGACTGCACCTCTCAGCCAGAAGGGAAACTCAACAGTGCAAGAATTCTCTAGTCCTACTATATCTGGGCTTTTTTTTTCTGCACAGAGGTTTCAGGCAAAAGTGAACACTTGCATCTCTCTTGTACTGTGAGCCTGGCAGCAGATGTGAGTCCTTATGAGTTCATCTTCAAGATCTTGTGCATTCTTAATCTCAATATGTATTAAAGAGTGGACATCTGGGCTACACTCTTCTGTGCAGCACCATCAGTTGTCACTACTGTACCTTAATGTGACCTCAAACACAAATGTTATACATGGATCCTTGTCTACAGTCATACTGCCTTACTGAGTCGTATTAGTTTTTCCCCACAAGGAAACGGTACGTGTTCAAAGCAACACCTCTTTATGGGCATGTGTGCTGAAAGCCAGAGTAAATAGCACAAAACAGTACATACAAAAGATATGTTATCACTGTAACCAGTGTCCTATTGCCAAGCTTACCTACCAAATCATCCATAAAATCATTATAAAATTAGTGGTGAAAGAACAAAAAAAGAAGACTGGTGGATCCTTGTTAATCTGAAAGAAAGGTGCGCCACAATTTGGACACGTAGTTCAATTTTCAGCTTTTCTTCCAACAGAAGCAAAGCTTTGAATGCTTAATAAATTCTTTCATTGGCTAAATCGCACATATTTCTTCTGATAAGGAGACCACCTGAATGGAATCTGCTGGGAAACTGTAGAAAGACAATGAGGAGGTAATCTTAGCTTCCATTGTTCTCTTAACAAGACTTCTGTTTAGTTTGGTTCAGCTCTCATTCCCATCCATCTTTCCGTAGAGGACAATTTTGCACAGCGAAGGAAAAATAAGAACAATAACATTTCTGCATAGGAGGGAGTGCTAGTGTGTCCTTTTTGCTCATTGGACAATCATTAGATAGCAGCAGTGACTATGAGCACAGCTGCAAATGTGCAGACGTACAGATCAAATGAACAGCATCACTCTCCGCAAAACCCCTCAACCTCTCTGAATAACCTCTTAGACCCGACTTCATTTTGTCTTACCTTGGTCAACCTCGGCCATCTTTAGACAACTTTCTAAACATTAAGCCTAAAACATATCATTTAACTCCACAAGCCAAAAGGGAAAACCCTGTGACAGTGGCCCCTATAAGTGAGAAATCATCACTGTGGACCAGCGTAGCCCCCTTTTTGAAGATAGTTTCACTTGCCAGTGGTACGGCCCAAGACTAGCCAGTCTTCTAATCCAGTGCAGGCTTTTGATAGCTCCAACTGTGAGTCCTTATTACAGCTGGTGATTAAAACCAGGAGACAAAAAAGACAGAGAAGGGAGAAAAGATGGAGAAGGAAGAGCACGTAAGAAAATAAATATTATTCTATACTATATTTTCAAAATCAGAGTATAAACTATACAGCAAATGACTACCTCTAAATGACCTCTAAATATATTAAAATCAAAATGTGATTATTTATTACAAATGCTTGAAATTTACTTTAAAAAAGGAAAAACTGAGCAAACATGCACAGATGTCAATAACATATATTGTATTTTATATCTGACAAGACTCTGAAAAGGCTTAAAAATTACAACAGTGTATTTTTGAATCGGCACAGTAACAATAACGTCCTCAAAGTACAAAAACAAAAACAGCCATAAAATTGACTAGGAAATCAAAACAGTGAATATCGCAGCTGTAAAAGAAGGAACTTTAATCTTGGCTAATGACATCACAGACCTCAATCAAGTCTTATCTGGCGTTTGCTATTTACACTCCACTGTCGTTTGTTAAGCATTTATTGTTCTGTCTGTCCTCTCAATCTTTTGCTCTGTTTTCTCTCTGATACTGAGTAATCTCTGGGATGAAATCTCCACATGAATAATTCAAAACCATCTGTCAGATATCAACAGTCTGAATAAGACTCAGAAAAGCGAGGAGGTGTCGATTCTTCTATTTATCTTAAAAACCACTTCTCACAGCGGCCCCCAGCCTGTACATCAATACTGGATAGCTGCAATGACTGACGGAAACACAGCTGCAGCTCTACACAAAGTCACCAGCTAATCTAAAAACTGCATAAAGATCATGTGTTTCCTTTGACCCATGCCCTTCTGGGGTGTGTTGCATGGATTGTAAGGTTGTGAATTAATCTTAGTAGGGGTGTAATGGTTCTGAACACCAAAAATTGGGAACCAAACGTCCACGGTCCCACCTCCCCTTCAGCAATCTGTATATTTTGTAAATATGAGCTAGCGGCTTCTCTCTGTGGTGCCTTTTGCCCAAGGGTGGGGCTCAGCTTCTCCACACACACACACACACACACACACACACACAGCAGCTGAGATGCTGGAGAGGAGAGAGGCTGGAGTTAAACTAAAATTAACAACAGCTATGCTCAGTTCTGTATGTGCAATGAAATCTAGGTGAGTTAAAAGCCAGTAGTCACACACCTGCTAAACATGTGTAAACTTGCAGAAAAGTGATAAGTTCAACTTTTCCACACAAAAAAATGGCATTAGCTTTCTTTTTTGGTCAGACCGTACAAGGCTCAGAGGGGCTTAACAAGTTCTACCAGGACTCCAGCAGCAGACAGCCCCTTGCTCTGTTTGTGTTCCAGGGAGGGGAGCCGCTCTACATGACGATTTATTGACGCAAGATCCCCCTCAGCCAGGACCTGCCACTGACTTCTGCTGCTGGAAAGAGGATGGGCAGGAGGAGAGGGACAGGAGGGTGGGGAGAGTCTTGCTGGGATGAGAGAGTTTGTCTGTGTGTGTGTGTTCTAGCTCTGGCTCCAAGGCCATAAATCCAGTTCCAAAATGCCAAGTAGCATGTCAACATGCCAGGCTTTTGCCACCCAAGTTTAAGTCAGACAAAAGGCCCTTCAGTGCTCTAAAATGGTGGTTTGAGAATAGGAAATGATGATTAGTCATATATAGAAAGGGGATTAGCAATACTGCACAGACTGGAGGGCAACAAGGAGAAAATGAACAGCTAACAGGAGGTGAAACTGAGGAGTGAAGGCTTTGTTCTTCATTTCAGAGTGCCTCAAGGTGGAGATCAGACAGGCAGTTGAAATGTTCTGGCTTAATACAAAATTTCAACAAAACTATCTCTCACCTAATTTTGGTCTTATCTCTAAACTGTTGTGGATGGAAGGTTTGGTTTCATAAGAAATGTCTTTCCCAAAACTGCGATTATCTTTAGCCATTAACTGACATATTGTGGGTGAGTATGAAAAGGTTCCCTCCCGGAAACAGTCCAAATGAGATTTTGATGAGGAACATAAACATATTGTGAAAACAGACAGAGCATGGACATGGTCAGAATAGCAGGAAAATAAAAAAGAGAAAAATATGGCCCACTCCGGCGTTCTGCTTATATAACATTGTATTTAAGAAAAACAATCACAAATAACTTCACAGCTATCCAGACAGCCTGAAACATCCTTTCTGATGCACACCCTTCTGGCTAGGACTCAACCACGTCTCTACCAACAGCTCATGAGGAAAAAAGGTGATGCCAGCAACCCACATTGTGCCACACAGGCCCAGCAGCACCACAACAATTAATCATTGCACAGAACAGGACTAAGACAGCCAAAGCCTGATGGGTAGGGGAGGACACACTTGGCCTTTTGTCCATTTGGGTCAGCATTTGAGAAAGAGGAAGATCCAAATCTGCATCACGGTTGTGATAATAGAAAAGAAAAGGGAGGATTGCCTGTGCTACATAGGTACCTGTCGTTGATTAAGGTCAAGCAACCAACTGTGAAATATAATTTATGATCAGTAGAAAAACAATTTAACTCTCAAACATGGGGAGACTTGTTCAACTGACATTAAAAACAAAAAGCTGAAAAGTAAATAGCACATTTATACAGTGTACACTATGGCTGCAATTACATTTAACTCCAAACAAAATGAAAGTAATGCTATTAAACTTGAATTTGTGGTCAACTGTCCTTAAATAAACCCATCAGCACTGTGCAAACCAAACAAGAAGACAGCGAAAGAATCACAGAGATACCAAGCAATGTTAGCAATAACTTTTAGTTGAAGTAGTAACTTCAGTCAGCGACAGTAAGACATACTGTGTTGAAGGGGACACCTATAGTAGAGAGGAATGATGTCTAGAAACAAAGCAGCAAACAAGAGATGCAGAAAGCAATTACAGTTACAAAACAACAACAACAGCAAAAGAAAACTGTCACTTGAGGCCAGGGAACCACACTCCTCCCCTGTTTTTTCACTTTCTTTCAAGAAAATGTTTCTGAACTGCTAAATTTAGTTGCAACTGCCTTTTGTTGTTGCCTGATGTGATGACATGTTCACTACCTGAACTCAAGATTGTGGGGTTGCATCATGACTATAGAGAGCTACAGTCCTGTGCAAAAGTCTAGGGCTGCACTTAGATTTGTTTTTTAGCAATGTTATGATGACTCTCTATATTTATATATCAGAATACAACTAGAAAATACAGGAAATGTGTAGACAGTATTACAAAACACAAAAATGTGAGAAAAAAATCTGCAGCCAAACTGGATACTCCAGATGTGGTATCCAAGCTGTTCTAAAGAAATATGAAGAACCTGGAGAGGTCAAGGACAAACACAGGAGTGGAAGACCAAGAAAACTGTCAAAATGTCTTCAGTGAGAGACCAGAGGAAACCCAGTGAGGACCTGGCTCAAAAGGCTGAGGCATGCAAACGCTCGCAAAGACCGGAGTGAAGATCAGTGGAAAAGAATCTTATGGGGTGAATCGAAGGTTGAAACGTTCGGGTCCAGTCATCAACAATATGTGGGAAGAAGAGTTGGAGAGAGGTGGAAGAATGAGTGTAGCAGCCTTCAGCGAAACATGGTGGAGGGTCTGTCCTGGTTTCAAGACTTCAGACAGTCTCCCCAAAAGAATTCAAGCTGTGCTAAGTACAAAATACTGACTTTGGACTGTAGAGGCCATTTGGGTCTGAACATTTAAAATTTTTTCATTTGTAATTAACATTACAACCTTGCTAAAACAGAAAAACTAATGGTGGACTAAGACCTTTTCACAGTACTGTGTGTAAAGGGCTTTTCTATCAAGTCAACATTTGCACCTCCCAAAATGCAATCCTTACTAATCGACAACATGAAAATAAAATCTGCCTGTAATTACTCAGGTTTTACTTCAGAACCTCAGTGAATAACTTCAAACTCTTAAACAATATGACAAGAACATCTTGTAATTACAATTATATTTTCTGCATTAATTGCTTTCTTGGCAACAGTGACTTTTTGGGGTGAACACATGTAAGTCAATTAAATAGACAATAAAACGATACTTGGACTGACATGTGCCCTGCCTTAAGCACCACTGCTGTGTCAACAATGCACCATGCTGGTGCATTGTTTTCTTAAACACTATTTTCAACACAAAAGAACAAAAGAATAAGCTGTATGTAAATTCAGCACACATCACATAATCATAGTCACTAAAGCCAAATGTTGCGTTTACTCCGGTAGCAGAAGGCTTTCCCATGTCAAAGCAACTACACGTGCACAGAAAAGGACAAAGGAGTTCGATCTTACCTGGTTGACAGTGAGAGTTCATTGTTGTGGTTGTTGGTGCCAGGCAGACTTGACAGGGGAGGAGAGGTCAGTGGTGAGGGTGTCAGTAGTGACCACCATGTGCTCTCTGGTCACGATGGTGCGGCCAGGTGGAAGCGCCAGGCTAAGGAAGGCCAGAGGGGAGGTGCATCTCAGGGCTTCATCACACTGAGCCACAGGCAGAAACACTTCAACGGTTTATTGTGGCAGGATTCTTTCAACCGAACAGTCAGGCTGGGAGAAGTACCTACACAAAAAGTCATTTTCATATGAAAGTGACATTCCAGGTGCAATTTCTAAGATATTTTCCAACAAATTACAAACTAACAGGGAATATTCTAAACCAACAGTCATCACTGGGTTGATGTTTTATTCTTTTGTTTGATGTTGGACACCAATTTTAAGTGTAGTAAATATGCTGAAAAATATGACTATTATTAACAAAAATCATACGAATTCTTTTGGGCAAAAAACATAGTGATCTGAAACAACTCTGGCTTCCACCAAGTTTCATTTGAAGCCTCTGGGTTTATTAAAGAATCACAATATGTTTACATAATTTGAATGTGACGGCTAGTCCTGCAAGTCACTGTCAGCACTGTTACAGTACTGCACCCAGTCACACAAATCTACTGAACTTAGTCTAACAGCTCTATAAATGATCAAATTTCTGTAAACATGCATTGGTGTTCTTGAGAAAAATGTCACATTTTATTAACCACAAGTAATAAAATGTACCAGCTTCTAGTCACATTAGAAAGATTCCACTTTCACAGCTCACATGGTCAGCTAGGGAAGTGAGTGCATTAATAAAGTCACTTCCCTATAGTAAAACCCAGACAGGAGCACAAACACAGGTCTCCTGAAGGCTGAGACCCACCTCAACATCAGTAGCTGATGAGAAAGAGGAAAGTACTTTTCTGTCAGGCGTGTGTGTGTAGTCAGAGCTGTAAGGACTAAGAGACACACAAGGACACCTCTGGCTACCCAACTCTACCCTGCATAAACTAAACCACCTTGGTCACATCTAACAGGTGTCAACAGAGCTGAACACAAACAAGCGGTAATGAGAGCTGCAGTCTGGTTGTAATGAGATAGTGGGTATTTGCTGCCTTTCTCTCTCAAATAAATAGACACAATCTCTTTGCTGTCGCTGTTACTTTAAAGCTGTTGTACTGAAACTGTCAAATGAATGAGTTCATTGGAAAGAGGGTGTAGACGGTGCACGGCCAAATAAAAGCTCATGGAAACCCATTACTGCTGGGAATCTCCAGGGTGTTACTTCGATTATCAGGAATTATCAAGAAAAAAAAAAACAGGACATTAAGTAAATGAGAGATTGTAATTATGACAAAGTACTGTGAGTATTTCTCATTCACTCTAAAGACATAACTACATGTTTTCTGACACCACCAGCCTGTAGTTTGGGGCACTGCCCTGCTTGAGCTGTGCAGTCCTTAATATTTCTTTCCTGTGATTTCACTTTTGCTGAAAATGAAGAATGTACAACACTGCAGATATTTTTACTGCACTGCAGAACCATAAGATGCACCACCTGCACCACCGCCAACTGGCACTTCACATCAGATGGGATTTATTGCTCTCGTGCAGTAGCGTCTGAATCTGGAACCATTTCATGGCGCTTGACAGGAATACAACTCTCATGACCCCTTAATGGACTTCATTTCCCAAGCACTCTGAACACTGCCGGGAGTAATCACAATGGCATAAAAATAACATGTGGTCAGATAGTGAGCAGTAAACAACAATTAAGAGACCCCTTGCATAGCTCATGAAATGAATCATTGAAAACGCATTTATGCCACGAAGACAGCTTCAGCTTCTGAGCCCTAATTGACTATGAATTATTCAGACGGTGAGTGGGATTAGCAGCACTGCTACTGAATGACATGCTCCTGATTTTTCGTTGTTATTTGAGTACTGGGTGTTTACAGTGAGCAGTACTGTACTAGCATGCAAAGAAAACATCTACAGTAGAAGCTGGAAACTCCAAAGGGAGAGCACCACATCTCGCTGCTAGCAAGACAGAGACAGAGTATTAGGCTATAATGTTTAATTAAAGGCATGACTGTGTGAAAATGAACCCACCTTCTGTAAAAGGAGGGAGGCTTAAATCAGTGTGACCCAGGTGAGCACCAGTGAGTCCAGTAAGGAGGAGAAACAGGGCAGAGGGCAGTGAGTGAGCACACGATTAAGAAGAGAAAGTGAGGGTCTGCAGTAACACAACCTTTTCTGCTGGCTGTTTGCAAATGAATATGGCCAGCTATGACCGCGGGACATCACATCAATCAGATGTTGGCTGCACATGGACAGGTTGACTAGATGTGAAGTACAGGCTTCAAGTGGCACAGGGGGATCATTTGTCCTGTTGATAGTGTTCTGACAGCCTGGGGACAGTTGTGTGTTCAGTATGACCTGACAGCAGCGGTGGATATGGTAAGGATATAGATGTTACCATTTTACCAGAGTTAGCTGCTTCAGTGTCGCCTTCACTTTCACACACGAGAAGTCACTGCATTCTGTTTGATGGGCTGGTCAGTCTCAACCTAAAATCTACCAAAACATCTTCAACAACCTACATACGTAGTTAATTGGGCTCAACCATGACAGAAACTTAGGGTTCGCTTTCAGCTTGTTCAACACAATTTGCATAACATGCACTGTATGACTGGTCTTTAGCAGGTTAACTGTGGGCAATGCAGTGAAGACGTC
>NW_018127989.1:929917-959001 GCF_001952655.1 Monopterus albus | reverse complement strand
GATAAAATGTTCGTACTGTCTCCAGTGCTGATGGATTCTGTTGCATGTATGGGCAACAAGCACTGTGGTCAACTCAAGTAAAATGCAACGTCCACTCCACTCTCTGTGTGTGTGAGAGAGCAAGTGAGAGAGATGTTGATCCTCCTTCATTCAATCACAAGAGGTAGTAAAATTGGTGCAACCATTCTGCCTCAGCCTCTGTGTAAAAGGGGAGATGCAGCTTGGGGGAATGTGGGCGGAGGAGCGTGAAGTTTTGATGAAAACTTGTTTCTGCGAAATGCCACCACGGTATTAAAATTTTAAAGTTGCTTCAAAGGAACACCTGCTACCAAAAACATTAACATGCTGTACACCGTGCACAACAATGTTTGGTTCTGAATCATGTGCAAAGTGTGCAAGATGAGCAAAAGCACATCCCTACCCTGTTCATCCACCACTGCTGATTTGAGAGCAACATTACCACACCGAAATAAAGTTAAAAAATAAAAAACTGTGATATTTCGGCAGCTTGGGCGTCAAAAAATTATCATAAATTTACAGAAAATATCTGTCTTCTAAAAATATAGTAATTTAGAGTCATTTTAAATACCTGACATGTTGGCACCACTTTCACAAGCTAACTGATGATTTCAGATGGAGGCAGGACTTGCACAGTTTTCTTTAAACTACGCTGGGACCCTGCATAGACAGATGTGTTCCTACATCTCTAGTAGTTCAGTACAGTGAGTAAGAGCTGCACGTGGGTGTTCACTAGGTGCTCCAGTGGACCCCATTCATAGCTAAGCTTTATGCAAAGAGTTGAGGCAATTTATTGTTATGCTGTATGTCCAGCTACCACGTCTACTGCCTATTCAGCTTTAATCAGCCCCACCACTCGAACCTCCAGCTGCAGGCTCTGACTGTATCCTCTAGGGAGAAGATATCTGCTCTCCTCACTCTCCAATATCTCTCTCTGTGGGGAGAGATGATGTCAGAGACAAGATGGCAAACATTAATTGTCCTGTTGCGCCGTATTCTCATGTAAATAAACTTTTCTTTGTAAGCTGCCTGACTGATCTGAATATTTCATAAAGGAAAACAAATGCTGTAAGCATTTAACATGGCAATGAGAAGACGGGAACAAAAACACGTGACTGTCTGAGACTTGCCAGTTGAGTTGCACAAATGCAAATGAGGAGAAAGACATCACATACAAAATTCTTCCAAATTAGTCACTTGAAAATACATTAGCAGTGCAGGGCTATGCTAAATTCTTGCATTATAAAAGCTTTGGTACAAATTATTCAGCGCTGAATGGGGTGAGAGGGTTACAGTGTGACATTTGTAAATAACATACCATTAAAACCAGGCTTGCACCAAAATATGAAACTTCAGATAGAAAAAAAAAATCTGTTTTACCTCAACTGTTCAGTACATGGTACAATCAGCTACTCCGTAAAGTTCTGCAGAACTGACAGCATACACAAACAACTTGCTTGAAAATCTACTTTGTCTGCATCATATGTAATAAGCTACTGGCAGTTTTGATTTAGCAAGACTGTAGAATGCCATGTGTCCTTTGCATGTGTGAGTGCACATTCCTGGGGAAATGTGGGGAAGGGGGATCCAGTTTTTTGGAATCAAATATCATGGCACAACATCATGCTGCACTTGAACCTCCTCTGCCTTATGTTATATAAATATGAGGTGGGGAATCTTCAGCTTCAAACACCTGACCTGCACAGACTGCTTATACTGTTTCTATTGCTTATCTGACTGCATGGACATTGTGTATATTACTATAAGCCTGTTTTGGACTCCTTCACTTTTTAAACCTTTCTTGTAAAATGCCCTTGCTGAGCTTCTGTACCACCTGAATTTCCCCTCAGGGATTAATAAAGTACTCTATCTACTTTGTGACCGCATCCTGGTGAATAGTTGCACACAGAAGGAAAATGTTTTTGATGATATTAAATGTGACATTTGTGTGTCTGATGCCTTATTTATGCCCCTTCATAGTCTACACCACTTCCCTAAATTTGAGCAGACTTGTGCTTTGACCTACTGCCATCCACACACACACACACACATCTGCTGATGTTAAGGAATAATCAAACACACGTGTTGTTACCCTGGTGACAAAATATCAACAATTCTGAGTCAAATAAAAAGCAGGAAGTAGCATTTTTCCATGCAGTGTGCAAAGTCCCGTTAATAACAGAAGCCTGCTCCACTTCCTTTTCTTTTTTTACTGGCATTATGTCAATGTTGTTCTCACTCTTTAACCCATGCTATCATTCCAGTTTTCTCTCAGTATCACCAGTCTACATTATTCATTATCCTTATACCTTTAACACCAGATTATTTCGGCTTTGAGCTTCACATATTAGTTCCTTTCATTGTGACTCAGGTGATGAACAGTGTTCCACTTCTGTCACGTTGCAGTCATATGCTTTTGGAACAGACAGTGTAGACATCAAAATGCAACCAAATCCAACAAACAGATGACAGCTGGCTATACGACAGTCTTGTACACTGTGATGTGAATAATTATGGTGTCTCTCCACCGCCACGGGTCGGAGCGGTGCCAAGGTGCTCCCCAGTCAGCGTGGCTGTGTTTCCGCTGCACCATAAAATGCATTGTTTATCTTCTGCATCATGCGGGGGTGGTGTCAGCCGCTGAGAAGCGACACATACAGTAACCCATGGTGTTGGTATGGTGCTGCTAGCTTGCAACACGGAGCCCCTGGTGCTTGGCTTTCTGTTGACCCCTCACCAGAACACCAGGTGAGAGACTTAAATAGTGAATAAAAAAGCCAGTGCTAAAAAGTGAGGCTACTTTTCCTTGGTGCAACATTTCAGCCAAAAACATGTCTTGGTGAGCCAGATGTGTTGAAGGCAGAAGCAGGGCCAGCTGACCCCAAGTCAGCACTATAACCCCCTGCAGCTAGAAACTAATGGAAACAGAAGCTTGAATAAAATGGGCTGACCCATGCTGATGGAAAAACACCATTAGTTTATGCAGATCCACCACAGTTTACCAGACTGTTGTGACTCAGGATGGTCTGCTGATTCTGGCAATGTCACAGCCAATTGAGAGGGATAGACTGAAAAAAGGCTCAACACACTGATCTGATTATTCTTGCTCAACTGTTTTGCACATGTAGGCCTAAAACTATTGATGCCTCATGTTTAAGTCGTTTTGCATTTGCCAAGGAAAAAGAATTATCCTTGGTGCACAGTTTTATAACCAAGACATGTTTAGAATTTAGCCTATAATATGCAATGCACTTGCTGAAGGCAGAAGAAATTTAGATTCCTAGGACAAATTCTGAGAAGTGCTTTGGTATATATTCTACACTGGTCTTGAATCAAATGAAAATTAATTGAGTCTGGATTATGTGAATAAAACTCAAAGTGCTGATATTCAGCAGTAAACAGAATATACTGTAAACAGATGTAATGACTCAGTAAAATGCTGTTGAAATCAGCATGGCAGTGTAGAGACTACGTCCAGTCCAACCAGGACAAAAAGGACAGGTAACAGACAAACTAAAGCAGCTTCTGGAACAGAATACAAATCTGTGAAACTGTATTTGTTCATATCAAACAGTGATCAGGACTCACCGAGTTGGGGTTTGGGGAGGTAGGATGGATTCAAAGTCAGGACAAGGTCCCAGCAAAGCACAAAGGAGCTAAAATGAGTTGATTATTGGAGCTGTGAAGTCCAACAGGGCATAAGAGGCTGAGTCTGAGGCAACAACTCACAGCTATGAACTCACTGAGTGACCAGAAGGATCAACACAAGGATTCATCAAGCCTCAAATCACATCAGTTGAGGCTGAGAGCTTCTGTAAAGTTGCCCATTAAAAGCTCTGCATCCCTTTTACAGCTTTGAATCTTCCTCGGGTCTGCTTTTACCGCTTCTCTGGCTCACTGGTCTACACTTCCTCTCTTTTATTAGCTTACATAACAAAACATTTAAATAAAAACTTGTCCATGTCAAAATATTTGCTTGGCTAGATGACAAAACTCTTTACAAAAAGGCCGTGGTAAAATGACAGATTCCACCAAAGTTTCATTCAAACACTATTAGTGACTTCTCAAATATTACATGCAATGTAATGAACAGGGGGCTGTGAACACAAATACAATAATATGCTAGATGACCCTGACAAGCAGTTTACAAATCCTGCTGGGTGGACACATCTGTGCATTAAAGGCTCCTGTCATCTTATTTGTCTCCAAGCACAATAGTGGCATGAACAGATCCCATTTGTATCCGTTAGCATGACAACATCCACCAAATGTCCACAAACAAGCAAAGCTTCCAGTGCCAGCTCGTGCTAAATGATGGGAGGAAGTTGGAAAGTCAGGCCCAGCCCCTGACAAAAGCCCCTTTTCCATCACCTTGTTTCATAATCTCTCATATACATTATACAAAAAAAAGCTGATTTATTATTCAGAAAGGGCATTTTTTTATCTTTTCCTTCATTATTTTAATACCGTGATGAATATTATATCATGGACCTTTTATGGCAATAATGTACTGTGAATGTTTGTATTGTTACATAGTGAAATGCTCATTAGGCCACGCAAAAAGAATTGTGTACACAACAAGGATTAGGAAAAATACATGTAAAGGATAAATTGTGGTCTTGCTAACGCAAATCTCTGACTTGTGCACTTACACAACACAAACAGGCTGAATGTCTTAGCAGTGACTTGTGGTTCAGACAGGTATTATATTTTATTATAGACTATATTTGTATTTTGATTCATTTTGGAATATTGGATCTTAGAAGTTCTGTTAACTTTTATTTAGTTTTCACAGTGCAGTTATTTACTGAAATTTGTTTAGATTTATGTTTAATGTTTAATCAAGATCTATTTTATTAAAGTCTGCTAAATTCTTTCCTCAGTTCAAAGAAGCCAGCTTAATACCTTTATCAACAAACCTATTAATAGTACAATAAGAGAATCTAAGGCAGTTTACTGCATGTGTGATGAACGAGCACGTCAGCCGGCCTCGGTGCCCAAACAGCCTTTGTGGCCTTTGAAAATGTACGACATGAAAGGCCAAATGGCTGCGCCCTTTAAACTATAAAATATATGGCCTGGTGGGTGGCATTTAAAAAATAATAACAATATCACTAATATGTTAGGGTGCGCTTATGTTTTCACAATTGCATGGTTAGGATTTTCAACTTACATTCACCCAAATTAGTCAAATGACATTTTCTTGTTCCTGTATAAAACACATCATTTTCAGAAGTACATGTTTTTGCCATGCACTGAGACAGTGAACTATGAAGCTGGAGGGATGCTTCAAGGTGTCACACTGTAACTGATTCCAGTTCTGTGGAGTCAGACTACAACATGAGTAGTTTGATTAGAGCAGAGGAAGTTTGCCTCTAATCCTACAAAACAACCAATACAAACAAAAACTAACCAAATTCGGCTACTTTAGGGTCACTGAAGTATTATTTCAAAGCATTGTGATGTTTATCAGTATTCCTCAAACCTGATAGGTGAGGGAAGGTCATAGCCAAATACTGTGACAAAATAAAGTGAAGCAACATCGAGACAACTTTTGCTTAATTTCAACAGAAATGATTATTTTAGGAGCCCCAAGAAATTGCTCTATCCTTGGCTATGTGAAAGTGGCTTTAGAAGCTGCAGACATCCATCTATTGTTTTCTATTTGCTCACCAATAACCCACAACATATAATTAAGAGACACAACAGCTTCACAAACACACACACCCAGAGATACACACAAACTAAAAATGTGAGGCTGTTGCTTGTTTGCTACAGGTGTTTAAGCCACAGGGAGGTTTTCTTAAAAGAAGAAATTCACTCTGAACTGCGATGTACCTTTGAGTCCCGGACCCACGTTTTTGCTTAACAGTATAATTTCCATGTAAATAAGCTGTTTGAAATGTGTGTATTAATACAAACGTTCCCACATCTAATTTAAATATCAGGTGATACAACATGGAGGAGCTGCTTTCTATACTCAATTCATTCCAAAAATAGCACGATCACGTCAAGTGATTTACAAAATAATAACAAGAAGAAAAGCCCTGGAATGAACATCACACACCACAAAGTCATGTGAACGGGGCCTTATTGACTCTGATCACCACTAAGAAAGCATCACGTCACACAGTAATCCAGTAAGCTTTGGTTTAAGACCAACTGAACCACAGAGAACAGGCTTCACCGTCCCTCGTTCCTCTCCAACAGACCTCTCCATGTGACCAGGGAATAACCAGAGCCTTGAAATAAGTGCTTTGTTTAGGACACCAATACCTGACACACACTACTCATGGTTAAGATCACCTTTTCTTTTGTTTTCAGCTGCAGAGGAGACATTTTAACATCATGTATGTAATCACAGAACAACTTAACGGGTTCAGGCTCAACATCTTCAGACATTCAGGTGAATTTTTTTTTTTTTTTTTTTTTGCTTGTTTACGTAAACCACAAACATTAACATACATCTTTTCTTGGATAAATAAGCACGGGGTTACCTATGGTGTCACTCACTGACACTCTGTTTGACATCTGCTGGTGTCTACAGCGAGTAACAGAACATCAAATGTACAAAAAGATCCTGAACTGAAAAGAAAAAGGCAGCAACAGTATTGACATGAAGAGCCTGTTTTACATCTGCTCCAACTGGTGCTCTGCTCCCAGCAGAGTTATCAGGAGCACCCCGGGCCAGATTTGTTTTTTAAAGCACTGCCATGACCTTGTTCCTGCGGGGCCAGTAGTTTACAAGCCTACACCAGCAGTCCTGAGGGAACCGCTTCCGCCAGCACGGGCTTGAAGGAATCTCAGCAGAGCAGGGACACGGCCTGGCTGCTGCTGTCCCGTGTTTACACACCCAAAGCTGTGGCTCGCGCGCGCACACACACACACACACACACACACACAGGTGTGCCACTAAAAGCAGTGGCTGTTAAATGGAAGAGGTCTGGAGCATAGGTAACGTTGCATTCATGGAAGACACCTTTGTTGTTGTTTACACTTCCTCTAAACGCGTGACGTGCGTGACAGAGTTCCCCAGTACACCTGGCAACTCTCTACACTAGTCTCAGTCTCAGAAAACACTATGACCGAAGTATGGCACAACTCATAAACGCAAAGTGAAACGTCTGAAAAATAACAGCGCTAATTGTTCGTTCTTCCTAAAAGACAGTTCTACGACATGACACAATGTAACACAACAGTGAGACTAAAGGCTGAACTTGTCTCCGGGTAACAATGTTGCACAACACGCAGTTGAGCTCCAAACTGTTATTAGTGAAAAACAATATATGTATTGCGCAACACTTACACTTTTGTCCTGCTGACTTATACGATACAACCTGGCAGGAAAACTCAGCCAGAGGAGAGGAACAGACACTCAGTTTTACTTTTAAGTGGAAAAGCGCAGAAATATAGACATTTATAAATATTGTTTGAGCCAATGTCCTCCCTATGCGTTCAAGCCGAAGCTGTGTAGGATAAATGTGCTAAACAAAGATAGAAAAACGCTACCTGGACTGAGGAGCCTTGCGCGTAACTGCTGGCTTAGTCCCCGTCTCCAAGAGCATCCACAGTGCAGGGTTTTAGGACCCGTAGGTGCTGTGACAAGCACACAACCAGCAACTCCGCCATACTGAGCTCATGTCGGACAACCTCCTGGATTTCCGTAGGGGGCGGGGTCTGCAGGACAGGGTGAGTGACAGATGAGAAGAAAGTAAACATGCATTCAGTTTCTTGGCTTAATGCAGCAGTCAACACATTCCATCTTCATGACGGTGACGGCGTTTCGTTTTTATTTTAGACAGTTTCAAAGTGGTGTTGATTCCACTGTGTAGTCACTGTGCATGATGGTTGTGTTGCTGTTAAACTGTACTGCATTTCAGAGGGAGGTGTTTCTGGTGTTTAGTCCACGCTCTTTGATATAAATGGAGTTGACTAGAAACACCTGACAGTATAACTGAAGCTAGAATTCACTGCAGAACTGTTGTATTAGATGGACTTAGCTGTACCTAATAAACTGGCCAACTCTGCAATACACAGCACAGGTGTGGATGTCCTCGGTTTATGTCCTCTTCCTCCAGATCAGCTGCAGGATACACTGATGTTCCCTGCTTTGCTATGTGTGTGGTTGATGTAATGTTGGTTTGCTCCCTCATATCATATTTTTGTCATGGGACTCAATGGTGAGCTACTGTAATTTGTTTTGCCAGTATTATCACTATAATATTCCTTTGGCATCTACATTATATTGAACTTATTATTGAACTTTCCAACTTATTATTTTTCCTCTTTTTCATTGTGAAATAATTCTAATGGGACATTGTGTCTGTGATACTATACAGTATGTACATTTTTATCAAACGTCTATTCTAGTAAAATAACACAATTGCAAGAAAAAAGAAATTATAGCCTATGTTCTCAAAACCTCACTTGCAAACATTGTTTTTTAAATAATATAAAAGATGAAGGATTAATTAAGCAACTATTTAAGAAGTTCAACAAATACACCCTATTATTTATTCAATCTAAATTAAAAACTCAGCTAATCTGCCTCATCAGTGGTATTTGTCAGACAACAAACAGCCCCTTGGCTTTTCAATAAGATTCAAAGGTCGCTGACTGTAACGGACACGTGACTCTTCCCAGTATAACACACTGTATACTGTAATACCAACTGCCCACCAAGACCTATACCCTGCACAAATCTACAATGTTCAGCGCATCTCTTTGACTGAGTATTGTATCTTACTTTCTTGTGTAACCTCAGTTTGCCTCTCCTGCGTCAGTTTCACTTGGTGATTTCCAGGCAGTCTTTTGCAGGATGACTTTCCATAACTGCAGAGAACATGTGTCAGCTTGTTGCATTCAGCAGTTGGTTTAATACTAAGGTGGAGAGACGAGCACTTTACCAACAGCAGATTTTCCAGCTGAGAAAAGAGAAACTCCTATTCTATATATGTAGCACAGTATGTTTGCTAACTGTAGTTTGCCATCACTGTTGATGAAACAGTGATAATCAGCCTTCTGGAAAAGAGCCTGCCTCTATACCAGCAATGGCGACGGCACATTTGTTGATCTAAATGATCCGGGAAATGCAGGAATGATCACCAGTCCCTATCTATAAATAGCTTAAGCTGTATTTAGGAGTTTATAGGCAGATTTGTTGCTTTCAGGAAATAGTTTCATAAGAAGAAAACCAGAGGTGTAATGCAACTGATGTGAGTGTGAGTGCACAAGCAAGAGCTATACCTCATGCTAATGCTTTAGATTACTTTTATTTCCATCTATCACACATTTTCTTTGCTCTAAAGGTGAGATGAACACTTCTGTCAATGCAAAAATAAGCAGTTGTGCCATGTAGTCAGCACATTGAGAGATCAGAAAAAAGAGCCACTGTTTTAGCACAAAAGTAAAATGATTTAAATTAGTCTATACACAGAAGAGAAACTGCTCCAACAAACTGGAGCAGGTCTTTGATTTCCCAGCAGCGCCTTTACACAATAGCTGGCTCATTATCTGACGCCGAATGACAGTAAATACGAATTACCACTGGATTTCCTTGTTTTCATGTTGACTGTTCATGATGTGTGTTTATAACAGTCTGAGTGACTGCGAACAAGTTGTCAGAGCCAATCAAACAGCTATATATAATATTCTGTATCAGACTGATAATTGGTTAGCATTTTAAAACAGGTAGTAACTCTGTCTCTGAGGAATGCCTTTTATCAATTCCCATTTGGCCCAAGTTTTAATAAACAGTTGGCGCAGTGACACACACACCATGGAAGTTAGCCTGGGTGGAGCCAGAGTCAGAGTCAGGAGTACTTGGAGTACTTGTAGAGTACCTGACATGATTCATCTCAGTGGGGGTGTGGTAGGGCGGACCACTGTGCAGCAGCGGTGTTCTTGGCTGGGAGCAATAATAAATTAGGAGCACAGCCAAAGTTAGCCAAAGAAAGCACTGTCTTATTTTTATACCAAACACCAAATTTGATTCTTAATCATGTGTGGTTTATTATTTCATAAAACTAGGGGTTAGATTTACTTTTTACACATATGTCAATTGTACCACTCCTGTCTGAGTGTGTGCCCCAGCCGGATCACCCCGTCCAAAATTTTCTAGATTTGCCCCTGTAGGTTAAACAAGTAGCAGACATCACTGACAGCCAGTGCCTTGGAAACAAAATGACACAATACTGGTGAAAGTAACAACAACAACAAAGGTCTTTATGAAAAACAATTGTAATTAGGTGAAAAAAACAGAAGTCTGACTTCCCATCCACTATTCATAAATACTAGTCATCTATTTAATATCCAAACAGACTGTCTAGAGCGGATCATATGGACTGGATCATATGGACAGGAGAGAGTTTTTATGTGAGCAAAGCAGTAAGCAATGGAAAGTAGCTAGGAAGACAGTTGATAATATACACATTGTGACAAAGAAATGTGAGGAATTGTTGTGACAGAACAGTATGTGATTACTGTCCTTAAGTCAGTGACATCCAGCGTTATACAGTATATGCTCACAGTAAGTACTGCACAGCAGTAGGCTATATTCCTGCCAGGCTTGAACAGACACCTGATGCTGCTACAAATGTTGCAGCAGTGAGACTGTGATTATGCAAACACTGGCACTCTAGCTTTTAGAGTGGGGGCTCATCTGAAAAGAAATGGAACAACTCAGCCTAGTGGAGCTGTTCTCTAAAGAAAACACTGACAGCATAATAAGTAACCACTCAAACGGGCCTGTCCACGTTAGCAAGTAAAGAAAGCTGATTTGAACGTAGATGGAACAACTCAACCCGGCCACACTCTCCTCGAAAAGGAGACCACTGACAAGATAATAGCTATTCTCTGAAACTTGTCCATGGCTGTGTGAAATCTTATGCATCCAGAGCTTATCTGCTGTAAAGAGAGCAGACATGGCTCGCGCATAATGCCATACCATGCAATATGATATACCTTCAGCACCAGACACTCTCTGCATACAACAGATCCAACGCTATTAATGCAAAGTCAAAATTAAAAATTCTACTGGTGAGCTTAATCAGAAACCAAAGTATTAAAAATAGTGTAGAAACATGACCAATTGTGGTCTTTAGTGAGTGTTAGAGCTGCTAGCAGTTTAGCAGGTTAGCTGTTTCCACCTGCTTCCAACCTGCTGTAACAACATCTGTAGCATCTAAACATGACTGTGGCGTTGATCATGTCCTGAAAGAAAAATAAGCTTGTTCCTAAAAATATCAAACAAATGCAGTTCAAAGTTCAAACAACCACCAGTTTAATTCATCATCACCTCAACTATTTTACTAATGATTGCCTGAACTCCTTTAAGCTAGTGAAGTAGATGCAGATCATACTGTGATTCAGTTAACAAACAGATTTTAAAGTACAGGTATATTTACTCTGAAAGGGATCGGTGGGCAAGTTGGAGTTTTCTGGGGTTCTTGGGTTTTGTCTAACAATAAGCATGTTTACAAGTTTATTAAATCTAAAGTTCCTGGGGTGACCTGGGTCATCTTTGGGTGTTTATGGCTGAAAGCAAAACAACATCACCTTGTACGAATGTTTACCAAGTAATTCATAGACGTCAGAATGTCATTTTCTGTCTTCATTTGACAAAGAAGTGACAAAAAGGCTTCTGAATATCTGGATGACAAGAAACTGTGGCAAGAGAGACAGCTTCTCACCTGAGCTGACACCAGTCTCGTGCATCTTGTCAGGACTGCTGAAACCCCTCTGGGCTTCAGGAAAAAAAAAGAGTGACAGAGTTTAGCTCACTGGAATTGGAAACAAAAGAAATCTAAGCTCTGAAAACCCTGAATGTTGCTATTGCAAGAGACCCTGAAGCTATGGCGTTTATTGTGACATTTTGTTTTATTTCAATTTAAAGGATGTCAACATGAACCTAAATAAGTCAGTCTTTACAAACTCCCACTGCACTGTCATTTGTAATACTTCCAAAGTAAATGTTGTGTCTCAGATGTCTCAAAAACCGAGCTACACTCTAGAGCAATAAGGCAGACTGGCTCCAAGTTCTCAGTCACTGGTCGGCTCACTGCCCACTCACAGAAGAATGTCTCTGAAAATAGTGTGACATTGTTTACTTTGTCATTTTTATTGACTGGCTTTGCTGGTAGGTTTTGGTGCATAATGGTAAAAAGGCTACCCTCGATAAGTTTCCAAGCTATTCATGTAAAATATTATTAAGCTTTCTGGGGTACAATACTACAACATTCACCCTGAACCAGTCCCCGGGGTAAATAAAACTACTAAGAGGACCAAGGAGAAAAATACTGCAGGTAGACAATTTTCATGAATGAGTCTCTAAGTGTACTTCATGACATGACAATGATAAATGATGACACAAAGGCTGAATGTGTCTATGATGTTGTGAAATATAAACATAAAAGGATCACAACAGTTTGTCACATGACCCATACTGACCTGAATTAAGGATTCCTTAGACAAACAGGACAAGAATTTCAATTAAGATGATAATTTAGGAATTATTTTGCTCAAGACAGCCTTGGTTTTGTAAACTTTGTCATGTTTCTGTAATATCGTACCTGTGGAGTTACACTTGGCATCCCAAACACTGTTGGAGGTAGAGACATCTTGCGAAAGCCTTCATCCACACAACGATCGATCTGAAGTCTTTGACAGATGGACCAGATGGACCATGTTACTGGCATAACCATAACCAGAAAATCATAAAGCCCATCTAGCTGCTTTTCTTCTGAACATGATTAGCAAATCTATTTGAGCTCCGGGCTCATCCGAGATCTGTAGGAAATACACACAGTATGCCTTCACCGTAACACCGCTTTGACAGCAGTGGATGGATTTCCTGCTCGTTATGATGGGAAGATCAATTCTTCTAAACCCATGATTGCAGAGCATTCTCCAGAGAGCACTGCATTATCTTTTAGGAGAGAAGCTCACGTTGGCACATTCACACTCTGTAGGTTAATGCAGTTCAAAGTGGGGAAAAGAATCAGAGGGTAGATGGCACAGTATGCAAATGTGGTACATGTTAAACAGAGGAAGTTTCTGGCATCTATGAACTGCTTCGAGAGAGCAGGGTTTTCTTGTAGCCCCTTTTGGAATAATCTAATTATGTTCCTTTTTTCCATTATCTTATTTAATTTCAAGATTTCAGCCAGCCACAGAAGAAGAGGAAAGGCTTAAAGGGCGTGTATTTGTGCATGCAGCTAACTAAATTAAGGCCCAGGGTTTTAGTCCTTTATATTGTGAATGCTCAGCTTGTTCATATGACCTGTTGGTCCAGCACAGCGATAACTCTCTGATCCAGATGATGAACAGCAAGGTTTCTGATGCTAGATGGGGAGGGGGGTACACTTTGTGGAGCTGTGATATGGATTAATAGAAATACCTCCTTATTTGTTTTTCTTTTGACATTTTTTTAAAATCTGTGTCATTGTGTATTGGTTAATGATGTGAGGTGGGATAAAATAATTTGATAAAAAAGGTTTTTGTGAATGTTTTAAACATAACTGAATTTAACCAGTTTAGCTTTTAGTCATATGTACCAGTTCATCCTACACTGCCAGCTTATTTCCCTGCCACACCACTAATGTTGTGTCCCCTGATCATTGACTGATGCACTGATGCTCACTTTATATCATATCCATCTAGCCAGTCTTTCTTATTTAGTGGAACTGTATTAAGAGTTCAACATTATAAAGTAAAATGTATTATTTTAGCAGATAAGGTGTAAATTTGTTTCTCTGCTGCTATTACAGCAAATTTACACCACCCACACGAAACATGGAACAAGCAATACACTGTACTTTATATATGGTAATTTAAAAAAATCCTTTTGTTTTTCTTTTGACATCTTCACAGAGTATGTCCAGTCTTCCACAAGCCTGCACCACAATGTTCCTCAGGAGGTCAAAGAGGTATGGAAAACATTTGCAGCCAAGTCAAAGAGCACTGACAGTGACATACACAGAATGCAGTTGTAAACCACCTACCTACATATTAGTGCATAAAAAGAGAGCTTGAGGTGGTGAAGAGCATTTTGATTCTTACTTTCATGGTAAATGGTCCTATACTTGTATAGCACCTTTCTATGCTTTACAGCACACTCAAAGCGCTTTCACACATTATTCGGCCATTCATCCATTCGCACTCCCAAGCACTCACACACCGGTGACATCACCGGGAGCAACTGGGGGTTTAGTGTCTTACTCAAGGACACCTCGAAATGTTGACTGGACAAGCTGGGAATCGAACCACTAATACTCCGGTTAGGAAACGACCCGCTCTACCTCCTGATCCACAGCCGCCCCCATCATCACAATGCAGTCTCTGTGAAAGATGCGAGCAACGTTACTATGGTAACAGCGGATTATCATCTATTACATAATCGGGCTGTACACTTAAAGCAACTAGATAAAAAGTTAGTTTGTGCAGGTTTTGCTGCTGGCTTGTAAAACTGAGGTGGTACAGCTGCACTACAATAGTTTCCTGATGTATAAGTGGAAAAACAAACACATCAGTGCGTATTTGTGCCTATTATGCACACTTATTGTGGACTGTTCCATTAATAAATATATAAACAGAACCTTAAAAATGTAATTAAATACAGCACAAATCAAGCAATAACCCTCCAACTCTGCAGCTCTGATTGCACCATTTCATTGATTCGTACAACCCTAATGGTTGAGAGTTAAACATTCAAAGTAATGTGGTGGTACACAAACAGGGATTCTCAAATATCCCTTTCAGAGTCTCTACTCATTCCTCAACAGATATAATGTGTTTGTGCTTGTAAAGTTATCTCTCATCTGTCAAAGAGATGCTGGATTTAAAACATTCAACTGCTCAAGCCAATGAAAAATATTTTTCTGTCTAGTTGATACACAGGACAATATACTGAGCTAGTAGCTGAGCTGATGCAGTCATATTATGACAAATGTGCATGGTCGATGTGCTCTGTCATTCTGACTGTAGCCAAAAACCGGTTCATAAAAGTCATGACATACATGCACAAAACCCTGCAGCTCCTCAGTGTGTGACTGTAAATCAGCGGCCGATTGTTTTAGGGGGAGGCCTTTGGAAATAACAGTCTTTCATTTGGTTCAAGTCCAAGACCTGCATGGTTCTCCTTCACTGCTAATCACATAAGTGCTTCAATAATAACAGTGAGACGCACAACACACGTGCAGTTTTACACCATATTACATAACTATGGGCATTTCAAGTACCAGTGTGCCACTATCCTGTTGACAAAGTGCAGTAACACATAGGAGAAAGGGAGACACATACTGTGAACATACTGTTCTTGCCAGTGCATCAAAGATACTGAGAATAATGGATAGAGATCATGGGAGAAGGAAATGAAGGTTTTAAATAAATACAGTGACGCTGTTCATGCACCTGTTACACATGTGAACCTTATTTAGAGTTTCTACCAGTGTAATTCTGTGGGACTGATGAATCCATTGCCCTCTCAGTAAACCATGTTGTGTTCAGCTCAGCACAGAGAAGGAGCCAAACAGTGAACACCTACAGGGAATTGCACCGTGCAGTCCAGTCAACAAGGAAATCCACCAGGGCAAGTGCCTCTCGCTCCTAATTACAGTGTTCCCCGGTGAAATTTAAACTCATTTATTCCTTTTGTTCCCTGAAAGCACTTCTAATGTAGAGCCCCATGAAACATTTTGATTGTGTTTTCAAATCAAGAAAAGCAATTAGTAAGAGAACTAGTATTCACAGCAGGGATGAACTCCATGCTACAGCAGGTAGTTTCATTTAGGCAGTCTATTCAGGCAAAGATGTCCAATTGATCTAGTTACAGTAGAGGTAGTGAAAGGTTACTGGATCAATAAAAATATTACAGTTCATCATCATGGAGGACATGGACGTCTGCACGACACTTCACTCCATCTAATAGTGGTTGAGATATTTCACTGAAAGCCAAAAACAGTGTGCCTGGTGCTTCCAGATCGGTAACATCAACAGGATTTATCCTCATGTGATCACAAATATCTGTACACAGCTCCATAATAATGTCAGCAATCCATCCAGTAGTTGTTGAGATATTTTATTCTGGATGGAAGAAGCAGAGTGGCAGATCAACATACATCAGCTTAGAGCCATATAGCAAGGATGTGCATTATGGATGTGCTGTTTATTGTCAGTATTTTACTGTCAGATCGGATTTAAGCTGTGATCATTAACAAAGCAGAGAGAGCCATTTCTCCCTTTCCATTCAGAGACAGTTTCTCCCTATATATTTAAACTGACCTAAGCAGAACAGTGTTCTGGTAGAGGATCCATCTGAGGAGGCAGTTTGTGGTCTGGACAACATTAGCCTGGTTTTACTCTACATGTGTAACGTCCCACTCTGGGAACACTACTGCAGCTGACCTTACAGCTTTACCTCATACAAAATATGTGCCATTAATCTGCTTTGCCAAATATACTGGCAGACTGTTTGGAGGGAACATAACTGTTGTATGGGTTACAGGAAGTCCAGGATGTATGGCATCCACTTCATCACTGCATGGGGCACAAAGCATGTGCTTTTGGTCCCTGAGACCAGTGTCCCACATTTGTATAGGTTTAGGCCATGAAACACCTCTGGTTCATTTTAGGGAAGAGTCCTGGACTGGCTTAAATACTGAAACGTGTGTCTCGTGCTTGGGTTCAACATTAAATCAGTGTAACTATACTTGACTCTGTCTCACATGCAGTGAATGGCATATGACTCAGTCAGTGACTCATTTGGATTTAGCTGGCATCCCTGAAATAGAAACTGTCTATGAATTCCAGTTTGACTTGTTTCACTTTCCATTTTTTGGCATTTTGCCTTTATTCCATGGTGAAAGAAGAAGAAGGTCTTTGTTACAGTGGCCAGTGAAGAAGAACCAGAAGGAAATGATGATGAGCGTGATACTATCGCTCTCTCATTGAAGTGCAGATGCTTAGCAATCAAATCAACATGTGAAAAATTATTAGGTACATTATAACTGTTTAATGCAAGTAATAATTTCTTCAGTACTTTGTTTCAGACAAAGTCACACTTGCATTATTGGATTCACATCAGCTGCTTTGTTCATGCACTATCATCAGTTGCTAATTCATCAGGTGCTTGGCCGCCTGCTGACTAGTAGCATCCAATTATATTCATTAATAAGGTGTAAAAGGCAATCTTTATTACTTTTACTCCACACTGCGGCTCCCCTCACCACCTCACTGCGTTAACCTTACTAAAATTTTATTTTGTGTGTTTTCTCAGCAAGGTCTTGGTGGATTCTTGAATTCCTTGAGAATTCCCTCACAGAGGCTTTTACACCAAATCTAGCTGTAAATCTATTCACCTCTATCATTTCTTTGTTGGTTCATAATGACAGAACAGAAATGCTCATCATAACATCATCCATGTGTATTTGTCTGCAGTTCCAAGTTGTGCCTTGTTCCACCATTTGGAGACACTTACAAATAATACCTGTATGTTTGTATTATAATGCATTCTTAAAATACAATTAATACAGAACAAAAACAGAATTATAATGAAAAAAGATAATGAATTTGCTACAGAACATGCAGTACCTACAGAGTTTCAGACATTAAATCACCCGTCTACTGTAAGTGGTGCTCCTGAAAGTTCCTGACTCTTTTGTTTGTTTTCAGAATTTGAAGACCACAGCGCAAGGCTCTCCTCAGCATGGTGGGCGAGCGCGGCAGAAGACTGGGAGACTACATCCTCTCATGGCGGCACTTTGGCTAATAGTTTCTTAGAGACCAGTGGCACACCAGAGAGCCGTAACTTATTAGGATTTTCAGTCTAACATGCCAGATAAAGTTGTTCAAATTCATTTGGCGAGTGGAGACGCACAGTGGCTTTACACTGAAACGTACAGTTGTGCTCTTGTACAGATGTCGCACACTGTTGCATAACGGCCTGACAGCTGACTGCATGACTAGTTCGTTAATAAACACTGGTGTGCTAAGGAAAGACTCACAGCTCAAACTGCATTTTTCATTTGTTGAAAACGGACTGTTTACAACAGGTTGTGTGTGTCTCGTCTCATCTGTTCACCTTTTAATCCTCCTCTCATATTATGCCTGTCGCCCAGTGTATTCTACCAACATGAAGCAGAGGAGGAATACAAATCTTAATGAAAAAGTAAACTGTAGTAATAAAAACAGACTGTGTTAACTACTTTTATTCTCTTTTCACTTCAGAGAATTAAATGTTATATTCTGTCGGAATCTTAACTGGCTTTGGCACTGAGTAAGCATCGGTGAGCAGTCTGTAAGCCAAGCTGTATGCCAGCTGTTGTGTGCCATCCTGCCACATGTCCATTTAAGTGCTACTGCCAACCAGGCTATATGTAGAATGAGCCAAGACAGAAGATGCCAAATGGCACACTACAGTCATGTCAGTGGCCTAACAATAAGATATAATCAATCTTTAAAACAGCACCAGCATTATGGGTATTACAAGTGTGACCAGAGTTTCCCCCTCAAGGACTGCGAGGATTACTAGACAGGACACATACATCTGGTAAGTGTACGAGACTGGCATGTTCAGAGGAAATAGCAGCAGGCACAGCAGTCTCCACAACACAACAGGACCCCTCTGGGACCCGTAAAGTAGGAATCACAAAGGAAGAATGCAACATTTAGCTGATATGGCACCACAGAGCACAAAACAAGGAAATTGATTCTGTCAAAGGCAATATTTGCGATAATGATCTCAATAAAAACATAGGGTGATTTCAAAGAGGGTTAGCGGGATTCCCTCTGGAGATTTTACTCCTAACACAGCAGTGGTCTCTAACTGGCTTTAAAACAAGTGCCGTACACTTCAGGCTTTATACCACCCTGTTAACTGATGTGTAGTTTATTTCTTATGCCAAACTAAAGCTTGCCTTTAAGTTTGACATCACGCCTGAGTTAAACAGTGCTGACATTCTTTTTACCTGTTTGCATTAGTAGCCCCATCACTTCTGGGTGACAGATGTCTTTACATCCTACGTCAGTATTTTCATTTTGGAGCGAACTGCTAATGATGTAAGAGTTTGCATTTTAATACATTGTATTAAAATGTATTTTATTACATTCACAACAAGCAACATAAATCATTTTTAGTAAGGATCCCTTAGTAATTTTAATGAATTGTGTGTTCATACTGAACACTGACTGGTTAACAAGCACATTATCTAACCATAGTGTCCCCATGGGTAGCCAAGCTTTGTGTTGCATGACCTCTCATTTCTTATCTGTCCAGCCTATCAATTGTCCAACTGAGGCAAAAAAAAATGATTTAAAAAACCAAAACTTGCCAATAAACCTGTCAGCACTCTCTGGTGGGCAAACTATGCAATGCAACACAAGCCATTCCATCCAGATTTAGCACACAATTGAACCAAATTTCCAGGCATTTGGGCAAAAGAAAACACAAAATAATATAGCTACTTTTATGTTACTATTAAGAGTCAAACACATCAAAATAAACAGTTGGTGGTGCTAATTTTCTAGTTGGGTGCCATTAAACTGTTGCAGAAGAAGAAGGTGCCTCAAGATGACAATTAAATGAGCTCTAGTCAAGTCTCAAATGACCAAAACCAAAACAGAAACATGGTGAAAGCAGGGTACTTCTGTTTGTTTCAAATTTTTACCTGACTAATGTTATCGCCCTGTTATCCACCACACAAAGCAGTAATGTTTTTTTTTTTTTTATTGAGGCAATGTGTAAGAGACAGAGACAGAGAGAACACGTGCTTCACTAATTGGATTCATAAACACACACAACAGCATGTTCACCAACCTGGATTTCTGGACGTAAGGTTGCCACAGGAAACAGACACAAAAGCATCCAACAACCATTTATGTCTAATTCTTTACAGATGGTATATACTGGTAACAGCTTTTGACTTTTCATTACACCTCAAATTTTCCAGTTCAATGCACTGTTTGGAACCATGCTGTCAAAATATGCATATACCAAATGCGAACACACAACTGAAGAAATAAATGAACAAAGTTTTGTATGTGCTGCCAATTAGTTCAAAATAATGGTGCTCTTTTGTCCTTCTGATTTTACTGCTGTATTTGACTGACGTTAGGCTGCACCCAGTAACCTTAAGATCTGTGCAGGCTCCAACAGCCTTGGCTCAGCTGGAAGCGTTCTTGAAGTATCACATTGCTAGTCCTGGAATGAAAATATTCCCCTGCCATTTCAGTAGGCTCCAATTCCAGCGTCACATCCCACACAATTTTTTAACAATAATGTTTTCCTGGTTTAGTATTTCAACTAGGAAGATCTCTGCTTCTTTCCTGGAAAGAGAGAAAGAGTGGAAAACAAAAAGAGCTTACTGCTTATGTAAAGTGTAATTTAAGCACCCACTGTATGTCAGACTAGATTAGAACACCAGACAAAAGCTCCAAATGTAGGGACCCACCACACACAGCCAGGATAGCAGTAACAAATCGGATAAAACATGAAAAGGAAAGTACAAACGCTTTTCTTCTCAACTTTCTTTTCTTGCTGCTCCTTCTTGTTCCATCTCTTGCTCATAAAAGCTGAGGGCCCATTAGGGAGCAAAGATGGCATGCAGCAGTTTGCAATCACCATCACTCTGCCTCCATGACACAAAGGGGAGACTTCCACCCAGCAAGCATTTGATTAAAGCAGTAGCAGAACATCAAATCTCATCTTTGTGCCAGTGCCACACATAGCATTGAGGCTGGCAGAGCAGCCACTACGTAGTATGTTTAGTTTGACACAGATGAAAAGCAAGTGGCTAAAAGCAATATACAAACTATATTGTGATATAATATGAAATTTAAATGCAGTGTACATTACATGTGACCCTGAGTATATCCAAAACTATATTCATTCACAGGGGCGACAATCAACTACATAACTGTGTTGTAAAGTAATCAGTCATGTTTTTGAGACACCCAAGAGAAACATTGTACTTTGTTAAACAGTTGTTTTAAGTCTTTTGTCAATTTTTTTTTTTTTTTTTTGACATTACTGTTTTATTTTTGGAAGTGTTAAACTCTGGCAATTATTTTGCACTTAACAGTTAAGAGCAAACATCATCAAACATCATTTAGTGAATAAACATAGTATATTTTTCACTGATTTGTCTTCCCTTGTAGTTGCAGAGATTTAAGATTTAATACAGATGATTGTCTGCTTTTTTTAAACTTTACTGAACATACACATTTCTATACAGTGTATCCAATAATTTCTGTTCATCCTATTACTGAATCAGTTGTAGGTCGTCAGTCTTTACAGTATCTTGCACTTGTATGAGTGCAGATCAGCAGGCACTCATACAAGTGCAAGTTATCAAACCTTTATTCAGGTTTTTCAACTTCACCTGAAAGACTTCAATGAAACCTATGAGAGAAGATGTTTTCTTCCAGCCTGACTCACACCCCACCCTGGCAAACTCTGGGGTTTCAGATATCGAACAGACCCCTTGTTGATCAGAGCTGTTGAGAAGAAGTAGAACAGATGCCCACTGTGAGACCATACATATATCCTGTTGAGGAGGAGGGTCGTCCTGGAGGCCAGATGTGAGTATCCCAGCAGGAGTGTGGAGAAGATGTGTGTTTGCCCACGTAGCCCCTTGTCAAGGAAGAACTGTTTGTGGACCATGCTACTGAGTGGGAAAGACACACAGTGGCGTGACTGACTGGCTCCTCCAGGCTGTGATGGTTGGTTATTGGTAAAACAGCAGCAACCAAAAACGTAGAGGTGTTGAATTGTGTCGTATCCTCAGAGCAAATATAAGAGTGTCCTGGAAAAGAATGATAGAAATAAAGAAAGAAAATCTGTTTTTAAGAACTCCTAGTAAGGTGCCTTCAAGCAAGACATCTAAACTCAAAACTACCTCTGAAGGACTACAGCCCTTTCAGCTCAGCAGTATCCACAAACTATCAAACAGATAAATCAAAGACTTAGTACCACTGTAAAAGTCTGCATCAGCATAAAACAAAGCAATGCAGTTGGAGCTCATGAAATCTTTTTTATTTTATATATAGATTTTGATCTTTTGTCCTAAAAGAGCAAAATGTGTGAAAAATAGATGACTGTGCAACTAAAAGTGAAAGAACACCCCGTTTCATAACATAGTGTCTTATTGGTTTCCTAGATTGAAATACCCTCCTCAAATTACATGCTTATTTACGCTTAGCTCTCAATTCACCTGAATATTAATATTCAAAAAACAAACTACTCAGTATTGTAGCAACAGCAGCATCACAGCTGGTATGAATTTAGAAAATGATTTATTAGCACCATCCAGAGGTTATGCATTGACACTGACTCAAGTATCTTAACTAATCTTTATTTCACTACTGGAAACATTGAAGTAGCAAGGATCACAAGATCACATGGACAGAAGGTCAAATACACAAAAAGCTTTCAGGACAGGAAAGGAAATACAAATATGTGGTGAAACATTGAGACCTGAGATGTCCACCCCGTTATAAATCTGATGCTCTGCATTTAGACTGGATGTAGCATCTATATTAAAAATGTGTATTTGCTTCTTTGCTGTATCATGTGTATGCTAGTGTTGCCACACTCTCTACAACTAAAATCTAGAGGAAGTGCTCCCTACCAATGTCTACACTGAGAGCATTGCTTTTAATCTGTGGATTTAGCAGTTCCTGTTCTTTAGGATCAGTGTTGAAACATTCGTGTGGCCTGAGGACTTTGTCTGGGGAGCCAGTGCAGTTGATGATTGAAGAGCACAGAGATAGTGAGTTTCTAGAGCAGAGGCATTGGCCTGTTTCATATAGAAAAGAAAAAAAGTTGAATCCGTTTCAGCTTATCTTCCCTGATACATAAAGCCCCACACATCTGGTGGGCTGTGGAGGTGAACTACATATAACACAGCATGAGATGTCCACATCTTCCTGGTTCCATTGTTTTACACAACCAGGCCTTGTAGCGCAACGGTAGCATGTCCGAGGTTACGTGTTCAAATCACGTCAAGGTCATTAGTCTGTACATCTCCTCCAGGATTTATTAAGATAGACCGGGAACATGCTGGAGAAATCATTCATCGCGCCTGGTCTAGGAACACATTACAGGGAGGGGGATGTCTGGACTACCTTGAAGAATTTGTTGCCACCATGACCCGATCTCAGATGAGCATAAGAAAATGGATGGTTTGGATCAAATCACGTTGCCAGCACATATCTGCAGTAACTTTACATTTACCGGGTGATAATTATGAAACGGTCTTAATAGCTTTAAAAATAAAAAAATATAAAAAAAAAAATTTAAAAAGGAATTAAATTTCAGTACAAGCATGTACCCATGTGAATTATTTTACAGAGTAAGGCTCACCTTCCTGAATCAACGGCTTACCTAATAGGATACAGAGCCTGTAAAAATTTATTTCAGAAAGGTTTGAATCAATATCACAGAGCCCGTGTGATAATCACGGAACAGTCTAAAAAGCTTTAAAAAGGCTGTAATCTAAAATTTCACTACTGTAAACAAGCAATACATTTCTCTTGCCTCAGATTACCTTTCAAAAATCTGAAACAGTGACCTCCGTGTCGACCCCGTCCATCAATAAACAGTTCGCGGAAACATGCTTCTGATTCATGTAGTTTTCACTACACATTTATTCCAGTTACAATTTTTATGAATTAAGATTTTACACAGTGTGCTTGAAACCTGATGCTTCTTTGACAGTAGTTTACATTTCTATGCCTCTGCACAGGTGACAGCCTGGCTGGAAAAATAATTCTACATGGTGTCAACCTAAATCACAACAAGTCATCTCAGCATCAGTATAAAGAAAACCCCAACAAATCTCCCTTGAGCAAGCACTTGATGACAGTGGAGAGGAAAAACTCCCTTTAGTGGAAGAAAAACTCCGACAGACCTCGACTCAAGGTAGGCGGCCTTCTGCCTCAACCAGTTTGGGTTAGTGTAGAGTTTTCATAATCATCACCTCATAAAAAACAAGGCAACTACACCGAGTGTCTCAGAGTTTATTTAGAGTCTGAACCATCTGTCTCTGCCAGGCTTCCTCCCTCCCAAGAACCTACAACACACTCCCGGTTGGTATTGCAGCTACCATGCAACAGAGCTCTAACAAGACCACCTTACTATGAAACTGCTGAACGTATCCCCACAACAGCGATAATACGTTACAGGGGCAGGATAAATTCCCCTGCTGGGAGGCCTCCCACATACAGAAAATCTAATAAGCACACGAAACACAAAGCTTTCCCTCCCCAGGCCTACCTGAAGCGCGAGTCACCCCCTTGAAACTTGGCAGAGCGAGACAACTCAGAAATTTAACCCTAAAGTAAAATAAAGTTATTAAAATCTTGGCGGTGATGATTTTGAAACACCACAACTTAATGCATATGGGGAATCACTCAATCTAACCACTAAGCCTGCCCCAGTACTTCCACCGTTTAACTATGGAAAAAAAAATGAGGCAGTCTTGTAATAAAGTTCCAAAATTCAAACAAAGTCAAGAAACACTAACTTAAAGAAGAAAAAAAAAGTCCACAGGAAAGGTTACAGTTCAGTTAATGCGGTCATCTCATCCAGGGTGAAGGTGGGCTCATGTAAAGCTGACTGAACTTCTGCTGGAACAGTCCCTTCAAGATCTCAAGTCAGCCTCAATGCCCAGGACCCAAGAGGTTGGTGTGGACATCTGTAGCAGCCTCCTCATGGTCTCGTTTGCGTCACCAGGATGTTTTCTCCAGCTTCAGTTTCCTAAGGTTGGGCATCAGAGTCAAAAAACAAACTCACCAAATCTTAAGTACAATAAAGACAATAAAGATAATAAAGATTTAATGAAGTGGACTGGGTTCAGGCTCTTTACCTGCTGCTGGATTAAAAGGGTGGCTCTGCTCTTTATTTACCCGTTGCCACGATGAATCTCAGTATCAAAGCTCCACTGATGATGGCTTTTTATTGTCATCACACACAAGCTTAACTCTGAGGTAATTAAACTAACTGATCAGAACTGAAGACTAAGAGTTTCCCATCTTATGGTTGCGGGTAGTTCAGCGTTAACTCCAGAGTTTACTGAGTCACCTGTCTGGAAACACACCCCCATTCCCCCGCAGCCTGAGTGTGGGAGAGCACTGGGAACACTGGAAAGGATTTCAAATCAATCTGAACACAACAAGTTTTAAATATTCTTCAGTAAGGCTGCACAATAATTAGTTTTAATAAGAATAAGACAAACTGTATTCTTTATATGTATATATAAAGCCACAAAAGTGAAAGAAGAATTAGATTTAGAAAACTGATTTCTTCACTTGGATGCTTTTATTATAAAACCAAATAAACAAAAACAGGACAGCCTCCTCTGTCTCCTCTTGTCTCCTGGACTGACTGTTTTGAACAAGTCCTGTGAAATGCTTTTCTTTACAGTGCTGATTCCCTTCACTATTAATGTAGGTTCTAATTTGATTTATAATTAGTACCAAAATGTACTCCAGGAAATTACTTTGGAATAAACTGGAATTTACAGACCTGTATAATAAAGCTTTACCATAACAATAAAGGTGCAAGCAGAGACTTTATCAGGTCTGAGTACAAAGTTTATTTACAAGAAAAATACAAAATATAGGCAATTTTAATAATATGTACACTATACATTCTACACAGTTGTTCATTCCCTGCACAGCCGCTGATTGCAGTTAGTTTCCACTAGGTGGATCTGCTGTTCTCAGATTGTCGGTCTCCGCTCCACTTCATCAAAACCAAGGTCTCCACACGGACACAGAAGCGTTTGGTGATCCATCTCTCAGCACAGGGTGTGAAGGGGTTCTCGCTGTGGTGAGTGGAGGGGAGTAGAAGGCAGATGTGCCAGAGTGAGAGGCTGTGGGTGAGAAACTACAGAAGGAGGTGTTGGAAGATGGAGGTGACAGGCTGGGGGGGAAGGAGAAGTGACAGGCAAATGATGGGAAAGGAGAAGAGACGGCATATGTGGGGAGAGGGGACGAGAACCAGGGGGAAGGAGGAGGGGAGAGATACTCATGGCACGATGTGGAGCAAGACAGAGGCTGAAATGAAGAATGTGATGGAAACAGCAACGTGGGAAACTCTTCTTTTCTCTCAGATGTGCAAATTGCATCCACAGATGCTGTGTCAGTTTCGGGCACTTTCCGGGTGAAGTCTGGTTTCTGCTGCTGGGTCTCTGTGTGACGGTTCAGCCCCTCAGTCAGGCTTGTTCTCTGTGCCGGTGATATTTTGTGCATGTAACTGCCCAGCTGGGCCATACACTGCTGAAAACCTGCACTCTCCATGGTGAAAAGAGAACGAGCAGTGGACTCTGAGTGATGCAGGTTTAGAATCGGAGGCTGAGTCTTCATCAGACTATTAGTGGAATCTACAACATGTAAAAAGATCAGGGCAAGAAGTAAAACAGGAGGGTAAGACTCAAACACTGATCTTATTCAAACATTTTAAGAAAGTCATGAACTCGTTTATTTGACCAACCATGACTCAAGTTCTTCCCATTTGTCCACTTTCGAAGATATTCCACAGTCAAGTCCAAAATCTCAGCTTTCTCTATTTTGGGATTCTGCAGTCGCTGTGAGTGAAACATGGCAGAAATACATTTCATCATTTTAAGATCATAGACTGGGCAAATGTGTGTAATTATTTTTTGCCTTCACTCACTGGATCAGACATGTGATTCAACAGCAAACCTCTCAGTTCAGCAAGACTTTGATTTATTCGATCTCTTCTCTTCTTTTCAACAACCGGTTTCAGAATCTAGAAAAAGATCAACAGCATAATGTGATTATGATAAAGTTGTTGTCACTCGTCAGCTCATTTGTGATGGATTTAATCAGCGTACTATAAAGGAGAAGTGAATGCATTTATTTTGAATTAATAAATAATTTATACATTCTTTATAGCTCAGTTATAATGCATTTCCAGGTTGTGAAAAAAGTCAATAAAAAGGATTGTGCCTTTCTCACTTTATAATGACCTATTAAGTACACAGATTGTTATAATGAAGTGTGTGGTTTTATCTTGTTTTAGCTCTATTCTAAAAGTCAGAGGTCAAATGATCCACTGATGACAAAAAAAGCTAAAAAGACAAACAAGTGTCATGCTAGAGGAAGATAAACACCAGCCAGAAATGGGTTTTCCTCAGCCTAAATGGCAAACCCAGTGGTTTACCCTTATTAATTAACTATTTCTTAATATTAATAAAAACATTATGGCAACTCAAAATGTTACTATAATGCTATGAAATGTGCCCCCAAAATACAGAAAAAAATAAATCAATACTTCCTACCCTTTTCCTGCTCTTGCCATCATCCAGAACCTGACTTCGTGGTTTCCTGGCCATGTTGCAGTGTTCGGTCCAGATGTTTCACGATAACAGTCTGAGCAGCAACAGTTTAAAAACCGGCCTCCGGTGGCATGAGGGCCCTTATAAGTGAACCTCAGGCCGCCTCTGATTGGCTGCCAGGTGTCACTGACGTCACTTAATCGAGAATTGTTTTATTATGGGCCTTGTTTAACTCGAAACTAGTTTTAAATCAATCGGACACCACTGAAAATAAAAGACAACAATATTACACCGTTGCCAAGTTTTAAAAGCAACAAAAGTGCAAGAAGTTTTTTGTTTGTCATTTCTAAAATGCTAAATTACACTTGAAATGTTTAGTAAAATCAAATATTGTTTCATTTTGTAGTAATAGGCTATATATCGTTAATCGGCTATAAAGTTGGTGAAGTGACATTCATTTTGTGTTAACAGCGGTCAGATTCTTAAATCACACAGCACTTATCCCTAATTTCATTAGTAAATGTTGCATTCCCCATTAAAATGCACCCATGAAGTGAGACTCTGGGAAACATCTTTTTCTCGTGGGAACAGAAGTGAAGTGAGAAAGTGAGCAGCTATGAGGACTTTTTATGATGTGTGAGAGACATGAGCACTTTGCATTAAGTGATGAAGAATACCAAACGACGAAGCGGTGCCAGACACTCCGATGTGGACAAGCGGAGTTAGGCATATGAGCAAAACAACAACATCTTTCATTGATCATTTTTTTTATTTGAGAGTTAAACCTCTGCATGGGAATAACGGGCAAAGAAGAGCACAGGTCACATTTGTCTGCTGATGTGGTGGAGTGTGAGGCTGGTGATGACACCCGAGTGCTAAGTGTGTGCCTGCTTCAGGTCAGCTCGACACCCGATGTTTGGACTTCACACACGCTCTCTTTCAAAGTCAGACCAGTTGCTGACTTCACTACAAGTCAGGTCCTGTCAGGTCCACCGTCTGACAGGAACTCCTTTGTCAGCGAGGCTGATACACCCCAGGAGTCACGATATTAGAAGTAAACGGTCCATTTCTCAGGCACCAAAGGGCACGTTTTAAACTAATTAGTTTCCATCACAGGCTCAGGCGCACACATTATAGGGATTATTTATAGGGCGTGTCCACGTGACTTAAATCCTACACACATGTTCTCACAGGGATGGGGGGTGGGGTCTTACTATACAAACAGTAATTCCATTAGGTTTCTATATGTCTCAAACAGTTTCTCCCCCCCTGCTATAACTCCATCATACTCAACCTGGGCCTATATGCAGTGAGTTTCCATGAGTTGCCCCCTGCCATTGTCGCCGGGAGCGACCCCGGAGCCCGCACTAATCAGCCTCTCTTTGAGTTTAAACGGAAGTATTATTGCCTTTGTAAAGCCACTTAATCTCTACTGGATCCCCTTGATCCGATCATCCCAGTGTTATCTCCACACTTTAGCCTATTATGGGGATCAGGGTGAGTATAAATGCAGTGCTGAGAAAGCTAACCCAAAACTCATAGCCCACTCATTCCAAGTCCACCTGAAATCACTGTAGCTACATCTTAGACCTGGAAATCCTAATTCAAGTCAAAGGTCTTGCTGCAGCCATTGTGTCCTAAACAACAGGCACTAAAGACAAACACACAGCACAAGCCTCCAGGTGTGAATCGGCCGATTTGGCACAAGGGGTGGACCTTGTGTGTGTGTGTGTGTGTGTGTGTGTGTGTGTGTGTGTGTGTGTGTGTGTG
>NW_018127989.1:907496-928218 GCF_001952655.1 Monopterus albus | reverse complement strand
TATATATATATAGTGTCATAGACAGTGTTTGTGTTGAGGCTAAAAAAATTCAGTTCTCTCTGCACATTTTATTTAATAAACACAATAAGACTTAACCATGACTGCTGAGGTTTTTCGCTTTTTAGGATTTCTTTTCATCAAATACACATGCAAATTAAAATACAAATTTAATGCACAGCTAGTTGTAGAGTCTGTATCTGGTTAAATTATTCTTGAAAACAAAACTGTAATATGTGTTTGCAGAAGGGGGTGCATTAAATTGTGATATATTATAACTGCACAGAACTTAATTTAGTAAAAAAAATCAGAGGCACCATGCAAACAAAAGCAAGGCAAGCATAAATTATTACATTTATATTGATTATATCTGTTCATTATGCCTATTCTCTTTTACAAAAATAGTTGTATTTATTGTAATTTTCGTACCCATGGCCCATCTCTGATAAATTCAAGCTACCTGTCAGGCATGTGCTTAGCCAAGGCATTTACAGTCCAAAAGAAGGTCATAATAGTTTATGAAAGATTCCACGATAGCTGTCACATACTTGAGCTGTTGGGGGAAATGCTCTGTTGAAGTACTTGTTCGTTCCTCAGGATCCAAACTATCATTATTTTGAACAGTTTTCACTGCAAAGATGTATTTGTTACATTTGTGGGTTCTCACCCACAGCATTGCATTCAGGAGTTGCTGCTGTATATTTTCTCTCAATTTTTACTTGTATGCTACTAAAAAACATTTTTAAAACCATACTGCAGCTATATATTTTGTGATCTTCAAACATGAGTACACACGAGGGATTATCATCTGACCCATGAGTCCGGAGTCTTTCTGACACAGCTGCAGTAAAACACTGTCACGTGCAACACTTGGAAGTGATATCAATCTTAATTGTTTAATGACGCCATCAGGATAAAAAAAAAAAAGACTACTTTAAAACACCTGACTGCCAGTAGATAATGTTAGTCAGTCATTTTCAAGCTACAATGCAGAACCTGCTGTGGGTTGCCTGTCTGTATGTTTCATGTCTGTTTATTTGTCACAGCAGGGGGGTGAGCAGACAAGAGGAGTTTATGCTTCTTGCTGGTCCTCTGACAAAGCAGGTAGTGAGAGGATCAGGCAGTGGGGTGAATGATGCCTTTGACTGCAGTCACGCCATACCTCCAGGCTCTAAACAGTACTTTGAATCCCTTCAAAGCAAAGGGGTGACTCACTTCAAGGTGCCGCTATCATGGGCTCAAATCCTGCCTACGGGTCTCTCCAGTCAGCCCCGACAGGCTGTGGTTACCTGCTACCAGACCCTCCTGAGACAGCTGCTGGAGGTGGGCCTTCAGCCTCTGGTTGTCCTCCATGGATCCACAGTACCAGATGCTCTGAGATCAAGGTTTGGAGGCTGGGAGAGCCAGGAGCTGGTAGAGATGTTTCAGCAGTATGCAGAGTTTGCCTTCCAGGAGTTTGGCGCACTGGCACACTCCTGGGTGACACTGAGTGACTTGGATGATGTTTGGGATGAAGGGCAGCCTGCAGGTGCTCCCGGCTTTCTGCAAAATACCCTGCAACTCAGCAAGAACATTTACCAGCTGTACCATCAGCGCTTTCCTGATAAAGGTGAGGAAAAAAGATGGAGAAGAAAAGCATTTAAGATATTATTGACTGACTTAGTTAATGTTTTCAGGATCAGTCAGTTGTTACTATTTTTAATAGTTAAATAAAACAAGAAAAACATGTCACTTTCAGTATTATTTTAATAATATGTAATCAACAGCAGTTATCACTTGTAAAAAATGATGATTCATGACCAAATAATACCAAAACCACTATGTGCATTATGTTAAGAGTGCCTTTATGCTTCCATGTGGTTTCAGGGAGACGTCTGTCAGTAGGACTGAGAGCTAGTGACGTTGTTTCTCTTTCCCAGGTCAAAGCTTCAGCGACAGTAAGTTGCATCTTTTATTCTCCTTATATCTTTTTTGTGAATGTTTTCTTTTTTTATTGAGTTTACTTCCATTAATGATTTTTTTCAAACTAAGAAATAAACTTCAATATTTGCATACACTAAGGCAAGATGTTTGGCTATACTCGGTTAGCTAATTTGGATTTGGGAGTTTTCTCATTACTGAAGAGTCAAGACACTCAAATCACTCAAACACAGGGATGCTTTCTGGCCAGATACATTGGTCATGGGTGTGAATGTTAAGATTTAAGAGTTTAACAACTGGCAGCGTGTTCTGGATCAGAGCTTTACAAAGAAGTTAAAACGTTTAAAACTCCTGTTTCTTTAAAAAAAAAGAAAAAAAAAGAAACAGTGGTTCAGCATGTGAGGTGGTCCATTGCTCACTCTACCTGGAGTTCCTCCCTTATGATGCCCCTGCCTGCCAAACATCCATCATCAGCTGTAGCTGGGGTTATGGGGGGAAGCCAGAACTTATCTTATGTATGTAAGTGATGTATGATTGTTGCTGTTTGAATGGGCCACACTGCTCCACATGTTCTGGAGTTGTTTGACTGATGAATCCAGCTTCTTTGTGGGTTTCCTGTTGAGCTGCCTCCTTGTCCAAGAGTCCAGATAGAAGTGATGATCTTAATCTAGGCAGGGTCCTATTCAGATATTCTATCTTCAGCACGCTAAAAAGCATTTTGCCAACCTTAAAGATGTTTTACACCTCTCCTTATCTTAACCCTTGAAAGATAAGTGCTTAAAGATAATGTTTCAGCAATGTTCCCAATCTAATGACAGGCATTTCTAGTTTTTTTTATTTAGATGTCCTATTACCCACATTTATGTCTTCACTTTATGATGGAATATCAGCCTGTCCAAGGTGTTCCCTCACTCTGGCTCTAATGCCCTCTGTTTTCTGATATAAGAACCTGGGGTATTGATTTGATTTGATTTATTTATTCTTTCAAACATGTAACAACAATCAGTATATAACCACACATAATTCCAGACATATCCACAAATATATTTTCAATTTGCTTATACCTAGAACATGCTTGAACGGAGTAGGAAGAAGTTAGACTTATCTAGTCCTACCCCCTAACATCATCTTATCATCATTGGTTTGCAAGCAGTATTACTACATGGATACATATTCTACATCCACACTCCCATCTGATTAATCATTAAGCCTGTTCTTGCCCATATCTTGATTGACACATACCTTTATATCTATGTTTAAACTCATCAATTTTCCTACTGTTTTTTTATGTCCACACTTAGATTATTCCATAGTTTTACTCCACTTATGGAAATACAGAATCTTTTTTTGGTTGTACGTATAGCATGAATTTTATAATTCACCAACAAGAACTTTTAATATGTATATTTAGCAGTCACAGAGACAATGTATTATGATAGAAAGTCTCAAATGTATTCAACTGCACAGTCACTGTTTTCATTAAGGAACATGAGTGTGATAATATATTGTGCTCTACCTCCTGTTTGAACAGATGGATTTCTTGTCAGTGCACATCGAATATAACTGTGACTCTGCATCAAACTTCGCAGAGGAGCTGAGGAGCTTACAGGTGCAGTAAATTTTATAGGGTGTTTTTCTTTTGCATTTCATATCTTGTGGTACTATTACCTACAGCCACATGCATGTTGTGTTGTAGAGGTCCAGTGGGAACTTGCCTATACTGATATACAAGATGACGGTTCATGATTGTTTGTACAGACAACATCAGCTTCTTGGACATTTTCTACAAGGTAAATGTCATCATAGCTCACTTAAGGTTCCTCTGTTATCCAGTTTTTTACAAAATAATAAACACAAATAACCTCTTGGTGCCACTGCCTCTTTCTCTGTGCTGCAACACTGCCTCGCTGTTCTTCCATCAAATGAAAATGGATTTTTTGCCTAAGAAATTCTCTCAATCTAATGGAGAATTTTTTAAATTAATAATGTGCCCGCAGTTCTAATAACAACTGGCATGTTGTGAATTGTCAACATTATTTTCACACAATTTGCAATAAATACAGCTGTTTAAAGACGGTATGTAGCATCAAAACAGTGACCAGCACTATCTGGACCAATGTGGTTTTAAGGACCAAACCTTCACGCAGCGTCAAGGCCAGACTGCAGCAAACTGCAATGTCGTAAACTTTTACAGTACAATAATCATAAAAGTTGTTTCTTGATAATTATCATACAACAGTGATTTGAGTAAATTGTTAGTGTTAATATGTGTCAAATTACACAATTACCATCAATTAAACAATCTGTCCTGCAGTCTTACTGCGTCCCACTGTCTTGCAAGCTGTCATGTCTTCCTACAGGCGACATCTACCCTGCACCACCTTCCTTTGCACATTCAACAAACTAAATTAAAAAGAAATTAGCCAATATGTCAACAAAATAAACTATATGAAGACATTTTAAGCACCAAAATCAATTTTTATTTGTGTATGACTGCATATTTTATTTATGTCAGACAATTAACTATCACTAACTTTGTCTTCACAGTCCTGAACAACAGAGACCTGAATATTGTTGGATGTGACATGAAGGACATGTTGGGTGAGCTGGACATGCAGGACGCTCAAGCCAGGTGAGACTTTTTTCTTGGCAAAACTGCACTGATTGATATGTATCACTAAAGTTTATCAAATATTTATGTAATTTTATGTCCATCTGTTTTCCAAAAGTCACAGTATTCCAGACTACACAGAAAAGACAATGTTCAGAAACAGCTACCAGAGTGTGTGGGAAAAGTTTGGGGCCCAGACTACCATGGAACGAGATCTTTTCCTTGAAGATTCATTCCCCTTTGGTTTCCAGTGGGCCACCTCCAGTGAGTCCTTCAAGGTTGAAGGTGGCTGGTTAGAAGGTGGGAAGGGTGAGACCATTTGGGACCGTTTTGGTCATGATGGCCTAGCCTTTGCAAATCAGACAGCTGATCTAGCTTGTGACAGTTACCACAAAGTGGATTACGATGCTTACCTTCTGCGAGGTCTTCATGTCAACACCTACCAGTTTTCTATCTCCTGGGCTCGTGTTTTCCCCTCGGGTCTCAGAGGCACCCAATCAGAGGAAGGGGCTCTCTACTATGACAAGCTGATCAATGCTCTCATTGATTCTGGCATACAACCTGTTGTCACTCTTTACAACTGGGATCTGCCCCAGGCACTCCAGGACTTTGGAGGATGGACCCACACTTCCATTGTTGAAGCCTTCAAGGACTATGCAGACTTCTGCTTCTCCAGGTTTGGAGACAGGGTCAAGACCTGGAACACATTCAGTAGCCCCTGGGTTGTGAGCCATGCTGGGTATGGCACTGGTGAGCATCCCCCCGGAGTAAAGGACTATGTGGTTTCCTCCTATCTGGTAAGATCAATAGTATTTTATATATTAGAAATACATGTTAATACGATTTGGTATCAGGGCAATCTAAGGATATTTTAATAGATTTGTGTTGGTTAAAATAAAGCCAATCAAATCCCAATCCCTATTTACTTGTATACTCTAGTGCTCTTGACCAGGGGGTCTCTCTCTCTCTCCTCTGGAATTCCTCTCCATTCCCAGCTCTGTGTGTCGAGCAGAGATGTGAGCTGCTCCCTGACACACACATAGAAACCAGTGGAGTGAAGCAGAGAGGAGGCTGCACTTTTCTTGAGAAGGCCACTTTGTTCTCTAACCATATGTGCAGCAAAATCTGCCAATAATGGAAAACAGCTGTTAAAGAAGCAGAAGACAAACTTGCAAAAATATGACATCTTTATGGCTTTGCCTGTAGTCAACTTGCTCAGCGAGCTGAAAACAAACATAAATTTTAATGTGTTGAGTCCTAGTAACTATGCATAAAAAAATTATTAGAATTTTTGTAGATCCTGAGGTTGAGAAAGCTTAAGGCAGAATATGATGTTTTCTCATGAGTGAGAAAGGCAAAGGTGACATCAGCACAGCACATTTAAGCACTGGATCAGACTTTGTATTGATACCCAATATTAAGGAATATTATCAAAGCAGTCTTCATTTTTATAAATGTACATTACATTATCTTTCATCTTTGCAGGCTACTCACAATATGCTCAAGTCCCATGCTGAAGCCTGGCATGTCTACAATGACAAGTACAGGCTGAAACAAGGAGGGAAAGTAGGCATTGCACTGAACTCTGACTGGGCTGAGCCCATGGACCCCTCCAGTCCTGAAGACATAGCAGCTGCAGATCGTTACCTACAGTTAATGCTGGGCTGGTTTGCACATCCTATATTTGTAGATGGAGATTATCCTGCAACACTCAAGACTCAGATTGAAGAGAAAAAAAGAGAGTGTCCCCACTCGGAGCCTGCAAGGCTTCCAGTTTTCACTCCTGAAGAGAGAAAGAGGATACAACGAACAGCTGACTTTTTAGGTTTAAACCACTACACCTCCCGTCTGGTCAACAGCAGTGATGGCGGCTGTACCCCTGGTCCTCAGGGTGTTGGTGACTACCAGGCACATGTGGACCCATCGTGGTCCTCTACAGCATCTGAATGGATATATTCTGCGCCTTGGGGTCTCCGAAGGCTTCTGAACTACATTTCCACAGAATACTTGAATACTAACAAAGTGCCTATCTTTATAACTGGCAATGGGATGCCCACTGAGTACAGTGGGGACACTCTCAATGACACCAGCAGAACAGAATACATGAGGCATTACATCAACGAGGCCCTCAAAGGTTAGTGTCTGGATTTTCTGATAGGAAACAAATTTTGACACTGTTGAAAAAATTTTAACATCATTGTGCTGTTGTGTGTTTATTTTGTAGCAATAGTTTTAGACGGAGTGGATGTGCAACGATTTACAGTGCAGTCACTCATGGATGGATTTGAAGGGAAACAAGGCTACAGCCATAGGTTTGGTCTGCACCATGTCAACTTTGAAGATGCAGACAGACCAAGAACACCAAAGCAATCTGTATATTTCTACTCTCAGCTTATCAAGCAAAATGGATTTCGTTCACACAAAAGTGATGGTTTTAAAGGGGTAAAGATTCAACCCACTCGCCGCCCCACTGCTTTATCATCCTCAGAGGTTCCATCTAAATCAAAAACTGTCTGGGAGAAATTCTCACACCAGTCTAAATTCCAGAGAAAAATGTATCACTATGGTACATTCCCCCAAGGCTTCAGCTGGGGAGTATCATCTTCTGCTTATCAGATTGAAGGTGCCTGGAATGCTGATAGGAAGGGGCCCAGCATCTGGGATACATTCACCCAGAAACCTGGTAGCATCCCTGGTAATAGCAGTGGAGATGTGGCCTGTGACAGCTACCACAGACTTGAAGAAGACTTCTACATGCTTCGAGCTCTGAGGGTGAAGTCATACAGATTCTCTCTGTCCTGGTCTAGGATCTTTCCTAATGGTCGGCATCCCTCTCTGAGCCAGAACGGTGTTGACTACTACAACAGGCTCATTGATGGCCTCTTAGCATATAACATTACCCCCATGGTGACACTCTATCATTGGGACCTCCCCCAAGCTTTGCAAGACCTCGGTGGCTGGGAAAACATAGACATGATTAACATTTTTAATGAATTTTGTGACTTTTGCTTTGCCACTTTTGGAGACAGAGTGAAATTTTGGATGACCTTCAACCAGCCTCATACTATTGCATGGTCAGGATATGGTCTTGGAGAGATTCCACCAAATGTTAAAAATCCAGGAATTGCACCATACAGAGTCGCACACAACCTGATTAAAGCTCACGCCAAGGTCTACCACACATATGATGATAAGTACCGTGCCTCTCAAGGTGGTCTGATATCCATCGCCCTCAATGCTGACTGGATTGAACCTAAAGATGTTAACATTTTCCGAGAAGTGCTGGCTGCTGACCGCGCCCTGCAGTTCAAACTGGGTTGGTTTGCACACCCTATTTTCAAGAATGGGGACTATCCCGATGCAATGAAGTGGCAAGTCGGAAACAAAAGTGAACTTCAAGGTCTTTCAAATTCAAGACTACCTGCCTTCACTGAACAAGAAAAGAGCTTCATAAGAGGAACTGCTGACATGTTCTGTGTAAATCACTACACTACACAAATTGCACGCCATGCTACACTGAGACTTTCACCTCAGTCTTACAAATATGACCATGATTTGTTAGAAGCAGAAGAAAGTGGTTCACCATCTACAGCCATCACAAACCAGAGAGCTGTAGCATGGGGCTTGAGAAGACTTCTCAACTGGATCAAGGAGGAGTATGGAGATCCAGAGATTTACATTACTGAGAATGGAGTAGCTACAGACTCAAAGACAACTTGGGATGACACTGGCAGAGTATTTTATTACAAGACCTATATTGATGAGGCTCTCAAAGGTATACTGTGCCATAAATAGATTTCTTAAGATAATTATAAACTGAAATGACTATTTAGATATTTATTCTTCATCATTTATTTATGCATTTGTGTATATTTTAATAACAGCCTCTGACATTGATGGTGTGAAGGTGAAAGGATACATAGCAACCTCTCTTATGGATTCTTTTGAGTGGCTTAATGGATACAAAGTTGGATTTGGGTTACACCATGTGGACTTCACTAATCCAAACCGACCAAGGACACCCAAGTACTCAGCCCATTTCTACTTTCGGAAAGATTTCATTTGGAGTGTTTCAACGGCATCATATCAGGTAATCGTTTAGATTAAGTCCCTTTATTAATGCTGGATCAGGGAATTGTACATGTACTCCCTATTTAAATCTCTGTTTCTATTTACTTTCCAGATTGAAGGGGGGTGGAGAGCAGATGGAAAAGGTCTCAGTATTTGGGACAAGTTTGCTCACACTCCTCTCAAAGTGTTCAATGATGACAATGGGGACATAGCCTGTGACAGTTACAATAAAATAGAAGAGGATGTTGCTATTTTGAAGCAACTAAAGGTGACCCATTATCGTTTCTCCATATCCTGGTCGAGGGTGCTTCCTGATGGTACCACCAAGCACATCAACGAGGCTGGAATCAACTACTACCACAGACTGGTGGATGCACTCCTTGCTGCAAACATTGAACCGCATGTATGTGTAATTGCTGCCAGCATATCAAAAAATATTTGCAGTGAAAAAGTTGGTAAATTAGGTAAACCATAATTGTGTTCCTTTGCTGTCAGGTCACTCTCTATCACTGGGACCTTCCACAAGCTCTGCAGGATACTGGAGGGTGGGAGAATGAAGCAATTGTCTTCAAGTTCAGGGATTACGCTGACCTCATATTTAGCCGTTTTGGTCACAAAGTGAAATTTTGGATCACCATTAATGAACCGTACAATGTAGCCAACATAGGCCATGGATATGGAACAGCTGCGCCAGGTATGTCTTAATATAGTGCCCCCATTCTTACACATTACCTCACACCAATGTATACTTGTTTATTTGATTTGAATAACAGATTAAAAAGTTGCTCTGCCATTTAGTATTTTGTTTTGTAAGTAGCACCAAGTGATAAAATCAGTAAGAGAACTAAAATTAAAATCGCAGTTGAGTTAAAGATCACAACCTGTGTGTTTTGAAACACTGTTTTCTCTAAACCAATTCTTAATCTTTCTAAAGAACAATGACAAAAAGCATGTAGCTAAACAAATCTGCAAATCAAATCAAATCAAATTTTATTTGTATAGCGCCAAATCACAACGAAAGTCATCTCAGGACACTTTACAAAGTAAGGTCTAGACCTTACTGTTATCAATATTATTACATAGGGAAAACCCAACAAATCCCCCTTGAGCAAGCACTTGGCGACAGTGGGGAGGAAAAACTCCCTTTAACGGAAGAAACCTCCGACAGACCCCGGCTCTTGGTGGGCGGCCTTCTGCCTCGACCGGTTGGGGTGAGTGGATAGAGGAGAGACAAAAGAAGAAAAGCAACAAGACACAACAATCAAACACTGATCAGGTTGATGTGGCTGGTGACTGCTCGTCAGAGATGTAGAGCTCCAGGGCCAGGGCAACCTGCAGAAAAGTACAGGGAGAGAGAGAGGACACACTACGGGAGAGAGGAGACACAAAGTTAGTAATGTGTAATGGTGGCATATAGAAGCACAGGGAGAGAGAGGAGAGAAGAGGAGAGGAAAGGTAACTAAGGGAAGGCTCAGGGTCACCTGATCCAGCCTTAACTATAAGCTTTATCAAAAAGGAACGTCTTAAGTCTAATCTTAAAGGTAGAGAGGGTGTCCGCCTCCTGAACTGAGACTGGGAGTTGGTTCCATAGGAGAGGAGTTTGATAGCTAAAGGCTCTGCCTCCCATTCTGCTTCTGTGGACTCTAGGAACCACAAGTAAACTTGCACTCTGAGAGCGAAGTGCTCTGTTAGGATGATAAGGCTCTATGAGGTCTTTAAGATACGATGGAGCCTTGTCATTAAGGGCTTTGTATGTTAGGAGAAGGATTTTAAATTCTATTCTGAATTTTACAGGGAGCCAGTGGAGAGAAGCTAATATGGGAGAGATATGATCTCTCTTGCTCGTTCCTGTCAGTCCTCTGGCTGCAGCATTTTGGATTAACTGGAGGCTTTTTAGGGAATTATTGGGATATACTTATAGTAAAGAGTTACAGTAGTCCAGCCTGGAAGTGACAAATGCATTGACCAGTTTTTCATCATCACTTTGAGACAGGATGCTCCTGATTTTTGCAATATTTCGCAGGTGAAAGAAGGCAGTTTTAGAGACTTGGTTTATGTGTGATTTAAAGGACATATTCTGATCAAAGATGACTCCAAGGTTCCTCACAGTAGTACTGGAGGCAAGAGCTATGTCATCTAAAGTAACTATATGATTAGACAGCAGATTTCTAAGGTTTTCAGGCCCAAGCACAATAACTTCAGTTTTGTCAGAGTTTAGAAGTAAGAAGTTGCAGGTCATCCAGGCCTTTATGTCTTTAAGACATGCTTTAAGACACCAAAAATAAATAAATCACATTTCATGGCACGTCGCCAACATATTCAGAATCGGCCGTGGGTATTACTGCGCAGACACAAAGAGTGCCAGTCTGTATCTCAAAGGAAAGGTCAGGATACAAGATATTTAAAATGTAGCATGTCTTGCAAATGTGTCTATTCGTACGTGCATTTTCAGGGATCAGTCTCAGACCAGGCACTCTACCCTACATTGTGGGTCACCACCTTATTAAAGCTCATGCTGAGGCCTGGCATCTCTACAATGACACATATCGTGCCAGCCAGAAAGGAATTATCTCCATCACCATCAACTCTGACTGGACAGAACCCAGAAATCCATACAAGCAGGAGGACATTGATGCTGCAAGACGTGTACTGCAGGTACAAAAATAAATGAATAAATAAATCTTGCTAAGTTTTACAGGGGCAACATGATGGCACAGTCAAGAAGGGTCTGGGTTTGGGCCCCGGCCGACCCGGGGCCTTTCTGTGTGGAGTTTGCATGTTCTCCCTGTGCCTGTGTGGGTCCTCTCTGGGGACTATGGCTTCCTCCCACAGTCCAAAGACATGCAGCTTAGGATGATTTGTGACTGAATTGCCCGTAGGAGTGAGTTTGGGTGTGTGTGGTTGTTTGTCTTTAAGAGTCAGCCCTGTGATAGACTGGCGACCTGTCCAGGGTGGACCTCACTTCTCGCCCAATAAGAGCTGGGGTTGGCTCCAGCCCCCCAGTGACCCTGTTCAGGATAAGCGGTATAGATAATGGATGGATGGATGGAAGTTTTACAGGTCTTGTGATTTGCAGGATCTCATTGTACATGTATATTTCTCTCATATTTTATTGTAAATATGTTTGGCAATAATTAGCGTCTCTAATGGCTTTTGTGTCTCTCTTTGTACAGTTCTACATTGGCTGGTTTGCCCATCCCATATTTAATGGAGACTACAATGACATAATGAAGACAGTCATTCGAGAGCGAAGCTTAGCTGCTGGTCTGCCAAAATCTCGGTATTATAAAAACTAATGTTAAAATCTCAAAGCCTGTACCATTATTTTAGAATTATCAAGTTCATTCACTTATTTCACTTCATTTTCTCCAGGCTGCCTGAGTTTTCTCTAGAGGAAATTAAGAGGATTAAGGGCACCTATGATTATTTTGGGTTCAACCATTACACCACTGTCCTGACATCCCCTGTGAATTATGGAAAGCTTCAGCACTATGATGCTGACAGGTAAGCAAGTACCAACAAGTACAATTACCTCCTTAGCTGTACTCATGTGCTGTTACAGCTTGTAAAACAATTAATTAAGGAGAAAAAAAATCATTTTCTTGCTTTATTTGAATTTAAATATTTCTGAAATAAAATAAGTTCATCAATTTGATCTTCACAGGGGTGCAGGGTTAATTGCTGATCGTACCTGGCTGGATTCAGGTTCATCCTGGCTGAAGGTCTCACCATTTGGATTCCGGAAGATTTTAAACTTTATTAAGAAGGAGTACGGAAATCCACCTATTATCATCACTGAGAATGGCATCTCAGAGCGGGGGCCTTTCAACCTAAATGATATTCACAGGAGCTATTACTATGAAAAATACATCAACCAGATGCTAAAAGGTATTAACCTACAACTTTCATATAGGAATACAATAAGAAGAGAGCGACAATTTTCCAAAGTCAAACCAACGATTTGATAGTATAAATGGTGTGCATTTGCATTCCTAAAAGTGTTCATTTTCTCCTTCCAGCTTACTTACTAGATGACGTGGATATCCGTGGTTTCACAGCTTGGACGCTGATGGACAACCTGGAGTGGGCCACTGGCTTTGAGGAGAGATTTGGCCTTTTCTATGTCAATAGATCAGACCCTAATCTTCCTCGAGTGCCCAAGGCCTCTGCTGCCTTCTACACTACTCTAATCAACTGCAACGGATTCCCTGATCCTGCCTTGGGGCCCCATGAGTGTTTGAACCCTGTCCTTGAAGGTAAACTGCAGAGGTCTGACTGACTAATATGAAGAACACATAAACATGCAGTAGAAGCTTTACTTAGTTGATTATTTAACATACAAAATACAGTGCCTATATTTTCTTGAGTAGGCAACTGTGATTACTGTGATTATTAACCCCACTTTTATCAAGGCCTAAGCAATAGCGTGTCATTTAAAGTTTTACAGCTTAATTTTAATCAGTATCAGTATCAAGACAGAGCCAAAAGACTTAGCTTATCTTAACATGGCATGCAAGATTGTAAACTGGGATAAATAGCTAGCACAACTCTATCAAAAGGTTATAAAAAATTAGCAAGCAGCACTTTTAACACTCATTAACTATAACTTTGTATCTCTTTAATCTTTACAAAAATCATGAAGTTGCATTTTCACAGGTTGTGTGTGGGACAATTTCTTAATCGACCTGAATAAGAGATGTAGCATGTTGATTTGTGAGCTTTAGTCATATTTTATGACCTTTGGACAGAGACAGGCTAGATGTTTCCTCATGCCTTCAGTCATTATGCTGAGCTAAAGCCAACTGTCTGCAGGCTCTGGCTGTTTAATGGAGCACTATAGGAGTGGTTCTCATCTAACTCCGAAGAAAGCAAATAAGTGCTTTTCACCAAAATATTCTTTAATACTAAAAGTACATTTAGTGATAGTGGAACTTAAGATTTTGTGAACTGGTAGGTTTATTTACACTTGCTGTCAGCAATCTGTTAAAAATGAATACAATAACCCAGGTGTCTCTGTGTCTCTCCTACAGGGACGAGCGCACCTGTGCGGACAAGTGCACCTGCGGGGACGAGTGCACCTGTACGGACGACTGCACCTGCGGGGACGAGTGCACCGATCACTAACAATGCTGTGAGATTCCTGGGTATGGAGCTCTTTGCAAGTGATGCTGAGACTGGACTTAACACCACCTTTGCTCTACTGATTGTTGCTGTGTTTGGAGTTATTTGTTCATCCTTTTGATTCTTCAGGGCAAGAAAACAATCCAGCAAAATAAAGTCTGTAACAACTATAAACATGGAGAATAAATTTTAAATGCACCTGTGCAGAGTTGTAGTACAAGTTCAACATGCACCAAGTTGTATCAGTAAATGTCTGAGCTGCAACTTTATAGAAACACTAGTGTATAAAATTACCTGCATGTTAATAAAGATGATAAAATATTTTGATTCAGGGTGTAAAATCTCAATATCTGTCATAAGACATGGTTAAATTAATGTATTCATTTCTCTTTTATCCAAAAACATTACTAGTTACTCTCAAGTCTATGAAACATTATGATAATAAAAGTAATAAATTTCTCAATGAGCCACATTATTTGACTTTTGTGCTACTGATATCCCGTAAAAGACTCCAACATTTTACAGTACAATTACAGAAACAAGCCCACAAAGACATTTCAACTCAAAGCTACCAGTGGCTGCTGGATTACAATTTGTCACTTGGTATATCTTTTTGTTTGTTTTGTTACCAGATATAATAGAAACAGTAGGCTATTATGTAGAAGTCACTTCATGCCACAATAGGGCACAATAGATTTACATTTCCCCTTTTGCACGTTTGCACTGCCTCCTGTACCTGCAAGAAGGACATGTGGAGATATGTCAGTGATGTGGTCTAAGTTGTTATTTCTGAAACATCAAGTCACAAAGAGCCAGAATTATCATATCCACTGGTATAAAGTTATAAAAATGTCTTCTTATGATAATCAAAAGTGCAAATGGCATGATAAAACCATAAGATGCACTGTATATTTTGCACTGGCTTTTCTGACTCAGGTCCTCAGCAACATTAATGGTGGCTCAGCTGAAAGTCAAAAATCTAAATCGACCACAATTTTCCAAGCAAAAGAAGCTAAAGGCCTAAACCATATCACGCCCATACAGCATAACAGTCTGAGTAACTGTGCAGGTCTTACATCCAGTTTAACTGCACCTGTGCTCAGTTTCTGCAGTTAACTCTTCCACAGTATAGCTGGAAAAAAAAAAGCCTTTCACTTTACAGAAATTAAAGTAGGCACCCTGAAAAGTTTCTTTATTTGAATGTTATTTGTGTATGCAAGCCCATAAAAAAAAATAAAGAACAAACACCAAGATTTTAGTCAAGTGCTGTCGCACTCACCAGTAATTGGAACCGGGCACTTCGAGCTAGTAGAAAATCAAGAGTGAAACAATTTGAAAATTGGCATTTCTTAAAAATTTATTTCAAAAACTAACCACAAGGTACAAAAGTATTTAAAAAAGTATAAAAATCATTGGTCAAAAATAACTTGAGATGACAATATTCGAGTTGGCACTAATGGCATGTGGGTATGACTCCGTACAGAAGTTGTGATTTTAGCATCGCACATTCAAGCCACTGAATTCACATTGAGATGATCATTTTGATTGCAACCCTCGTCTGGACTCTGAAACAGAAATCAGCCCTTTCAGACATGGAAGATGAACGTAACATATGGCATTATCCCTTATTTAACCAACCAACTTATTTAACCGTCAAAGACGATATGTACCCTATAGAAGCTCTAAGCCAAAAACTGTAGTTACTAAACAAGAAAAGCAGCTGAACGCAAATTCGTACCAAAACAAATTCAAAATGCAGAGTCAGGCTTCGGAGAGCTAAGACAGCAGTGAATGTCATTCTTTAAAACAAAAAGAAGGAAAATAAGTGTTGGCCACAGTGACAAGAGCTTCTTTTCATTGTCACAATACCCTAAACTAACAGAAAAATATGGAATAGTATCAAATACAAGTTAAATCAATATCAAGAGTTACATGTTTTTCAAGCATTATCCAGGTTCGTTTACTCCTTTGGACAAAAGGCACCCCAAGTGTGTTCCAGTTACTCTACCAGGCACCAGGACTTGAATGTGACTGGTGCAGTGTCAACGTTGTCAAAATAAGTGACACACTTGAAGGAAACCTCTGTATGAAAATGAACAGAAAGTCTTCATTAGCATGTCCAGTCCAGTAGCCTTCTTCTGAGAGTGGTGTGTTGTCCATTAACCTTTTGTTGGCACCTACAGGTACTCGCGCACTCACTGGTCACTTCATCGCAGCACACAACTCTTCTCCACTACAACTGACTTGACCTTACCTCAACAAAATGTCATAACATGGAGTTCCAGTTTAGGTCTAAGGCAAATATGAGATGAACTCACTGCGAACTTCAGAGAACAAATTCGTAAAATTTACTAATACCACTAAAACTCATAATAAAAATACTAAAGAAAAAAGTTTAAAGGATAGCTGCCCTGAGGGAGAAGTACATTTCAACAATAACTGTTGCACAACGGAACTTTGTAAGCACTTTGGATGTTCAGACAGTCTGCTGTCTCAAGTATTGCTGGGTTGAGACGAGCATTCTCGTTCTCATTTGACTTGACTGGTCATAACACTGAAAGGCTCGGGCTGACTTTATCCACCTCAAGTGAACTTTCGACATCGCACGCACACACACACACACACACACACATACACACACACACACACACACACATGCACACACTCCCTTTGTTTGATTCCCTTATGTTTGCTCACTGCTCCTGATGTGAACTGCCAGTGACAAGCTATGCACGAAGACCTGTGAACAGAGATGGCATCAGTGTTAGTAAAGCCCTTTATTTTGATCACATGATAACAATAAGTGAAAGTACAAGTGAAAAAAATGAAACAATGAAAGGACAAAAAGGTAAAAGCGCCACCTTTCTCACATGTACTGCTCTGCTTCTCCTGGGCGAAGTTCAGCCTGTTCTGCTCTACTGCGGTGCCATTGGACTCTGGGCTGCTGCTGCGGGACGGGCTGTTCTCCTCATTCTGGTACGCCATATCCAGATGCTGCTGGGCCAGTTTAAGATGTCTGCGCAGCCTCTCCAGCTCCCGTGATGTAGCTTCATCCCCAAATGACTCGCGACCCGAGTCTCCCACGTTATCCCTAAAGCCCATTTTTCCTGTTGGGTCCTTCTTCAGAGCTGTGTGGTAGCCTGGAGGTGCAGAGGGCTGGCGGGAGATGGAGGACCTCTGGCTGGCCAGAGCCGAGTGACGAGGGGTGGGAGGTCGAGACCGTGGTGTGCAAAAGCAGTCACGAATACCGCTGATGCCAAGGTGAAGGATCTCCAGCAGGGTGAAGAGCAAACATAAGGCGCTGACGGCATACATGATGATCAGGAAGATTGTTTTCTCTGTAGGGCGTGAGACAAAGCAATCTATTGTGTGCGGGCAGGGGGAGCGTGTGCATACATATGACGGTGCCACCTCCAGCCCATAAAGGATGTACTGTCCAAACAGGAAACAGGCCTCGAAGATGGCACGTGACAGCAGCTGAAACACATAGACCTTCATCAGGCCATCTTTTTTGATGCGGCGGCGTCCATCATGCTTTTTGCTGGGTTTCTCCACAACTTCCTTTTCCTTTTCCTTTTCTGGCTCAATCTCCTCCATGATCATGGGGTCCTCCTCCCCATTATCCTCTGCCTCCTCGTAGTCCCGGTTGGCCCCACGGCTCACTATAGGGATCCTCTTCCTGCCGCGGGGTCTGTAGTCCTCGTCACCCATTCGGGCAATCTTATGCATAGCAAAGCCAAGGTACATAATGGTGGGGGTGGTGATCATAATGACCTGAAAGACCCAGAAGCGAATGTGCGACAGTGGTGCAAACGCATCATAGCACACATTCTCACAACCGGGCTGCTGTGTGTTACACACAAATTTACTCTGTTCATCATAGTAAATTGACTCGCCCCCAACTGCTGTCAGCACGATGCGGAAAACAATGAGGATTGTGAGCCAGATCTTGCCCACAAAGGTGGAGTGATTGTTGATCTCATCTAACAAACGTGTGAGGAAACTCCAGCTCATTTTGCCGCTTCAGCAAGAAGGAACCTCTCAAACCTGTGCAGAGAGAGAGAGAGAGACAACAATTGTGTTTAAATATCCTTTTAAATGCAGCCATCAGTGGAGTAGTTACTGACATTTGGGCATCACTGAAAACTTTGTCTCATGACAAAACATTTTGTTAACACAAATCAACATATGCAGGCCAGATAAAGGACAGCAGTTCACAAAGGGAGAATTATTAGAAACAAAGTTTTTAAATGATGAAGACATTTAAATATGGCAAACAGTTTAGGCTATGATAAATGTTAACCAGTATAAAGAAAGTTAGAAAATGTAATAATATCCCTAGTTATCCTAACTGACTTAAAGTAATGTAACTAATAATTCTGGTATAGTGATTTTAAGATTGCTCATCTTGACTCCCTATGTTATTGTACCAAAGAGCCACAAGGTGGAGCTCTTGTGTTACTGTCACATAAAGTAAGGCAATAGCTCAAAATGCAGAGGAAATTTTAGTGGAATTTTGAGAAACATCAGCCAAATTATGAATGAATCCCTTCCACTGCCACTGTGCGGAGGAGGGGTTGGATCATAGAGATGAACAACTGGCGGTGCTAATTCTGTGGACAACTGCCAGTAAACCACTGGGGAAGAAGAGTGCAACAAGGTGGTGTAATTAAAAGGCTGCCAGTCGACCCTCAACCGCTTCAACAAAAGGTAAGAAATATGAAGTGACATTTTTTGCCTGATTCATGTAGCGGCCTCACTGCTCCACAGAGATCTGTTTTGTTCTGTGGTTGAAGTCACACGATGCTGTACATCATGATTAATTCACAAAGTCTGTTTCCACTGCACTTTGTCTTTATCAACAGAGCACGTTTTCCATCTCAGCCAAGCATAAAAACTTTAGTAATATTTCAAGTTTTTTTTTTTTTTTAATCAAATTTCTGGTGTTTCCACAAATTGAAAACATGCACATAAACTGGTGGATGGAAAAACCAACCCTCACTACCACAATAGGGGCATGTTAAGGCACAGATTCTAAGTCACGTACAACCAAACTTACCTAAAGACTGGTGCGAACACATGCTACCACGTCAGTAAGTAGGGTGCACGAAGGTGACACAGCAAAGGCTATGAGCCCCGGTGTTCACATTTTTAAAACTGTAGCCACACGTCTGAAAAGCACCAGCAAATACCCAGACTTGTAATCTGTTCTATAATCTCTAAACCAATGGCCTTAACCAGGATTCCCACCATGTCAACATAGCAGTAAGTGATCAGTGACTGGTGCTGGCTACGACCAGCTGTGCTGTACAACTAAGCAGCACTCAAGGCTGTATTTCCATTGCTCGCCACATGTGAAATGCCACAGCAACTGTACACAATCCTCCTCATCTCACCTGAATGTCATATACACACTGGAACAGTCATGTCTTAAAAACCTGAACAGGTCTGACACATCACAGAAAAGATCATTCACACACACTGCAGAGGCAATGAAGAGCTGCAATGGTTTGGCACCATTGGTGACTAACCACATAACTTCTGTGGAGTAATTATCCACTACTATAAACTATACTACAGTAGCTGTGGCAAGCAGCTGAACAACAACAGAGTGTTTATTGTAACGTAAAAAGGATTCTACTATTCCCTCCCTCAGTTCAACTCTCACTGCTCCGGACCAGGGCTGAAAATGTGGAGAAATCATAAATCTTAGAATTTGCAGATTGTTCTTCTTTATAACAACCAATCTCAAAGATCAGCACAAGCTTAAGTAGATATCTGACAGTACTGTACATTAAAGGAATCTTGGCCCTTCACAGCAATCGACTGAACCATACATCTTGAATAGTGTGGCAGCACATTCAATCTCATTATGTCTGCAGGGCTAAACAAACAAACAGACACAAATCTTTAAAAGTATATAATGTCACAGATTACCTACTCAAATATTGTCTGTGAATATGACATTTTACTGCAGTTACATAATTTAGCTTTAGTTGCTACTCACCCACAGGACTAGAAGGTCCTGTGGGTGAGTAGCAGCATAACATTAAAGGGGGGGTAACACTGTGACCGCCATCCTGGAGAGACCAAAATGTCCCTTTATAATACAATAATATACCTACTCCTTCTAATAGCCAGCGTTTCACTCTGCCTTCCTGCACAACCGTTCAGATCAGGTGTAAACTTTTGATTAAGGCTTAGGCTCTATAAGGCACTGGTGGAAAAAGTACTCAGATCTGTTACTTAACCATTAAAACCATTTGTATCATATTTGCTGCATGAGTTTCTGAGTGAAAAAAAAAAAAAAAAAAAAAAACACCAAAGCAAAAACATCAAAAGTTCCCCATGTATCAAATGTAATACAAAAAAATAATAATTATAATCTAAATAACATGGCACATCTATTCCTATATGCCTGGACTGTGTCTATGCATAGATGGCAAATAAAAATCCTGAATCTTGAATTTTCTTTTTGTTAAAAGGTTTAATAAACATGTCAGTTCCAAAAAATTTGAATGTTCTGGCTATTTTTTGATGTGTCGGGCTTTACAGGGTTAAGTAAAGGGAGCAGCAGCAGTAAAAGTAACAAGTCCTGCATTCAAAATGTTACTTAGGTACAAAAGCATTAGCGTCAAAATGCCACATTTAACAATGTATGGATTATAGTTACTAATATTGTGTGCATCACAATGTTGCAGCTGGTAAAGGTGGAGCTACTTTTAACTAATTTATATGCTTATAATTTTAACTGCTGCTGGGTAGCTTGTGAATTTTCCAGTAGAAATCAATAAAATCTTATGATTAAACAGTATTTTTTGTGAAAATCTGTTTGTTTTTTTAAGGGAACCACTAAAGATAAAATAAGTGAAGTAAAAAGTACAATATTTGCCTCTAAAATGTAGTGAACTCAAAGTATGAAGTAGCACAGAATGAAAATACTCAAGTAAAAAAAAAAAAAACTCAAAATCCTACCCAAGTACAGTAGATGATGTTTATCAG
>NW_018127989.1:903839-907236 GCF_001952655.1 Monopterus albus | reverse complement strand
TGAAAAAAAAAAAAAAAAAAAAAAACACCAAAGCAAAAACATCAAAAGTTCCCCATGTATCAAATGTAATACAAAAAAATAATAATTATAATCTAAATAACATGGCACATCTATTCCTATATGCCTGGACTGTGTCTATGCATAGATGGCAAATAAAAATCCTGAATCTTGAATTTTCTTTTTGTTAAAAGGTTTAATAAACATGTCAGTTCCAAAAAATTTGAATGTTCTGGCTATTTTTTGATGTGTCGGGCTTTACAGGGTTAAGTAAAGGGAGCAGCAGCAGTAAAAGTAACAAGTCCTGCATTCAAAATGTTACTTAGGTACAAAAGCATTAGCGTCAAAATGCCACATTTAACAATGTATGGATTATAGTTACTAATATTGTGTGCATCACAATGTTGCAGCTGGTAAAGGTGGAGCTACTTTTAACTAATTTATATGCTTATAATTTTAACTGCTGCTGGGTAGCTTGTGAATTTTCCAGTAGAAATCAATAAAATCTTATGATTAAACAGTATTTTTTGTGAAAATCTGTTTGTTTTTTTAAGGGAACCACTAAAGATAAAATAAGTGAAGTAAAAAGTACAATATTTGCCTCTAAAATGTAGTGAACTCAAAGTATGAAGTAGCACAGAATGAAAATACTCAAGTAAAAAAAAAAAAAACTCAAAATCCTACCCAAGTACAGTAGATGATGTTTCTCATTTACCTGAGTAAATGTGCTTAGTTGTTGTCCACCACTCATGTAAGGCATACGTGGCCACGGTGCAGACAAGCGCTGGACGTTAAAACCCTGTATTACTAGAATTGTCCCAAGATGTGGCCAACACTGTAATACGTATGATACTGCTTTACTTTTACTCAGCTGTGTGCATACTGTGATGGCAGAGCCACAAGCTTTCTTTAAAAGGAGGAGCACAAACTGAAACTTTTTATCCAACGGGACCAAATAAGGTGAAAATACTGCTGATCCCATAACAAACCACACAGTGCTCCAGCAAAGCACTGTTTGTGTTGGGCGACTCCCAGCTGTGAATGGGAACACTGTACGAATGTGACATTTAGTTAAAGCTGGATGAACCTGGTTCAGAACGATGCACAAAGGTTTCCACTGTGTGGCAGCCGATGACCACCTCTGAGCAAGATGAGTAAGAGCAGACCTGGAGGCAGCTCCACCAAACTCTCCAGATACCTGATATTTTGGTCTGTGGTGATTATGAGCTCCCATTCTGCTTGTTATCTGTGTGTTTAGACATAAAAACACAGAAGACAATACAACAACCAACCACGTATGGCTCAGTGTCATCTTTCATTTGTGGTTTTCTGTGTGTAACAATCACCTGAACAGCAGTGTGACCTCTTTTCTGCCAGGTTTTGATGTCAACAGACAAAAGCTTCTATTCAGCTGAGGCATGTGGGTGTAAGTTGAAAACGAATACAGAGGAATATAGCACAACTCAACTATAGATGGGAAATCAAAGTCTGTGTACTACATGAAGCTTCATGTCAACTAAATGCTGCCACCACACTGGTCACCTACACCACTTAGCTACATTGCTTTTTTGTCAGGCCGCAAGAGACGTGTAAGGAACCGTATATTCTGCTGCCTGGGATCTAGGTGAATGGTTAGGAGCTGCCCCAGGATGCTGTCACAGCTGACATCCCTGTTTTAGAGTCTTGGATTGCGTCTCAGACTTTCTCAGCCCTGCACAGAGGCAGCAAATCAGACACTTTGTAACAAAAATCTAAACTTGAAGCTAAAATGATGATGCTCTGTGTCCAACATCACACACAAACCTGACACACTTGACAAGCGTCTACATGCTGACAAAATCCAATTCGATACAAGCTTTCACATCAGTTTCAACACTCGTGATGTTCTAACTACAGCACTTTGAAAAAAACAAACAAAAACAAACCCAGACCATTTCCCTGTAAGGACAAAAGTAATGCAACAAAGTCTGAGCACTGAAAAACAGAGGGGCTTCTGTGGCTCTCACATCTGGGAGCCTCGTTGTGGTTATCCTTCTTATATCCAAAAGCCTTGAAGCTGAGAGGCCCTGGGCTCAGGAACCAAAGGCCTCAGCATAGGAATCAGGCTTAACTGAGGACAGAGCTCCACTCAGCAGGGGTGGTGCAGGTAGAGGGGAAACCCGGCCATTATCCACAACAGGGATGCACAGGTCCACCAGTAATAAACACTGCGTTTAGAAAAAGAAAAAGAAAAGACGAGTTCTAGCATCGAACAGAACGGGGAGGGGGGGCTCCTCGTGGCTACTCTACATGCTTCCATGTCCACATATCGATGGTTAGTGAAGTGTGGAGACAGTAACTAGATGATAAAACGTGAAGCTACTAACGACGGGGGTGGAGGAGTAAAATGAAGACAGGATGCGTGGCCCTTCCTTCCAACCATTCCACACACATAGTTAAGATTCCCCTTGAAATTGTCAAAATATTTCACATACGGGCAGAAAAACCGCAGCATGTGGGATTAGCGACAAGCTGTTCTGCGCAAATGTGTATTAAATGACCAAAAAGTCCACATTACGTTTAATCAATACCACCCGCCAGTCTGTGCGCGTGAACCTAAGTATTTAAACAACATATTTAACGACACTGCTTTTGTGAACGTGGCTGAAATTCCATTAGCAGCTTTTAAAAGCAACTCACAGCGAAAATAAGATAAGTTGAAGTGAAGCACCATTGTTAGCAGAAGCTACGAGGCTGCGTGATGCTCCCGCGTCTTTGTGTTACGGTATTTTACCTTAAGTTGTGATTCTGGCTCCTTTGTTGTGGCTCATTAAAAGTTGTCGTTCTCTCCGTCGTTACTGTTAGAAGACAGCTCTCCCGCTCCAACGCCAAGCCGTCCAGCCTTTGTTTTCCACGAGGAGCCTGCGTCCTTCTCCAGTTGTGCGTTGTACTACGGGGCGAGGACAAAGAATATTCCTAAATCCCCCCTTTTCTCCTCCCAGCTCCAGCCGGCACCCCACCCCCTGTCTGCACAGAGCGGAGGAAAAGCAGCTGCCAGAATCCCTGATGCAATCTTCTCTCCGTCTTTACCATGTACTCACATTCTGAGAATATCAGGGTCAGTGAAATATGTGACAGCAGGACCAGTCAAAAAGCAACGAGTGCATGGCCTGTCTTTACTGGAAAAAAATCCAAGATTTTTGTTCGCCATTTTTGCATAAACACACAGTCTAAGCATATAGGAATTCTTGTGCAGGGCTCTAGTTGTCGCAAATGCATTGTGCTTGTACTTAACTACTTTAAACTACTCTCAAACAGTGTAAAGTATTGTAATAATCACCAACAGAGCAAAAAGAAAACTCTTTGGAGCATCATGTTAGCTGCATTGCACATGTGAGATTGTCTGCACACAGTGTTCAGC
>NW_018127989.1:901316-903735 GCF_001952655.1 Monopterus albus | reverse complement strand
ATGTTCGAAAGCCATTGCCATCACAAGGCCCCTTTGTTCATGTCACGCTTTCTTTGGCAAGGGCAGTGCATGCATTTCCTTAGCCTCCTACCCCCACACCACCACCCTGGCATCTCTTTGAAGCTGCATCCTACACTTATGCTCATTACTAGAAGGCAAACGGGAGTGTGCACTAGTTTAAGTCAGGATTTATGGCCCACGTTAGGACCCAAAGGGGCCTGGAGAAGTTACTGTTATGAATCACAAAGGGAATAGTCTGAATTCAGCACTATCTGGAAAAAATGTGGCATCTATCATGTGCAGTATGGTAGGAGCTGAATCTTCAGCAGGCTTATGCTGCACTTTCCCCAGAGATTTTGGTTAAATGAGATATGAGGGGTTATCCAAACTAAATCTTGCAGGCATCAAGTCAGCATCGATCTCCTGAGGTACTCACTCAGATTGAATGATCACATTGTTCTTCCCAGTTTTCATCACTTACCCACCTCATCCGACCAAAACCACAGACAAAGCAGCTCTACTCTGCTTTCACGCTGTTGTGAATGGGCTATAAAACTGGGGACTATTGTGCTTTATTTCATCTTTCTCATGACTGTCCATGACTGGCAACACTACCTTTAAATCAGCAGTTGTTTAATATCTGCTGCTAACAGGAGGTCAGTAGAGGAATGCAATGCCCCTCCCCCTTCTCATAGAGCAGCAAAGCTCTAATGTGAACCACAAGCACGCTCTTTTTAATAGGGTGTAATGTGGGGTGCCCTAGTAAACCACCATCCAGATGATGGAAGAAGATAACATGAAGCCTGGAGAGCCCATCCTCGTGGCTCTGACTTGAAGTATTCCGGTTCTTGGTACCTTGCTAACTCTGAGAGACGAGGCAGTCCAAGTAACTTCAAAACAGTGCTGATTTATTCAATGAACACAGGTCAAAATTAACATTACACGCTCAGGTATCTTGCACCTCCAACATGCACACAGGCAGCTGAAAGATGAAAGACCCCGAACCCAACAGGCCTATACATTATATCTCTTTGGGCTAACCCCATTCTACACAGGGACGTCAAACCGTGACGTCTCCCGGTGCCAGCTTTGCAGCTGGCCAGAGCAGTAGTCAAAACATGAAGAAAATCAATGTGTGATTGTTCGTTGATTATGTGGTGTGTAGCTAAAACATTCTGACATGACGTCTAGTGACATGTCATGACATTAAGCATAGAAGATATTATGATTACGATTATGATTTAACACGTCATACAGTAATCAACTTTCTATCTAGTTATCCTTGAACATAAATAACCTGGAGTAACTCCTGAAAATGAGTAAGCATTTAACAGCCTGAGCTAGACATCCTGTCTACTCTAAACATTCCTAATACAACAAGTACCTAACCAATATCTATCTGACTAAAATTACCTAACAGACTCAAGTTGGTTTTAGCACAGAACACACTGGTGTGTTTGCATGTGCAGTTATTCTTGCCTAAGTCTCCTGGTTGGGAATATGAGCGTGCATGTTTACAATTAGAGAGGATAAAGATGTGAACATCAACAGTTTATACTGAATGCACTCACTTATGAACACACACCAGGGTCAGACATTACAACATTTGCTTGTCTATGTGTGCAAAAGGTACTATATAGTGTAACAGGCCCTTGAAAGGATGCTTTCTACTTCCCTAATTTTGAGGCTGCCGGTGTATTCAGCACCATATGGTCATTTTCAGGACAGGAAAGGCTATTCAGAGGTGCCACATTTCAAACTGCACAGTGGGAGTGTGTCGACACCGTTTGTCTCCATAGCGTTGGATAGGTTAAAATAAACCTTCCATCAATCCTCCATTAATGTTAGGAAAGCATGTTTGATGACTTAAAAAACAGCTCCTTTCAAAAACGCCACCCAAAGTACATGAATCTGGAAACCGATCTTGGTGTAAATGCTGACGTATGACATACAATCTGGATAAAAGCTGCTTGCTCAAGTTTCCTGTGATAGCCCAGTAGAGGAGATTTAAACATTGTTCTATTGTTGTGGTGTTTCAGTGGTTTGTAAAAACACAAATAGTATTTAACGATCCATCCGTCTTCGTGTTTCTTAGTTCACACTTCTCTATACTGCTCTGCTCTCCGTTTTATCCCAAAAATGCCTGGGCTTGCCGTTTTTATGACGAATGTCCTCACAGCTCCACAGAGGCTAAAGGCTTTTGCAGCCATCTTTTTTTGCTTCAAAACCTTGCCCACTGTGAATCATCCCCTTGTGATGTTTGCTTTCCTGCCACACACACACACACACACACACTTTTAACAAAAGAGACAGTCTACAGCTGGGTTTGTGCTTGAATGCTTATGCCAGATCTGGTGGGACAGCCTTAATGTTCCCCTTCTGGCAGATGTGGCCACTCCCGCTGAAATGCCGAGGCGGG
>NW_018127989.1:893967-901296 GCF_001952655.1 Monopterus albus | reverse complement strand
ATGGCTTGCACTTCATAACTCAGTCTCTGACCGCTGTGATTTTGTTTCCTAAACTTGGAGATAATGTGTGTAGTATTCACCATATTACCTTTCTCACTGTATTAAAAGTGTTTTAACTGCATATGAACCTGATAGATGCAAAATGCTAAACTGCAATCACATTAGGGGTTTTGAGTTTGCAGAAATGTTGGCTGGATGCGCTTCCTAGTTTTAATCTTTTAACTTGCATTCCTAAGGCAGTCTCCCTGCCAACACCCAGGAAAATGTGCAAGGGTGCAACTCTTTTTATTAAATGGTATTAGCACAAGGGTAACCTGGCAATCATCCAAGATGGCTCCAGAAAAATGACTAGCTGTGTCTCCGCTGTGGGGCCAAAAAGAAAGCAGCCTGGCTGTCAGCTGTTAAATATATATTCTTTTTATCATTATGAATTTGTCCGCCCACGGTGATTACAGTTCCTTTCTACAGCCATCAACAGTAATCTGAATGTGATCCTTTATTAAAAAGTTAATGCTCAGGCAGCAAATCTACTTGTACTTGTAGGGTTTTGGCAATGATTCATTGGACACAGAGTAATTAAGTTCCCCAGTAAAGTAGCCCACACTGTTACATTTTAATTCACAGTACAACAGGGAAGCGGAGGCTCCTGCCAGCAAGACTAATGCTTTCCATCTGTGTTGTTTAGGAGTCTGTGTATTCCAAATAGTGCCTAATAAGGTTCGGCCCCGGATCAGAGTTACTTGCTTTAACTCCAAAACATAGCAGATACAGAAGGATCAGACTTGCTCTCATTACTAAAGATGAGTTTTGGACATGATCTCACAAAGGCCTCTATCACAATAAAATGAAGTATGGGCAGTAAAATATACTTGCAAGGTTGAAATGGTCAACATTCTGTATTCTGGAGTGCTGTGTCTCATGTCTACAGTCCAAAATGCCAAACGTGTTTGTGCCACACCCATGAAAGTCAGTGTTATTACAGCCCTGTAAGACAACAAATTGCTTTTAGAATGAAAAAAAAAACTTAAAAAGTCAGAAAGTCCTTTTCTTTTTTTTTTTTTTACTGGCTCAAGGGAAGCTGGAAGTCCTCATTACACTGTACAGTATATCTACCAGAGAAGATTTACAATTTAAAGAACTGATGTTGGAGGGCTTCATTCAAAGTGTTATACCCCAGTTCTTTTACTGGACAGATCTGAATGAAGACGGAGTCCGACTTGCTTCATTTTAGTGCTGGTTTATTTTGAAAGTCACAATAAAAAGTTACAGAAACACAAACCCGGGTGGCTCCTGCTCCAGACTACTGCTGGAAGAAAGGAGACCCCGGAAACACAGAGCCTAATACATTTATAAGGTTTTAGGCTAACTCCTTACACAGACAGATGTAAAAATATCAGGAGTTGGAGACAGTCCAACGTCTCTGTCTCATATCTTATGCTCCCCATGCATCGAGCACAAGTCATAACAAAATAAAGAATTCCGTGTGTGTGTATGTTGTATGTGTGATGTGTAGCTAAAACATTCTTTCAGACATAATTCTTACACAAGATTAATACAAAAATAACTGGTGTCAAGGTACCCTTCTCAGAATCAACATTATCTTCTAACCTTGAAGCAGAGCACACAGGAGCAGACTTTGAAGCTTACTAAACTGCATTAATAACACATTAAAGTCTAATAATTATCTGACTGATTCATTAATTTCTAACCAAAGCAAGGATTAAATTAAATGAGTGGTAAGATGAAAGCAAGCAGTTAAGGCTCATAACCAAAGTTCTTTTTAAATCTGTAAACCCAAAGGGCTTTTAAGATGCATCCCTTTGAAAACTGCACATGAACTTTGCTCTGCACATTCTGGTTAACTGCTCCTTCTTTGCCAGTTTACTGCATCATCTTTCCTTCTTTTGTTTATCAACTCTGTTCTGGGACATTCCTCATGGAGACAGGTTGACTAGGCACAGGGTAAAAGGGGGTGGGCAGGCTTAATTTGCAAGATCACCTTGTTAACATGGGGGAGGGGTCCTCAGTATTGAGGTTCCTTGTGTAGGATATAGGTGGTGTGATCTGGTGTCTTTTCCAGAGGTGTTATCCTACAAAGCATCCTGTCTGTCAGACCGTTCTTGTTTCACAGTGGACTGACACCTATGTTATACTGTCAGGGGTGTCGGTCGTATAGGAAACCTGTCATGCCGTCAACGCTGACACCGCTCAGTAACATGCTCGGGTTGGAAATGACTGAACATGGGGCACACAAAAGAAACCCTAGTGCTCTTTGGGAGGAGGGGTACATAGTTACCATGGAAACAGACAGCCCTACCCCCGGACCAGATGGTGGTGGTGAGGGTATCGGGGGTTGGGTGTAGTGATGGCGGGACCAGAGATGATTATCTGTCCCATGTTTCTGTCCTGAAGCAACAGCTTCTCAGTGTCTTAACAAAACAGGTGGCTTAGGCTGGTGTTAAATTGTTAACGTTTTGTCTGTGGTTAAGAGGAAAAGATCAATTATTGCTCAGATCAAATTTAAACCATTGGTAGATTTGCAATTGTTAATTTATTTAATTGAAATTGATTTAGTTTTTGTTTTTAAATTTTGGACATACTGAAACTGTCAGCCCTATAATTCAATTAACTGAAAATATTGTTTGATGCATCACATGCCCATATGAGATTGAAAGTGATATTGTTTGCTGCAATCATTCTGGACAAAAGAAAAACAACAACTTCACCTTGCATAACTAAAATCTAGTTCTTGCTCTGTGCAAAAAAAAAAAAAAATCATTGAGTTCAGCCAAAGCTCTGAGGCTTTGGTAGACTGACTAACTCACAAATCAAAAGAGTGTTTGGGTAACACAAAGATGTATTTTCACATTAAACAGAAACTATAGAAGTTATCCACTTAACTGACTGAGCTCAGGCTGCTGAAGGCTGGCATCAGTGTTGTTTAATTATTAAAATGCATTTTACAAATGGAAGATATTTCCCAGTTACGCTTTACCAGTTGAACTCAGAGAGACGAGGCGGTCCAAGTGGCTACAAAAAACCGTGCTGGTTTATTCAAAGGATCACAGGTAAAATTAACATTACACGTCCAGGTATCTTCCACCTCCAATACTGCGCGCAGGCAGATGAAGAATGAAAGACCCCGAACCCAACAGGCCTGTACATTATATCTGGTTTGGGCTAACCCCATTCTACACAGGCACGTCAAACCGTGACGTCACCTGATATGCCAGCTTTACAGCTGACCGTAGCAGTAGTCAAAACATGGAGAAAATCAATGTGTGTGAGTGTTGATTATGTGGTGTGTATCTAAGAACATACAGGACATTCAGGGACATTCAGGGACATTAAGCCTAGGACAATATTATGATTAAGATTACGGCTGAACATATCATACAGTAGTCACTTCCTATCTAGTTTTCCTGGAACATAAACAACCTGGAATAACTCCAGGAAATGAGTAAGCATTTAACATCCTGAGCTAAGCATCCTGTCTACACTAAAGACATTTCTAAGGTATCTAACCAACACCTATCTGACTAATAAATACCTAACACAAAGAACAAGGACTGTACAGTAGATGTTTCCCTCCATTAATCAGGCTGCATTCAGTAGTTCTGCTGTTTGTCTCACAATCATTGCCACAATAGATTTTAAAAATTGCCACGTTCATTTTCCAGATGTGTAAAATACGGTTTCAGTGTCACTGGCAGCATAATTGCACTGTTTGTGTTAAAAATTAGGTTTTACCAGGTTCCTCGCTGACATTTCTTCCACCATCGCTATAGCTGACTTCTCCAGCTCAGGTTGTGGCGAAGGAGATGGGTAGCTTGAAAAGTGGCAACTGTATAAATGTTCAGTTTTCTCTAGTCTTTAATTAGATCATTACAATGTTACAGCACTGCAAATTACAGCTGAGTCTCACACAAATTAAAATGGAGCAACCTCGGGGCAACATATTTGAGGCTAAAGAGCAAATGCAGAAACATATCACTGCACAGCAAATGTGGTTACTGAGGGTGGCCAGTGTGTTCTGCTGCTTACAACACTGGGGTAACAGACTGCTTCTCACACACCCCTAAAACCTCTTTTAAGGTTTTCCTTGACTCTTAATACTTGATTCAACAACTCTAGCACTTTGGTCGTGTTGTTTTCAGCTTTTTGCTGCCATCTCCAGGAACAGCAGCTGTGTACATTTCATGAGAAACCATTACTTGTTTAAACGTGTTACCAAATCTTACAAAAGTAGTTGTGACAGATAAAGTAATTAAGAGATAAACATTATATTACCAATGTTACCAAACCATGGAGTATCACCTCCCATGCACCTACAGTATCTGTGTGGATACTCTCCCTAAACAAACTCCATGTATAGCCCATCCCTCCAGCTGTCAGCATCTGGTTTGGAGGTTTTGTATCTTCGTACCCACCCAAGCTCGCTTCCCCCTCGTGTTCACATTCCACCTTCAGTGACACCCAATCTTGTGTCTTGTCAGAAAGCAGCCTGTCTGTGTTTTATCCGCAAACACTTTTCACTTTCAAAAATGAATTTCAGCTCATTGGCATTTCTTAAATGACTAAGCATTAAACAAATGCCAGGGTATGAGTGTAACTGTCCTCAGTTCATACTGGAAAACTCTCCTGCCCTTTTTTGTCATAAACACTCTGCTCTGGTGATGTCAGCATGACTCCGCCAAAGAGTCATAAATGCGTAAAAGACTTGGCAGCCATATTGCCAAGTCTTTGAGCGAAGTTGGAGAGAGAGGAATTATGGATTGAGTAAATCTGCTACGATCACCATTGATTCAGCATGTACAGCACCTCTTCTCCAGATGACAGGAAAATGAGATAATCCATCAAAGCAGCAGTGGGAGACTGCAAAGGAAGAGATGATTTATGTGCTTGGAGTCATGAGAATATGAAGTGAAGGTTGAGTATCACCTAGGATCGCTTCAGAGTGGAATAATTTGACCTTAAATCTAAATTCTGCTCTTTTAAAAATCCTAAATTGTATGGTACACCAGCCATTTCACACATTTGTGCTTGAGTGGGCAGCTTGGACATGGTTCTTGCCCTGCAAATGTGTTTATTCCATCTATCCCTGCCCTCTCATGTTTAAGTGGTGATGTCATGAACTGAGAGATTTTTGGGTCTCACAGCTTGTCATTACACCCCAGTTTACGCATTAGGGCTTTTAGAGACTGAAGCATTCCGGTTCTTCTTAGCCATGCTAACTCTAAGAGACAAGGCAGTCCAAGTAACTTCAAAACAGTGCTGATTTATTCAATGAACACAGGTCAAAATTAACATGCACGCAGCAGCTGAAGGATGAAAGACCCTGAACCACAACAGGCCTATACATTATATTGCTTTGGGCTAACCCCATTCTACACAGGAACGTCAAACCGTGACGTATCCCTGGTGCCAGCTTTGCAGCTGACCAGAGCGATAGTCAAAACATGAAGAAAATCAATGTGTGATTGTCCGTTGATTGTGTGGTGTGTATCTAAGACATTCTGACATGACATCTAGTGACATGTCATGACATTAAGCATAGAAGATATTATGATTACGATTATGATTAAACACGTCATACTAATAATAATAATAATCATCCTGTCTTCTAACAGTCAAACCTTCTATCTAGTTATCCTTGACCATAAGCAACCTGTCTACTCTAAACATTTCTAGTACAACAAGTACCTAACCAATATCTATCTGACTAAAAATACCTAAGAAGACCTTAGGGTCTGTATATGTGTGGGCTGTTTGGGACATTTTCATTCTCTCTCATCGTGGTCAAATGTACTCCCTGCCGAAGCCATGATCACAGTTGTGAACTGCAGATTTGTCATGTTTTAAAAGGAAGATGACTCACTTATGTATAGAAAGTATATTGTGTACAAAAGTAAATATAGTGTTTCCAGCAGTTGGTATGACCAGTGTCTGATGCTGCACATTTGAATTCAAGGGCTGACCAGCATCAAACAAGGGAGTGAGAAAACTAAACAAAAGAACACTGAATGGTCCGGTACTTTCACAGTAACGTGATGCAGTTCTGAAGCAGTGGCTCCTCATTATCACCTCAGTGTTACTTCATACATGAAAATAAGACAAAGGTGTGCAAAGAGGCGAACACAATTAAATGCAAATGTTTCATCTCTTTCTCAGTACTAAAGCTGAAGTCCCATGCAGCCATCTTCAGGCAACACCTTTTAAAATGCAAATCCAAACAGAATTAAAATGTGAGACGCCTCGAGTAACCATTATTTGTCATGTAGAAATACTTTTCAGGTGAGAAAAACACAAGTGAGGCTGACAGTGTGCAAGCAATAAACAGCACCACTCAAAGTTTAGGGCCACAGCATCAAGGACATTGTGATGGTGACTCCAAATTTTTGCAGCTTTCTTTATAGCATGTCTGTTCTGTTGTGAGCCCACTGTATAAAATCAAAGTCAGACCTTCTAAAGAAAGGCTTAACTTTGCACTTATGCCCTGACTGGAGCAAACTGCCCACAAATGCATGGGCAGGGACTGGCCAGGCAACTTTCTTTGACTAAATGAAACCTCCCTTTTACATAGTGAATAAACAGTGAGAAAGCGGTACCTCCCAGTGAATGCTCCACCTGCAGAATCGCATCCTGTCAGCTTGTATTTTCCAACTTTCCCACTGTTGTCCGGTCTTTTGATGCAATTGTCAGTAGAATACTAGGGACAACATTACAGCAACCAACTGGACGTGACAGGAAACTATCAAAAAGAGTTTTGGTCATAAAAAAAAGAAAAGTCAGCAATTGAAAAGCTGAAATTAAGAACATCAAAGCTAAACATCATATTAAAATAATGGATTTAATTAATCAGAGATTGACAGGTTTTTGTTTAGTGTTTACTGGAGCTAATCAGCATTATCAGGGATGTTTCCTTGTTCTACAAAGATTAGTCTGACACTGAAGACCTGAATCTTATGTTGACTTGTGATCACACTAGCACAGTTCTGAAATGCCTCCTATTTGAGCCTCTTCTGGTCACCAACCAAGGGGGGATCTGGTGGTTTGGCACAATGACCTGTTAGGTATTTTTAGTCAGATAGATATTGGATAGATACTTTATGTATTAGAAATGTTTAGTGGAGATAGGATGTCTAGTTAGACTGTTAAATGCTTAGTCATGCTTATGAGTTTCTACAGGGTACATCTGGTCAAGGATAACTAGAGAGAAGAGTTGATGACTGTCAGCAGACAGGATGTTTAATATTATTATTATGATGTGTATAACTGTAGCCTTAGCCATAATATGTTCTTATGTTTAAGTCACGACATGTTACTAGA
>NW_018127989.1:874671-893457 GCF_001952655.1 Monopterus albus | reverse complement strand
TCTCTCAGAGTTAGCAATGGTAATAAGAACCATATCCTGCAGACCGAAAGAGGAAAGATAACTGCTGGTGGGCCAGCTCCAAAAAGAGTTCAAATAGTCTGAGCCACATGAGCAAAACCAGCTGATGAACAGGGTGGGTCCATACTATGGGAACAGTTCATCCCTGTTACTATCCACGTGATGAGCTTTTGTTTGTGTCTTCTTGACAAAAAGGAAGTATGGTTGTCCCCCCAAAAATAATAACAGATTTTACAGATAGTAACAGCTGTGTTCTTTCTCAGAGAAATTCTGAACTCTTCTTTTTTCTGGTCAAGCAACAAAACAGCTGCCTGAAAATGATCACCATCCAAGAACCCCCCCACCCCAAAACAACTGGGGATGCACTGAGTAGGAAACCTGCTGTCATGAGAACATACAGTATGTAATATGGACAGATTGGCATGTTGACCACCTCTCATTTTATCAGGAACCTTTAGCAAGTGTTGACAGTGTTGAATCTCAGGGTGCTTTTGCCATGGAATTGTTTAAGGTGGAGGATGTATTTTCACCAGATGGCTGCCAATAGTTTGCAGTGCTCATTAAATAGCCATTAATACACACTGTGTAGGTTTTACCTAGATATGGGTGTTTTTCTTCACCAGGTTCTGTACAAGTGCATTCTCTGCCTTATTAAAACCTACAGCCTTGATAGTTCAGTAATGTAACATGCAAACATGAACATAAAAGCATTTCTGCAATACTATTTTGCTGTGATGACATAGCCAACTGTTTTGGCAGGTGATCAGGCAAGATCTTTGCTTTGCAGCCTACATTTTGGTGCAGAAAGGATCATGAGTTGCATAAGGAAAGCCTGAGGCCCATATGAAGCCAGCTGTTTTTAGTTTCTGTGGTGAGGAGCTTGTGCGTGTGTGTATATATACAAGTGTGTGCCAGAGAGTGAAAAGCAGCACTTATTGTCTCCCGATTTGCAGGATGGTGTTCAAGTAAAGCTAATATAGAGGGACAAAGTTATTGGTGTTATTTGTAATAACTCTGAAAGCATTACCCCTAACAGTGAAGATGTGATAATAAGATACATGTCCAACCTGCAAAGCCATTCACCACATATTGTTGAGTCACCAGTTGTTGATGATATACTGTATGGTAGTCATGTTGCTCAGCATGCTGACTGCAGTACAGGCTTAGCAGAGCATCACCAGAGAAAATACCCAACATCTGGTGATGTCTCTTGTTGTACCCGATACTTTTTACCATACTGACTCTGAGAGACAAGGCAGTCCAAGTAACTTCAAAACAGTGCTGATTTATTCCATGAACACAGGCAAAAATTAACATTACACGTCCAGGCATCTTGCACCTCCAAACTGCTCGCAGGCAGATGTAAGATGAAAGACCCTGAACCCACCAGGCCTATACATTATATCACCTCGGTTGGGCTAGCCCCATACTACACAGAAACGTCAACCGAGACGTGTCCTTGGTGCCAGCTTTGCAGCTGGTCATAGCAGTAGTCAAAACATGAAGTAAATCAATGTGTGTGTGTCTGTTGATTAAGTGGTGTGTAGCTAAAAACATTCTCACGACCTCTAGTAACATGTCGTGATATTAAACATAAGAACATATTATGGCTAAGGCTACAGTTATACACATCATAATAATAATATTAAACACCCTGTCTGCTGACAGTCATCAACTCTTCTCTCTAGTTATCCTTGACCAGATGTACCCTGTAGAAACTCATAAGCATGACTAAGCATTTAACAGTCTAACTAGACATCCTATCTCCACTAAACATTTCTAATACATAAAGTATCTATCCAATATCTATCTGACTAAAAATACCTAACACTGTGAGGTCACAAACTTCATGCAATCATCACAAAAGATGTGCAACAAAGTAATAAACATGACTAATCTTGTTTACATGACAGTGCTGTGTCCCAGATACTATGGTGCCCTGAAATGGGGGCACTATGTATAAGCGCTGCTGCGACTTCTACATGGTGAAACCAAAATGTGTAAAAACATCCTGTAATAAAAACTGAGAATGCACAGTTTAATCACATGTATTTTTTAAATTACAAATCTGAAATTGTGGAGTACAGTAGCAAATGAATAAAGGATGGATGTTTGCCCCAAACACAAAAAAAGCCACTGTATCTACTGAATGCATTTTCTCAGTGTTCAGCTTGTTTTGCTGCCTCCAAGTGGCCACAAAATCAATTAAAGTAGCTTTACTGTAAGTGCTACTAACATATCTATAATTTATTTATATTTAAATTAAATAATAATGGGATTAATTAAACACAATCATTATGCAAATATAACTAAGTATACATTTTATTGAAATACTACATTTTTCAATACAGCATTGTGCTGCTGTAAATTGCTTATTGTCCAGACTTTATTGTGTTTCAGGCAAACAACACACCACCAGTATGTGGACTGGCAAAACATTCATGTCTCCTTTCGGCTCTGTGAGAAAACAGGCATCCTATTTTAAACTAGACTAGATGTTTGAAACATCCATAAATGGCACAGCGGTTGACCTTGATGAAAACTTGGTTCTGGAGCATATATCCTGTGGTTTGGGATTTTGTGAATCATGCTGAGGGTAATATAAAACTAGAAATCCAACCCAAAGCCTGAAGCTCCTTGTGTAAAGACCAACAGACCTTTCACTGAATAAAAAGGTTGAGTCTAAAGTAAAACTGACAACATCAAACATATAACAAGTGATTCTCATGCCACAGAATTTGTCCTTTTGTTCTCGAAAAATGGACATGAGCATAGTGTGACTAAGACTTTAGAAAACAATGTAAGCTATTTAGCTGTGTAATTTGCTGTACTTCTACCTTACACAGTAAACAAACAACCTAGTACAGCTTTCCAAGGCCATTGTAACTCATGGACAAAGAAACAACAGCTTGGGCCCTATTGTGAGGATCAATGGCACCAAATCAAGATGTTTTGGTGCAAATTCAGTTTGGGTGTGTCCATGTTCATTTTGGTAATTTGACAATGAGAAAAAAATGGTTCACATGCCTGTGCAAGTAGCAAAAGGGCTGTACTTGATCTCCTCATTAAAGCAGGGGTGTGTTTTGGGCATAACATGCAATTATCCAACCAGTGTGTAACCTCACATCCCCTTTAAGGGACATGTGAGTTTGAACATTTGGCAGATTGCTGGCATACTGGTGGACTTGCCAGGTTGGACGTTAGTAAGATTTTCCACTGAGGAAACGGATCTGCTTGTGCGCACGATCACTAACCAAATGGTTATAAATACTTATATATTCATGTGCACAACACCCAGTGAACACAATGTCATCTTTTTATTTTTTTAGTTCTGTGGGTCCTATGCAACGTGTCCCAGGGTATAATAAGCACAGTGCACGAACATTGTGCACGCACCTAGACAGACACACAAGTGGTCAAAGCACCCATTAACTAGCAATGATGACTTAACTGTTGACCACAGATCTGGTTTTTGCTGGTCAGTTGTGCAGTCACTTTGTGCACCCTGATATTACCAACACGCCCAAAATTTACCTGGACACACCCCATTTTCATCTGGACACACCTGCCTGCATGAAGCCTACAGACTGCTGCTTGGTAAAAAGGCAATGTGATGCGCATATCATGAAAACAGTAATTGCGCAGATAGGAAACTAGAAAACAAGCTCACATGAATATGCGCAGCCTGGAGATTATGACCATTCAAGGATATCCATGAACTATTGAGTAAGGCTTTACATAGTTGGGGAAAAAGGTCTTGTCAGTCAGAGTTTGCAAGACCTGTATAAACCCAGTTGCTTCTGCATACACCTCGTTTATTTGAGCTTTCAGTCGCGTTTAAAATGATAATTCATCATTGTCACAATGTAGATAAGTCAGAAAACAGAGAAAAGCATCTCATGGTCTCCTTAAAGTTAGGGGACTCACAAGAGATAGGTGAAGTAAGAACAGCAGAGACAGCAGAGGCCGAGATCTCCTGACTTCTAGTCTCTAGTGAGGGTCAAATTCCAATAACGTCAGATCCCTGACTGTCTCATAATGCAACTGAATAGCGTCTTTCATTATGCCCCAGCTTTGCCTCCTGAATGCCCATTTCTTTCCAACCCCACAGTCCAGTTTGCTATGTAGGCTTTCTGTGGAAAATGTTAAGTCTCTGGCCCAAACATAGATAACTATGGTGAGATCATCAGGGTTATTTTCTCTGCTTTTAGAAAGCTCCCATCAGACCTGCAGGAGACATTATACAGCTGTTTTCACAGGCTACGTAGTACTGCTCCAGATCAGAAAACTACACTTCCCATATGAAAGTGTGGGAGTGCACCTTAAAATGTTCTTGTCCTACACACTCAATTATCAGAGCACTGTATAAAAGTCTATTTTGTTTTTCTCACAGGACGTCCCACAAACGGTCTGCACTGAACACAGAGTTCAAGCTTGCTGCTGCCCCCCACTAGACAAAATCTAAAACAGCAGTATTACTTCAAAAATATGGAAAAATATTTTATGTCAGAATAAATATAAAAGTATAGTAACAACTCTTCCCTAGGTGAAAACATAAGGACTTGCCTCTAAATATTCTGATCTCGTGGAGGATTCTTTTGATCAATCTTATAGAAAGTCATATTTAAATGTTGGAGCAAGAGATTCTGTGTTGGTCCGAGTGGTAGGTTATTCTGACGCATGAGACCATCAGCACCAAGATGAGCTAAGTATAGCAACACTCATCAGACTATGACGCAGCACCAGATGAAGCCAGTTCTTTTTTTGTTGCCATTATTATAATCAAAATCAAAGACAATTAAAACTGTTTAGAAGCAATATATAAGAAGGCCACATTATAAAGATGTTTATAACTAATGTCTGGTGGTTTGACTTTCTCAGAAGTTTTGATTTTGGCACACTATACACAAAAAGCTGTGCTGTACTTCTGTATAACAACATACTGTAGGTCCATTTTACTTAGCTAGTTACTTTAGTACATAGCTGGGCATCCTAGACAGAATGTTAGATGAGTGAACAGTTTTAAACACCATCAAATTATATCAGTAATTTGTTACATTATCAGTTTAGCTCTGCAGGTTCAACCTATGACCCTGTCACATCCAGCATCCAATTGTGAGACAAAACACATTTAAAGGTTTACAGAGGAGATGGCCTGTTGACAACATTGTCTTTTTCATGCAGATTGCTCAAGACAGATAATATCAGTGCTTTACCCACTTCCCTTAACACGTAGGTCTAGTTATATGGTAATAGCGATAGCCTGAGCCACTCTGCACATACATTACACAAGGACAAGTAAAGATAACACTTTTTGCCAAATAGCTAAATTCTTGATAAACCTGTGTCAGGAAAGGAAGAAGATGAAGCTACAACTTTTCATCATTAGTGCACTTTTGGTTATAACTAGTCAAGAAGAAGAGAAAAAACAGGTAAATAATGAAAGTCCTGAATTTTTTGTAATTTTTAAGTTGTAGATACAGGGATTTTGTGTAAGGCTAAGAAATAGTTTATTCTCTTTCAGGGCAAATGTATAATAAACATATTCTATCATGATACAGTGACATGTAATTCTACAGTTTAAAGTAAAACTATTTATCTGATTTTACTTTAAACCTCAAAACAACAATGTAAGTTGAGGTTAGTAAACTGAGAAGCCATGTTTTGTGATGTCAGTAAGCTGCAGTGCGTGGATTTAAATGATCTTTTAAATGAACAGCTTTATGTGTTGGGTTCACTTTCATGCCAAAATTAAGATGAGAAGACACCCCTCATATCTATCCAATACAGGGCTACATCCAGCAGTCGGTTAGGTAGGCTTAGCACAAAACCCTGAGACAAGGGGAAACTTGCTCTGCTTAGCCCATCTGTTATGTTCATTTCTCAGGAACAGCAGTGATGTTCCTCGGTTAGTTTTACCATTACTAACCATTTCAATCACTATTTAGTGTAATGGTGTTCTTTACCTCTCACAGATTATGGTCCAGTGAGAACAATGCACTCATTTTTCATAAAGAATGCATGTTAAAACTTTTTTAATGTACATTGGAAAGACCTACATATAAAATACATTATTTTTACATGACATTGATTTTTTTTAAATTTTATTTTACATTTTGAAATCTTTTCTTTTTATGAAGTGATGTTGGTAAATTAACATGAGACACCTCTGTTCTGTATCTTTGTAATATAAACATGCAGGGGGAGGTTGCAAATATGTGAAATGAACCATTTTCATTTTATATGTTGATTACACCTATTAAGCCAAGCAGAAGAAGTTTTATACCAATAAAATACTTTTAACTATTGTTTTTAGATTTTTTTAACTTTACAATGGGCCAATTTGACCAACATAACAGGAGGCTTAAATCCACCCACCAGCACCTCTCAGAGCGTTCTAGCCCTTGTTTGTTCTGCATTGGTTTCAGTCTTTATACTATGTTAAGTTGCAAACCAGCTGCTGGCTTTAGAATCATATTTTAAAAACAGATAGGACAGTGGTACCAGTCTTTCCACTGAACTCTCAGCAAGAAAGCGAGTAAGCATTTTTCCCATAAATATTTTTCTGATTTCACCGAAACCTGTAAGTTCTGCAACTGGTATTTCCTCTACTGCAACTTATACCAATTGTCATGATTTTGTTTTTATTTAGCTGCTGGTGACAGAGGGAACAGACTTTGGTCAAGAGTTCTCTGGGACCATAACTTCCATATATGATTACGATGAGGGTGCTCCTTGCAGCACAACCCTGCCTGGATTTAATAGTCTGGGCCTGATGATCACCTACTTCATTGTGTTTGTCTTCAGCATTGTAGGCAACGGCATAGTTGTCTATGTGGTTTGCTATATGAAGAAAGGTAAAGCCAGCACAAATATCTACTTGATGCACCTGGCGATGGCCGACCTCCTCTTCTGTCTTACCCTTCCGTTCTGGGCTGTTGATGTTCATTCTGGTTGGATCTTTGGAAACTTCCTGTGCAAACTCCTGTCAGGCTTTCAGGAGGCATCAGTATACAGTGGTGTTATCCTCCTGGCATGCATCAGTGTGGAGCGTTACTTTGCCATAGTGAGAGCTACACATGTCCTGTCTTCCCACCACCTGCTGGTGAAAGTGGTGTGCAGTGTGGTGTGGCTGGTGGCTGGGTTACTGTCCTTACCTGTGGTAATTCAGAGGGAGAGCATACATGCTGAAGATCTGGGCCAGAACATTTGCTATGAAAACCTCACCGGTGAAAGCAGTGACCACTGGCGTGTTAGCATAAGTGTTCTGCGCCATACGATTGGCTTTTTCCTGCCACTGCTGGTCATGGCTGTCTGCTATGGCTGGACTGTGGTGACGCTGTTTCACACACGTAATCAACAGAAGCAGAAGGCCATGTGTGTCATCCTGGCAGTGGTGTTAGCATATATTCTTTGCTGGCTGCCTCATAATATTATTGTACTGATTGACACACTCATACGAGGCGGATCACTTGAAGTGCAGACGTGTGAAACGCACTACACAGTGGAAGTGATACTAAAAGTGACCGAGCTGTTGGCCTTCATGCACTGTGCAGTGAATCCAGTGCTGTACGCCTTCATTGGTGAGAAGTTCCGTAACCAACTGCTGCTGGTTCTATACAAACACGGCCTCATTAGCAAGAGGCTCCAGATGGCTTACAGGAAGAGTTTTGTCACCAGTGCAGGGAGCTTCAGATCTAGAAGCAACTCTGCTACAATTGCTGAGTCCGAAATGTTTGTGCTGTAATGGGAGAAAAACGGGATGCTGGGCTTTAAAAACATCAATCTGTTGTCAATAAATTCAAATGTGACATGCTATCAATAAAAGAGAAAGCTGCAAACCCACTGACTAAAACAGAAAACGGGATTTGGCCAATGTGATCACTCAAATATTTACTGAAATCATTTTTAAAGTTGTACTAGCTGTATTGACCTTGACTTTGACTTTTATTACATAACAACCCTCTTTTTTATTTTGTTATTGTAAATTTTAACACTTCAAACTTAGGATTTTGACTTGAGAAGTGTTTTTGTCCTTTGTTTATACAGTAAAAAAAGCAATATTTCCCTTGCAATCAGATCTATTTTAAACAGAAAGAGGTAAAGAAATCAGCTTTGTGTTATTCAGCTGTCTGATAAATGATTTTCATTGACACACTCCTCTAGGAGCTGTACTAACTGTTGGTGCAGGAAACAACCAATCTTCATAATCAATGCTGTGATCTCAAAATGCTGTATTTTTATCATTGTGCAACAACAAGCTTTGCCACTTTTGAAATCAGACTATAACTTTATTTGTCTGTTTAGCTCAGTGTGTATATTGATCACGTGAATGTTTACATACTGAGGCATTACATGTGGATATGGTGTGTGTGCATGTTTGTACTTGTGTGGGTGGCTCTGTGGCTGAGAAGAAGCAGCGTGGCTGTGAAACAAATTACGTGTTTAAAAAAGGGATGTTTTAGATGTTGTGATCATATCACTTCCAGATGTTTGAGCCAAATTCAGATATAATATCTCAAACATTTTTTAATGGGTCACTGTTCAGTTTTTGTTTGTTTGTTTTTGTTGCACAATCCAGCACTGTCCTCTTTTACTCACGCTTTCACTTCAGACACAATTGATGATGCTCACTAACTAATATTATTCCAGGCATATCTGCACTGCTTTAGTTTGGTTTTTTGTAGCTTATTCTACGACTGACTTACAATAAACCTCTTGTAAACCTTTACCATGTACGGTGTCCCATGTCCTTCCTTTCATTACTCAGATTGTATGATGCTTCATGTCTTCATTCACTAAATAAGTCCCACTATGTGTACATTAGGACAGAATCATTGGACTAAGAAGCAAGCAACAGGTTAAGAGTTGTACGTTTTTAAAAAGCCTTTAATTTTTAACACTCTCTCAATATCCAAAATGATGATAATGTAACTAATATGTTGTTAACAAAACCACACCATGCAGTGAATTGCTTTACAAAAGTGAAACATGATTAGATGATTTCTCATATGGTCCTTGGTATTGCTATATTCCTGTGGTCTGGTGTTCTGCTAATGTGTTAAAACGGTGACTACAAACTGATATTTCACCAGAGAGGTATGTATTTGCTTATATGCATTGTCACAACCGGACTCACAGGCCATGGCAAATAGAAGGGGGATGGTTATTAAGAAAATTGAATTTATCTTTATCCAGTGTCTGTTGTGCCTGTGAGTGGATGTGAGCCTATAAATGATATGTTGAATAGTATTTTATCATCTGAAATAACTTGGAATACTGGGAATGGCTGATCTCAAATGCATTCTTTGAGACAACCAGCATGTTGTGTAGTTTCCTGAAGAAGTATATTCTGCCTGAAGTCTTTTGTCTTTACAAAAATGTCCCTGTTTTGTAAGTAAATACAAGAGGAAATAAATAAAGGAAGCACAGTATTTGGTAAACATATTGTGGTGATAAAAGAGGACATGAAGTTAATCGATGTGAGAGTAGAGGATGCCGAGGATAGAGTTAGGTGGAAAGAGATGATTCACTGTGGTGACACCTTAACGGGAACAGCCGAAAGAAGAAGAAGATTGTGGTGAGCTAGTGGATTCTAAAGGTGTTGCTGGCATCTTCAGCCATCTCTGTCAGCTGGGCAAGTTAATCCTCCTTTTAATTACACCACTTACAGTTGATCAGGCAGTATACCACCTGCAGCATGTACAGTACAACACGCAGGAACCACTGTATGCTGTGTGCAACAGCATATACTGTATCTTATTTGTAAAAGAATCTTATAATCTAAATATTAATGCCACTGAGGTCTGCAACAACATTCTCACGGAAGAAGCTTGTCGGCAACTCCATCACCAAGTTCAGCTGGTGTTGATAACATAACTCATCAATATGTTATTAGAGCAACCAAATCAGTTTAATGTTGCCTTTGTGTGGTTTTAAGGAAGACCAGCATTTGTGTAGTGTAAAAAAGGTGTTAGCAGTGTAAAAAAGTTAAGATTGGACATATGTTGCTACATAATGACACTGGAGTCAGGCTGTCTTTATATGCAGGCACGTCCCATACACTGCACAACCCTGGACAGCCACTGCTTTTAAATAAAGAAAACAACACAGAACACCAGAATGTGGTGGTGTTTTTAAAACACACAGTTTCCCCCAAAAAGAACCCACCAACCTGCACTATAACCTGCCAAACCAAAGTTTCCTCCCCCCAGAATGCCTGCCATGTCAGTGTCATCCACTGACCTATTTGCCAGATAGGCAAACTGCAGGGTTCCAGCAAGGGGTCTATGATGTCCTTCAGATGGGCCAACACCAATCTCTCAAAGCACTTCTTAAATGCAGATGTCAGGGTGACAGGTCTGTAGTCATTCAGTCTGCTGATGGATGGTTTCTTGGGGACCGGGATGATGGTGAAGCATTTTAAACAGGAGGAAACTTCACACAGCTCCAGTGATCTGTTCAAGATCCATGGCAAGTATCAGCACAGACTCCCCTGTGCCAGTGTTGGTTGGTTTCTACATTGGGCAATAGGGACTGTGGGCAAACAGCATTTTTACCCTATAGCCTGTTAGAGGGGATATAAATGGGTAAATGTGTTTTTGGGGTTTCATGAGCTTTATCTTTCTTACACAACATTCCCTTGAAATTCCTAAAAACGATTTTTAAATGTTTTGACCTTAGTGGGCGTGGTTAAGCCTGCACGTAAGCGGATATCTAGTTACCATGGTAACAGCGTAGACACAGCTGGCCGGTTGACTATCTACAGTAGCTCACCGCCTGTGAATTAACGGTGCTAAAGTGGCCTTCTCTTCATTTATTAACCACGGATCATTAGCGCTGAATTCAGGAGCATTAAGGTAATTTCGATTTATAATGATGGATGATATCCTGAGTTAACGTTTAAGGTCATCCTCTTTGCAGAGAAGGTAACGTTACCGATAAGTGCTACTGAAAAGGTAAATATCTATGGATAGCATGTTGTCTGACTGATGCAGTAATGTTTCCGTTTTCTTTTCAAAATAAAGTTCGTTGACACTAACTATACTACGTGACCTACAGTGGCACTTTAAGATAAGCTACACGTGGTTTGCGAAGACTAATTTTCTTCTTCAGCACTTAAGAGATTTTAAGTAAGTGTTTTTGTTAGAAAACACACTCGTGTTTTTATTAAAATCGGAAGTATTTATTTCAAGCACTGCTTGCTGTAATTTTAAAAATGAATCCCTGACAACGGAAGTTTTAATGCAAGAAACATCAATAACTTTTTTTTGGTAGAAACAGCAATAACTTACCGTGTCATCCTTAGCCATGTTTCTATCAGGTTGTTGCAATTCGTTCCAATTAATGTGTTTATATAATAGTGTCTATTGTTTATTATTAAGATAGCTTAGCCCAGTTTGTTGGCGGTAGGTAATAGTATTTAGCCATGTGTTGCTCGTAGATTTTTATTCTGTTTAAATCAGTACAAGATTTTTCAGCACAAATTGTTACAACAGATGTATATCAGTGTGCATTAAGAGCACAACAGGACATATAATAACAAGGTGAAAAAGAATAACAGTGCCAAACAAGTGAGAACAAAGAAAAGAAAATACAAAGAGGTTAGGCTATTCTGATAAAAAAATTAAAACGTTTGAGGAGGTCAGTGGTTTTGGTTCGTTTTTTTGTTAGGGTGGTTTCATTGTGACAGTGTTTGGAAATAATTGTTGACATCAGATTGTTTAAAAGTTGAAAAGGATGGTGATTTGTTTCAGAAATGTCATTTTACTGATGGTGTTGCTCCTAGATACGCCAGCTGTTGAAAACGGGTTGAGTAAAGGAAGAGGACCCGTAGCTATCCTCGCTAATGCCGTTATGAAATTGTCAAAACACAAATAGCCTAGGTTCAAGGTTCACAGTGTTTATTTGTCATATGCACAATTAGGAAACGTGTTTCTCTGTACAATGAAATTCTTACTTTGCCGTCCACATGAATGCCACACAATACAAGTGAAATATAAAGTAGATGAGCAATAACACAAATCTAAATAGGCAGTAATAGCCTATTCGTCTTTGTTGTTTAAATAAAGTCACAGAACACAGAAACACTCAATTAATTTTCTCACCCTGTTTTACACAGCTTCTCCAGGTACGTGGAACGGTAAGAATGAGGCAAGCTATGTCTTGTGTGTGATAGGTTCACTCAATACATATCCAAAGACGTTAACAAACAAATAGGCTATTTGTGTTTTGACAATTTCATCACGGCATTCGCGAAGACAGCTACGGGTCCTCTTCTTGTTCTCAACCGGTTTTCAACAGCTGGTGTATCTAGGAGCAACCACCGACGCATTCTGTTGATCGTCACCAGTTAACACATGCATATGCTTCGACATTTATTAGTGGTCCAATGATAGTTGTTTTCTTGTTCGTGTCCTGTAGATTCTGAGTAAGTTAGGATGTCCAGTGATCTTGCTGGTGTGTGGGAGGTTGCACTGAGTGATGGAGTCCACAGAATAGAGTTTGAACATGGCACCACCACTGGAAAGAGAGTCATTTCCGTTGATGGAAAGGTATCGATCCTTATCTTAAGTACTGTTACCCAGGAGAGAGACTACACATATTTTATTATACAATCTGATTCCTTTTATGATTTTTCAGTAGCAGCTGGTAATTTTACACCATGTTACAGGAGATATTGAGACGAGATTGGATGTTCAAACTTGTGGGGAAGGAGACATTCAGTGTGGGCAAGTCAGACACCAAAGCGACCATCAACATTGATGCGGTCAGTGGTTTTGCCTACGAGTACACCTTGGAGATTAACGGAAAGAGCTTGAAGCAGTACATTGAAAACAGGTCAAAGGTCACCAGCACCTGGGTGCTCAACTTGGATGGCACAGACTGCAGGGTGGTCCTGGGTAAGCCACTCTTTGTTTTTATATGGTTCACATAGAGTTATTATGTCATCTGGTTATGCTGATTGTTTTTCATAAAGCCTAGTCATATTTTCAGTACTCAACATTTTCCAGAGTAAATACCTTAAAATTAAATCCAATTTAAAATGTTATTAACATCTTGGTTTATTTGGCCATTCATATTAAATCTTATTGACATTTAATGCTGTTATGTCAAAGCTGAAGCTAAGCTCTTTAACAGCTTTAAGCCTCATGGCATCTTCAGCCATCTCTGTCAGCTGGGCAAGTTAATCCTCCTTTTAATTACACCACTTACAGTTGATCAGGCAGTATACCACCTGCAGCATGTACAGTACAACACGCAGGAACCACTGTATGCTGTGTGCAACAGCATATACTGTATCTTATTTGTAAAAGAATCTTATAATCTAAATATTAATGCCACTGAGGTCTGCAACAACATTCTCACGGAAGAAGCTTGTCGGCAACTCCATCACCAAGTTCAGCTGGTGTTGATAACATAACTCATCAATATGTTATTAGAGCAACCAAATCAGTTTAATGTTGCCTTTGTGTGGTTTTAAGGAAGACCAGCATTTGTGTAGTGTAAAAAAGGTGTTAGCAGTGTAAAAAAGTTAAGATTGGACATATAGATCAAACCATGTCTTTTCAATGTTTTAACACTAACATAGTGGTAGCTCTTGGTATTTTCAGTAGTAATAGTTGTTGTAGTAGTAATATTAGTAGTAATTGTAACCAGTCAAAATAAGACCTACATTTGAAGAACTCCCACACAGCTCAAATGTATGTAGCTCATACGTAAATAAAAAGCATGTACATTAGAAACACACAACTTAAACCTGGCTGCACACACATTCTGCAACTTGTTTAGCTGCTGTTAAAACTCACAGTTACAATACAGTGTTTTGATTCAGTGTGTTTCTTTTAGAGAAAGACACCATGGATGTTTGGTGTAATGGACAGAAGATTGAAACTGCAGTAAGTATGATACCAGTTACCTTTTCACAGCTTCATATTTTGAGATTTGTTATTTAGTAAAGGGGTACACCACCCTGTTATTAACACCTATCTCCTGTCAGAAGTCAGAAACCAATGTACTTTCTGTGGTCCATAATTGATATTTCTACCAAAATCTACAGTATGGGTTAAAAAAAACCAAACACCCTGTGGTTCTGCAGTTGTCTGATTCTAGAGCTGACAATGTGTAACTGAATGATTGCTTTCTTTGTCCACACCTTCGTCTGATATCACCTACAGGGAGAGTTTGTGGATGATGGCACAGAGACACATTTCACACTCGGAGACCACAACTGCTGTGTTAAGGCCGTGAGCAGCGGGAAGAGACGAGACGGGATCATTCACACACTGCTCGTGGATGGCACAGAGATATCTGAATGCACTGAGTGACTGTGTGTGGTTGTCTACGGACCAAGTGACAGGAATACGTGCTCTTACAGTGCCTATAAAATGTAGTCACCCCCTTGGAGGTTTTACCCTTTTATTGATTTTATAAATCAATTATGGTCAATATAATTTGGCTTTTTTAACAGAAAACATCCAAGGGGGTGAATAGCCATCCCTGGTAGGCTAGTGGTTAAGGCACAGCGCTCTCGCCGCTGCGGCCCAGGTTTGAATCAGGGTTGCGTCAGGAAGGGCATCTGGTGTAAAACACGTGCCAAATGTCAACATGCGAGTCATCAGTGCGATTTGCTACATGCTCGATACATGTGATTTGCTGTGGCGACCCCTGAACGGGAAAAGCCAAAAGTGACTTTCTTTCTTATCCAAGGGGGTGAATGGTTTTTATAGGCACTGTATGTTTTGATACCGTGAAGGGTATATTATTAGCCATATTGGTAAAGGCGGTAGACTGTGACTAATACAGTAACAGTTAGAGATAGAATCCACATACCAATAACAAAAAGGGATTTACTGGCTCAAAATGTGACACCTTTGATCTGTAAACTGGTACTTGATATAAATACTGTTTCAGTAATATTATCAATATCAGAGGGCAGATGTTCCATATTTATCTCACTCAGCCTGGCTCAGTTTGCCCTGTGGTTGTTAATATGAACAGCTGGAGTTCTCTGTACTGTACCTGTTGCACTCTGTCAGCAAATAACCTGGTCCGGTAAACTCCAGACTCAACCTGCTCTTCATTCTGGCTTATTTGTATTCACTAGAGGTGGGTGGACTCGAAACACTGTATAGACAGGCTTCAAACCACTTGCGACCCTTCAGTTTCGAGGCACTGCTTCGGGGTGTGTATTGAAGTGGCCAAGTCACTTGATTGTTTCAGGAAACAGTTCTATTTTGGTGTTTCACTGCTGGGGGCCAATGGAGCATACAACTGCTGATCTTGAGTCAGTTCATTCTGTTGACACTTACATTATCTGAATAACCAAATATGAGTTTGGGCTGATCCTCAGTGATTCCTGGTACTTGTAAATCATCAGATGTGCCACGTCACATTAACACAATAAAAGTCCATGAAAACTGTCACATGTAATGGGGTTTTGTGTTGGAGAGAGACAAATATATTTGATATTTGGAGAAGTTGATTTGGAGGATGGAAGAAAATGAACAAGGTCACTTGTCTAGGAGCCTTTTGGGCTTTAGCAGCCCAATTTAGTCAAATGTAACATTTGTAACCAACATCTGGTATTTCCTAACAACACATCATCAGTGTTAAGACACCTTCTGTTCTAAGCATCCAGAGGAGGGGCCTACAGCAGGGCAAAACAAGTAAACACGCCCTCTTATACAGTGTAGCACAGTCACAAAGTGACACAAACACTCCCCATCAGAGAATGGAGGCCCACTTTCTACAAACACATTTTGAAGGTAAATGAAAACAAATACCTTTGTATATATGATGCATATCTATAAATAGAACATAATATATACGAGATTTACTGTTGTGACAGTTAATTTACACAATAATATTGTGAAAACGACTCAAAACACTAATAACACTCTTCCCCCATAAAGGCCCAGTCACAAAAACATTTGCCAGCACATATGCACATACCTTTATTTCACAGAATTATATAAAAAAGTATATGTCACATACATGGGTGTTTTTAAAGACTGAGATTATACGCCTTTCTTTGGACTTTCTTTCACACACAAATGGCGTTTTAGGCCACTGAAAACAGAGCTTTTGGAAATTTGCCCACATAACTACACGTTTGGGAGCACATTTCGCACCGTGACGTCTTCGGTGTGGATTTAATGTTAAATCATTTCTACTTCACAAAACCTATCCAAGACAATACAAAAGCAACTTGTGAAGGTTTTATTGCTAGCTAAAGTTGGACTGCTAAATTAAGCAGTTGCATTGGTGGTTCAGTGGTAGAATTCTCGCCTGCCACGCGGGAGGCCCGGGTTCGATTCCCGGCCAATGCAGGATATTCATTTTGGGGAGCGACAGTGGTGAGGTGGGTAGAGCAGTCGTCTCCCACCCCTAACCCCAAGTTGCCCGTAATGGCGGCCCGCTTGCACGCAGCGGCCCAGGGCCCTCAGCTCCAAACCAAATTTCGGTGTATATGTTACAATGACAATAAAAATAAGGCATATGAGCTTCAATAACATATTTGTAACAATATGTCAGTAATTCTGTCTAAAAAACATGTTTTGTTGTGTGATGGAAATGATGATTTTGTTTAAACGATAGAATGAAACTCCAGAAAGTGTATCTGACAAAAAGCACAGCCACTATCAGGAAGTATTTCTATACGTAAAACATCAATATATTTCTATTCAAAATTTGTTTTTCTAGAAGTTTCCAGACCAAATGGACCATGGTTGAAGAAGTTCCCAAGATGTAAGCTTTATTTAATTTCATTAAATCCAAGTATGTAGCTGATTTTATTTTGTTGCTGAGATTCATTTTGGTCGGTGTCTGAACAAGCAATTTTCCCCCATTTTATAAAGTGGTGCTGTAGCTTCCTATTAGGTGTAAAAAGAAATTGGCTAGGTTCTTTAAAAAAAACAAAACAATTCAGTTAATAATTTTTACCTATAGTCTTAATTTTGATAGCAATTTAGCACACACTGTTTTATGAACATTTAACTATAAGGTCACAATTCTTAGCCATCACAACACAGACTTCATCAAAAGAAAATAAAGTCACTTTTTTGTCACAGGAGAACATGTTCAAGATTTCTTACAAATAAAAATCTGAAAAGTGTGGCGTGCATATGTATTCAGCCTCCCCGAGTCAATACTTGTTTACTACATATCATTTTTCTTCCACTTCAATATTATGCAACACTTTGTGTTGCTCTGTCACACAAACCCCCAATAAAATACATATATTTTTGTGGTTGTAACGTAACAAAATGTGGAAAGGTTCAAGGAGTATGAATACATTTGCAAGGCACTGTATACTATTAGACATTAGTAGTGCATTTGTAAATCTGAATCTTTCATATACAAATGATTGTGTCACTTCCTAGAAATAGAACTGCTGCTATGTAGAATAGATGTAATCACGCAAAAAGAAAAACATAACGAAAAATGCAATCATGCAATGTTCAGCTTCAAGAAGAACAAACCTGACATTTGTGATTCGTCTATAATAGTAGCACTGCTCTCGATTATACAGTTTCAAGCTGTAATGCAAACACTCATTTGTTTCTAATACTTTATATATTCACTAAGAATCATCTTTAGAAGAGACTAAACTCATATTGTCCACTTTTCTCTAGCCGTTTTGGAATTAGCATAATAAACCCAAAGAAAACAGCAGGGGCATCACTCTTCAGATCACCCAATGACTGTATATAAATATGGACAATGTGTCACTACTTTCCTCCCTCATGCAAAAGTGAAGCCAAAATATTGTGAACACAGCAGCTGCCATCTTGGCATTTTGCTAGCAGATTATATGAGATATAATAAATATAATAAAGCCGTCAAATCAACTGAAATACACCTCTTTTTATATCATCGGACAACTTATTAAGACCAACCTTCCCAGAAAATGACCACTTGTACATATATCAGTGTAATCATATCTACCCAAAACCACAGGAATCACCTCTGGGAAAATTATTTATTCTTTGAGTTTCTATTTGGCTCATGTCCTATCCACCAACATGGAGGAGGTGACCTATGACCTGTATTGCAACTAGCCACTAGAGCATGATTGTTTCGCAGTGGCTTTACTTCTGGGAGCTGTCAGGCTGGTCCATCTTTTATACAGCTGATGATATCACCTTACAGGTGATAATGTACTTGGGCAGAGCTTGATAACCACTAAATATGACAGAGATTTGGTCATTTCCTCCACTCACACTGTCATACAGAATATGGGGATCTGACGATAAAGCAGGTGGCAGAATGAGACCTCGTCTACCAGGGGCGGACTTTCCTGTCAGCACCTCGGCCTCCACAAAATACAGATACTCCTCGTTTTGCTCCTTCCACACCTCCATGGCCTTCTTCACTTTGCCAGCAAAGTAGATGCCTTCTCCATATGCTGGGTCTGTATACAATGGAACATGCACAAAAACTGAACTGAGCCTATTGCTTAGGTGTTTTTACATTTGATCTGTATCTGTAAAACTTTCATTTCAATACTAAGTCCCTAGAAGGCGGATTACATTACATTATGAAATGCACCATACCTTTGGGTGGTGCATACTCTGCATGGAATCCAATATGGCAAACCATGTCACAGAACTGCGCAGGTATGCGCTGAAACATCTTTCGAGAAGTGGAGTCTTGTAGCTGCTTTTGTTTGTAGTCAAACAGACTCTTCAGTGTGGGGTTCTCCACCTTTTCCAACTACAGAAAAATAAAACCATTATTAGTCAAACTGTGGTGAAAAACAGATAG
>NW_018127989.1:871690-872613 GCF_001952655.1 Monopterus albus | reverse complement strand
GATTTTGTTTCTGTTACAGACCCGATGGCAGCCATTTGCGGCGCCAACTCAACCGATGGCTCTAACCATCGGGGCAGTGGTTCAGTGTCTGTCCCAAGGACATGTGGACTGGAGGCACTGAGACTTGAACCTTCAACCTACTGGTTGGGAAACGACTGCTCTACCCACCGCACCACTGTCGCCTCCCCCTCCCCCTCCTCCTCCCCTGTCACCTAATTAACTCTTTGATACAGGATGGGATATGGCAGTTTCAGTACATTGGACTATAAATAATCAAATATTTTTCCCTTATTTTAGCTAAAATGCCCCATAACAGATAAACTCATACTGTACCTCCCGGCTTGAAGATGTCCCTGGTACAATTCTAGTATGATAAACCTCTTTACATCGCAGCCTGTAGGATTTTGTGGGGATGACATATTGGCTTGGAGAAAACACAGTCCTTATTGCATGTTGCATTTCAGAACCAGCTTTCTGAAGTAAAGCTTTGGAGATTTCCCCACTGCTCAGGTTTAGGTCTGAAGATGTTGTGTTTACGATGACATCTGTCTGAGAGCATACAAAAACAAGCACGGTAACTCAAAAAGGGTTCAGAACAAGGCACACCTTCTTGTTATGAATATATTCAGAAGCCCAGAAAATAATAACAAATACCCTGTTGGAGCTTAATACAAACAACATATGGCATGAAGTACCTGTTGACATAATGTTTAAAAAATAAATGTTCATACTATCAGTCACACTAAAATGTATGGAGCAAGTAAATACAGATTCTTACCTGCTGCTCCTCAATTTTACCCTTCTTCAGTTTAAGAAGGACATTTCCTATCTCGACAGTATGCGATGAGGTTATGGCGACACCACCGCTACTGCTGCTGCTTACTGCTGCCTGACTGTACGTCATGGGCTGCTGATTGGCCAGT
>NW_018127989.1:867156-871381 GCF_001952655.1 Monopterus albus | reverse complement strand
GCCACCAGCAGTGGAGAGAGCTTCAGCAAGGCCACCATAATGTTGGAGAGACGTATTAGCAGCATTCACAATAGCATCAACAGGGAAATTCGTGAGATCAGCCTTCCACACCGACACCGTAACACCTGAAGGCAGCTTAACATCAAACCTTTTCTCTCGGGCAACATTTGGCTTTTTCTGCTGTGCAGCGCTCAGATCGCTTTCAAAATCCACACCATCGAAGGTGGGCACACATCTGAATTTGCTTTCAAGTACTTTACACAGAGTGGGTCCACACTGTCTCACAATTTTAAGTGAAGATCCATAAAGACGAATATCCACTGAGTTGGCCATGCTTCCTAAACAGAGCTATGGAAAAACTTTGTGTAAGTAAATCATCCAATGTGTCTGTTTAATATATCTGACACTCAAACACAACAAATACCCCTGATGGGACTATGGATCAAAGCAAGATTTGATTATTAATAATAAACAGCATACCACCACTTTTTAAATTAGGCTACACTGTTCCATATATAAAGATTATTCCCTTTGGAGACCTGTGGCTTATATTTGACTGGCTGAGAATTTAGAATAATTTTGTGTTTTCAATCTGAAAGACCCTGCTACTTAAACAATAACCTGCAGGTGACCCAGGTCATTTCACACACATTAGTGCCAATGTTCTTTCACTCCAACAGAGGGAGACAGAGGCTGTATCCAATACACAAGGTCATGCTACACAATATCTGTCTCCTAAACACACCAGCTGGATGGATACTGCTTGGCGGTTCATAATATTAATATAAGACCTGGCCAAAATGAAATGTTTTCAGATACTACTTCCTGCATTTGCCTCATTGTTTTGTACATTTTTACAACTATGAGTTGCTCCTCAATGACTTTGTACAATTCAAGATTTGTTTTTCTATGAGCACAATGAAATCTTTACTTATAACGACATAATCTCCTTTTATAAGACCACTGCGCCACTTAAAACATAAGAACATTTAATTGGTAAAAACAGATAAACAGCCTATATAGCTGACACTCTTAGTGTCTGACTGTTTCTACCTTTATTCTGACTTTCATTTTTATTCAGTGTACTAATTCATTAAACCACCATTTCCTTATACAACGCACAGCATAGTGCGCTAAACCTACGCTGGTTTGTTCGTTTTGAGTAGGCTATAGTGCCACCAGCAGTGGAGAGAGCTTCAGCAAGGCCACCATAATGTTGGAGAGACGTATTAGCAGCGTTCACAACAGCATCAACAGGGAAATTCGTGAGATCAGCCTTCCACACCGACACCGTAACGCCTGAAGGCAGCTTAACATCAAACCTTTTCTCTGAGTCAACAGCTGGCTTTTTCTGCTGTGCAGCGCTCAGATCGCTTTCAAAATCCACACCATCGAAGGTGGGCACACATCTGAATTTGCTTTCAAGTACTTTACACAGAGTGGGTCCACACTGTCTCACAATTTTAAGTGAAGATCCATAAAGACGAATATCCACTGAGTTGGCCATGCTTCCTAAACAGAGCTATGGAAAAACTTTGTGTAAGTAAATCATCCAATGTGTCTGTTTAATATATCTGACACTCAAACACAACAAATACCCCTGATGGGACTATGGATCAAAGCAAGATTTGATTATTAATAATAAACAGCATACCACCACTTTTTAAATTAGGCTACACTGTTCCATATATAAAGATTATTCCCTTTGGAGACCTGTGGCTTATATTTGACTGGCTGAGAATTTAGAATAATTTTGTGTTTTCAATCTGAAAGACCCTGCTACTTAAACAATAACCTGCAGGTGACCCAGGTCATTTCACACACATTAGTGCCAATGTTCTTTCACTCCAACAGAGGGAGACAGAGGCTGTATCCAATACACAAGGTCATGCTACACAATATCTGTCTCCTAAACACACCAGCTGGATGGATACTGCTTGGCGGTTCATAATATTAATATAAGACCTGGCCAAAATTAAATGTTTTCAGATACTACTTCCTGCATTTGCCTCATTGTTTTGTACATTTTTACAACTATGAGTTGCTCCTCAATGACTTTGTACAATTCAAGATTTGTTTTTCTATGAGCACAATGAAATCTTTACTTATAACGACATAATCTCCTTTTATAAGACCACTGCGCCACTTAAAACATAAGAACATTTAATTGGTAAAAACAGATAAACAGCCTATATAGCTGACACTCTTAGTGTCTGACTGTTTCTACCTTTATTCTGACTTTCATTTTTATTCAGTGTACTAATTCATTAAACCACCATTTTCTTATACAACGCACAGCATAGTGTGCTAAACCTACGCTGGTTTGATCGTTTTGAGTAGACTATAGTGTGCTTCTCAACACAATTGAGCAAATATGTCTAAAGTTTAAAAGAGAAGATAAAGTCTGTCGTGCTCAGAGTGAATACTCACCCGGTTGGAGCTGGAAACTACCGAGGAAAAGTAGAAAGTGAAAGCACAATGTTGGGTGCGGACCTTAACAAACACCTCCCCGGGACACTAAGCCAAGTTTGGCACAAATTCGAGCGGACCTTTCTTTCATATGATCCCTAAATATAAGTCCTGCCTTCAGTTCCAGTACATTTTGCGTCAACGCTTCGTGAGTAAACTCGACAACGTCGGAAATCAACTCCCTTTGCATTTCCTAAGAAACAAAAGTGAAAGTAACGCGGGGCAGACGCTGCTGGGTTAGCAGAGATGGCTGGCGAGTATTCGTATCCTCTGTTGGTCGAACTGGAAAAGACGAATATAACAAAAATAAAAATTAAGTTGGTGAAGTACTTTCAGAGTAAGAAGTCTAACGGTGGAGACTGTGAGGTTGACTATGAAAATGGCAGCGGGACAGCGGTGCTGCGCTTCCGCACAGAGGAAGGTGAGTTTGGTCCGATCACTGACAAAACAAAAGTAGCTTTACCTTCATTATCTGATCTCTACTGTTTGTTGCTGAATGTTGTTTTCTCGCTCAGAGACCAGCAAAATGTTTTGAAGAAAGAGGCGCATCAGATCATTGTGGATAAAGAGGGTCTGCACATGACGGTTCGCCTTCTTCCAGATACAGCTCAAGAAAAAAAATCAGTATCATCCAGCAGATACTGTGCTTTGTGTTCGGATGTGATGTCTGGAAGCTTTTATACCACATATATGTTTATAATGTATGAAGTGTTGCCTGGCCTAGGCCTGTATGAGCCTCCAGTCATGGCCTTAACATTCACTTTCTGTTCTAGTTAAATAATGATTTCCAACTCTTCCTTGTAGATGGGGATCCTCATCACACTGTAGGTTGGGGGGTTTAGTTAGACAAGCTGTGAAAGAGTATTAAAAATAGAAAAAACTAAAAAGATTGCCCCAGCTTACATCTCATTGGACTAGTCCTGTGAGTCACCATAGACCCAATCATACCTGGTCCAGCATACTGCCAAATCTTCTCAGTTCTGCTGTGTGGACAACACGGTGGTCTAAACCAGAAGTACACAACACAGAAGAAAATACTGCTGACTTGTCTAGCTGGATTCCTTTTTAAACCACCACAATGTTTAAGTAAGCTGACTAATATCATTTGTGTTTATTCTGTACAGGAGGCTCCGCCTGATACACTCGACCAGACGTGTAAGTATTCAGTAAAACAAGTTTTGGTAAATAAAATACTGATATTTTATTTACAGCTTGCTGTGCTGCCCTTAATTGTCCAAAGAACAAAAATACACTTAAGTAAAGAGAACATGACGTGGCAGAGGAGTCATTTGAAGGAAATTTTGAGTTATTTTAGTTTCTCTCTCTCTCTTTGACCATTATGCTTACAATATTTGCAGATGGAAGATGGCAACACTTATTGTACATATAGTCAAGCATCAATTTTTTTTCTAGGGCATAGAATTCTCCCCGTTTTATGATTATAAGAATCAGCTTTACTGACCAGGTGTGTTGGACACATGAGGAATGTGACTGTGGTACGTGCGGGCTCTCAGTGTGTATGTACAGTGTTCTTCTATAAGGCAACGAATAGCCAAGACTGAGAGAACAAGAAAAGAAAAAGGAATGTGCATTAGAGAAATAAAAATAAAGTTCTTGTATAGATACTATATATACAAAGGTATATTTACAGGTTTTGCAGTGATGGTTGTTGTTCTCTTATACAGTCATGGGTTAACTGTTCCTGAGAGTGATGGTACAAGTAGAGAAACTGTATTTATGTCTGGTTGTTTTGATG
>NW_018127989.1:860597-866965 GCF_001952655.1 Monopterus albus | reverse complement strand
CACATACTTATTGTGCCCTACACGAAGAAAAGTAACACAATGTATTAACTACATTCCTGTGTAATGCCGACGTAGCTCTGACATTTGGTGCTGTCTGGGTAGTGTTAAATTATCTAAACTTATTAAGAAACAACTGTTTAGTCAGTTAACCTCCATGTCTCATTAACAGCAGATGTTGCTGTGAACAACAAGCAGTCCAGTGCTGAACAATGCCCACCTGCAGCCAAAGTTCAGACAGAAGCAAAAGGCAGAGATGATGATACAGAAGATGAAGAGCTGTGCTCCGCCTCAGCTGTTTTAGGAAATATTGAGTCAGTAAGCCAGGAGTTTTTGGAGATGCTGGTGGAGAACATTGTAAGGGACTCCGACCCTCCAGACTGTGAAAGCTTCACTTTGGAACTCATTCCTGGCATCTCCTCTGCTGTGATTACGTTCAAGAACAGGAAAGGTACTCGTTTGTAATAGATCTGAAAAGCACAACTTGATGTTTTCCTTTTATAAATAATCAAAGATGCTCCTGTGTGGTCTCTAGCTGATTTGCATCATGCAGAAGTAACACAACTGCAGTAGTAAAGTTATAAGAGGTAACATTTATGACACACCATACATAAAACGGTACTTGCTAAAATGATCACTGTAGTGAGATACAACACTAAACTAAATTAAACCAACACATTTGCTCTTGCGAGTTATGAGAAATTACTTGAATTCCTACAGTTTCCTAGACTTGTAATAGGCAGCAAAAATAAAGAACAGTCATTCTCACTCTGGACAGTGATGGCCTTTGTAAACATCCAGCAGAAAACACACATGCTACATTGTACATTTACTGATCAACACTGCACAAATATACATTTAACCTGAAGAACAGCTGTACTACTTCTTATCAAATCATTGTTGAACATTAAAGGGACCTTTCAGTGTTTGTCACGTGAATCCTCAGCTCCTCTTACCAAAGGTTTCTACAGAGCTGGTGACTTTTTATGAGAAAGCACAAGCATGTTTATTGCATGTATTGTTTTATGAAAGTGTTGTTGCTTAAATACCTTAATTTTATATCACTATTTCACAGGAAGCACCAACTTCATGACAAGATGCCCCCAGAACAGGACTTTCACGAATAAGGGATTTTCAGTCCGGCCTCTTGAAGTCACAGAACAAGTTCTAGTTGAAGACATACAAGATCTGAGCAAAGATGTCCTCTGTCTGTATTTTGAGAAGGAAGGCGGGGATGTAGAGAGTGTTGAGCTTAATGAAACGGAGCAGTCTGCCATCGTCACATTTAAAAACCCTCAAGGTAGACAGTTACAGTACATACTAAGCATTAATGTGTGAATGGACATGCATTATAATACACTTCAGAGATTGCTACTTTTATATCAGTTTCACATAGTGTGACAGTTTATGCAATTTTTTTTTCTCATAGTGGTTCAAAAAATTGTGAAGATGAAGAATCATCACATCATCCAGAAGGAGATCAGAGCTTATCCTTTTTACAAATCTCTGGGATCAGCCCTTTATGGCAAAGATAAGCCTGTGCTAAAACTCCCTGCTGCTGTCTCTGAACCCATTGATGACACCGTCTGGAGATACCTAAATGCCAGTCCGTCAGCAGCGGAGTCCGTTCACAGTGACATGGCTAAACACTTCTGTAAAGTAAACCTCAACCAGCCTGCTGTATGCTTGAGCCCCTTGCCCTCACTACTACAGCAAACAAATGCCAAAGCCATGATCAAAGAGTGGAGTGATACTGTGAAGGTGGCCTTTGCACAAGCTTTGTCAAAATTCAAACCCCTGAAATTCAAGCTGGAGTCAGTGGCATGGGAAGAGTCTGAGGAGAAGATCCGACAGATGCTGCAGAATGAGGATGTGGTTTTAGTGCCTGATAAATCCACTGGTGATTTATCAGTGGTTGGCTGTGTGGAAGATGTCAACAAGCTTGAGCAAACACTTTCTGATGTCCTAAACCTGACTTTTAAAAAGGTGCACAGGGAGAAATTGAGCAAAACACAAGAGATCAAAGTGTCAGAGCTGATCTTCCACATCCTGTGTCAAGATGGTCTTCGGGACAGGCTGCTGAGTGTGTACCCAGAAATCAAAATGTCAGTCAAGAAAGGAAGTTTGACAGTAACTGGATTAAATGATGAGCTTTTCCAAGTAAACAAAGTTATATATGATGCAATGTTCGCATTAAAACGACAGAATTTAGAAATGGATACATTTGTGCTAGACTTCTTGAAGGCTGGAGCACTAGAGGAGCTCACAGATGCTCTCCTAATATCTAATGGAATAAATGCAGCATTTGAGATGAATGCAGACAAATTGCAGCTCCTCGCTGTTTCTGACAGAGATCTGAAAGATGCTGAAGACCATCTGAAAAGGCTGCTAATATCTCACTACATTGATGTTGAAGATAGTAATGTCCTAAAGAAGCCAGAGTGGCAGCACCTGGTCAGTCAGTCAGAGGATGCAAACAATGAGCCATGCAGAAAAATTCGAATTCACACCACTGGTCAACAAGTCGTGGTGTCTGGCCACAAGGACAATGTGCTAACAGTTAGCAGTGAGCTTGCTGACTTTTTAACACAGAATGCTCAAGTTGAAGAAACCATTGTGGTTAAGCCCAACGCCAAAGTTGAATACATTAAACGTGACAAGTCCTGTTTGGAGGAAGTGGAAGACAAAGTGGAAGTGTTTTACAGAAATGAAGCCATCTGCCTCAGTGGTTCTAGAATTGATGTCACACACTGCAAGGCCTTGGTTGAGGACTTGGTCTCTTCTCTATACTTTGACAGCTTAAAAGTAGCAAAGCCTGGAGCAAAGACTGTCTTCCAGGATAAAGAAAGTATGTGTGTTCAGTCACTCTGGAAAGAAACCGGTTGCCTGGTCCAGCTGATTGATGAGAAAAGTGGCGGACGGGATGACTTGGCCTTTAGTCAAGTACCAAAACCTGCGTACCAGCTTCAGACACCTGATGGAGTGGAAATAGCTGTTTGCAAGGCTGATCTGTGCAGTTACCCAGTGTGTGCCATCATCAGTTCTTCTACTGAGGACTTGAAACATAGCGGAGGCCTTGCACAGGCACTTTTAAATGCTGCTGGCCCTCAGTTGCAGGATGAATGTAACAAAATAATTAATGTGAGGGGACAGCTCAAGCCTGGTGACTGTGTCATAACTGATGCAGGGGGGCGGCTTTGTTGCAAAAAAGTTATTCATGCAGTGGGACCCAAGTTTAATCCCATTAAAGGCCAGAAGGTTCAGGCACAGTTAAAAAAAGTTGTTAAAGAAAGTTTAGAACTTGCTGAAAAGCACGGCTGCACCTCTGTGGCTATGCCCATCATCAGCAGAAACAAAGGCTTCTCTCTCAATTCGTGTGCGGCCGCTATCACCAAAGCAGTGAAGGAGCACTGTGATGAGAGAGATGATGGCATCCTGAAGAAAATCCATTTGGTGAACAATGACGACGGTGCTGTTCAAGCTATGGAGGCAGCAGTCAGACAGGAGTTTGGAAACAGTGGCGTTTCTCAGCCAGCTCTTCAAAGCAGTGCCGTCAAGTCTTCACTCGGAAAACACGCTACATCTTCTAGCTCTGACCAAAACTGCTTGGGTCAAGTGCAGACCAAAGAGGGCCTGAATATCACTCTTATGAAAGGAAATATTGAGGATGCCACGGTAATTTGGATGTTTTATTATCCTTTATTATAAGCAAGCAATTAGTTTAACTGTCAGGCGTTCTCACAAGAAACGAGTCAAATAGAGTATGTAGCATTAACTACTGACCCCATCCTCTAGTTGCAGAGTATCTGAATAATTCATTGTAGTGTTATGAGGCAGATTTTTTCAAACTGACTGTTGTAGCACTGTTTCTCTAAAAATGATGTCAAATGAAGAACATGCAACTGATAACTTTGTTCTGTTCTTAGACGGAGGTGACCGTGAATACTGTGTTTGAAGATCTTAACCTGACCAAAGGAGCGGTTTCCTGTGCCATCTTTAAAGCCGCTGGACCCAAACTTCAGCAGTTGGTAAATGCAAAGCAACCCGGGGGAACTGTCGGTGAGATCATTGCCACTGACGGCTGCAAGCTGAAGAGCAAACAAGTCTTTCATGCAGTTGCGCCTCATTGGGACAAGGGACAAGGCATCGCTGAAAAGGTAAACTGCTGCATGAACTGCATGTGTTTAAAAAAAAAAAATAATAAAAAAATAAAAAAGTCAAAACACATCATAGGCTGAAAAAACGTAGAAAAAAAATCTGGACTTGTTTAGGTCGAAGACGTTTCACCTCTCATCCAAGAGGCTTCATCAGTTCAGGCCGACTGGCGTTGAGCCGGAGATATTTATCCCCATCGGTGGTGTTTGTCCTTTGATGACCAACAAAGCACTTTGTAGCACTTTAGGGGACACTTCTATAGGCAGCAACACAGCTGTGCTATGGGCTCCCCGGTGTCTCCTATAGTTGCCAACCTGTACATGGAAGAATTTGAGGACAAAGCCCTGTCTTCCTTTAAAGTCAGGACCCAGGGGGTAGAGGCTTTCACCAAGCATAAATAAATATCTCCGGCTCAACGCCAGTCGGGCAGAGCTGATGAAGCCTCTTGGTTGAGAGGTGAAACGTCTTCGACCTAAAACCAAGTCCAGTTGATTTTTTTTTTTCTGTTTTTTCAGCTTACTATGACCTGGATGACTGAGAATCACACATGAAAAACACATCATAGGGAATATATCTGACATCAACACTTTGTTCTCTTATCTATCACAGCATACTGTGAAAACATCACCCTGCTAATATACTGTAAATTGTTATTGTCTGCTCAGTTTGATGATCAACCACCTTGATATTAATAACATTTACGCTTACTTCTATAGGAGTTGAGTGGTATTTTCAAGGATTGCTTGGACAAGGCAGAGGATATGGGTCTGACTTCCATATCCTTCCCTGCTATCGGCACTGGAAACCTGAGTTTCCCAAGAGCCCTTGTAGCCTCTTTGATGTTTGATGAAATGTTGGCATTTAGCAGTAAGAAACTGCCTAAGCACCTGAAGAAGGCTGTGATCATCCTCTACTCAGGAGATTTACAGACTATCCAGGTAAGTAAAGAAAATGAGCTTTTGACTCACAACACTAAACAAAAATTTAACAGGGAAATTAACTTGGTGACAAATTAGCAGTACCAATCAGTAATAGCTCACTTCTACAATAAAGAAGCAGTGCTGAACACCAGCTTTGGTGTAATATTTGTGTTTTGGTGCCATGTACAGTGCCTCTGATTGTGTCTCCAGGTTTTTAGTGATGAATTTAAGAAGAGGTTCCCCCATGCTACAGGTGGTCTGGTGTCCACAGCTTCCTCACAAAGTTCAGGTAGGCAACACTGTGTCAAGGCTTTAGGTTTTTGGTACAGGGTGTCCGACCCGATGGCAACCGCCGGAGAGAGGGAGCCACGCGGCCCGGCGCAGGGTACGACTCGTGTGCATTTAAAGTGTAACGCTGCATGTTAGAAATCTCTAAGGATGAAATTAACAATCACTGTGCAGTGAAAGGTTTGAATTAGTGCATTTCTACACTGAACAGAAAGTGTATTTGTTTTTTTTATAAAGCAGGTTAAATATTAGCATTTGTAAAGCTTTAACTGAAACATGCTTGTATGTTTACTTATTAAATTATTTTATTGGTTTAATAACTTAAATTTTATCATTCAACAAAAGGGTAAATTTACCAATACTGAATCTCTTTTCATTTTAAAGTGTTTTGCACTGCTTTATTTTTAGTTTATTAAGCCTTTATTTATGTCTGCTTCCACAAGGTCCATTCGCTAAAGTAGTTTCGACTTCAGGGATGCATGAGACCAAAATGGGAAGTGCAACTATACAGGTTGTCACAGGAGACATAACCAAGGAGACCAGTGATGTCATCGTCAACTCCTCCAATGAAGACTTCTCTCTTAAGTCAGGTAAATGATAAATGATAGAACTGGACTGTTTCAATTATGCCAGATAATTATAATTAAAGATTTATCCCTACAATAGATCAAGTTTGCTTTAGCTCCTTATCTACAGTTAAATATAAATGCATGCTTAGAGTGTATAATACTTTAAAACTGACAAGTCTCGTGGTTGATTTGGAAATCCTGTCTAACATCAATATTGACACAAAAGTGAGTCTTCCCACAGTGCTCATTGCCTCTCTGGTTTATATTTATATGTATTTGTTTCATATTTATTTTACACAGTATATGATATTATTGTATTTTCCCTCCTCTAGGAGTGTCCAAGGCTATTCTGGATGCAGCTGGTCAGGCTGTTGAATCAGAATGCCAAACCCTTAGTAAGGAAACATTCACACTCTTTGTGCTTTTTTTGACAGAGTTG
>NW_018127989.1:818999-856269 GCF_001952655.1 Monopterus albus | reverse complement strand
GCAGGCTGTCTGTGGAGCTGATGATGCTGGTGGTGGTCCTGTAGTCTGTGATGTGCTGCAGGCCTTGCCACATCCGTCCGGAGTCAGCAGTAGAATAGAAGCCATTCAGCTTCTCTCTGTACTGCCTCTTGGCCGCTGTGATGGCTTTCCTCAGTCTGTACTTCACAGCTTTGTACTCCGTCTCATTGCCTGATCTGAATGCATGAGAGTGAGCACACAGCATGTGGCGTACCTGACTGTTTATCCAGGGTTTCTGGTTGGAGAACCTCCTGACTTGTATGGTGGGCACAATGTTGTCAATACAGGTACTAATGTATCCAGTCACATACTCAGCATAATCCTGTAGGCTGACAGAAAAGTCCTACGAGGTGGCTGCAGCTGCTCCTAGTTAATTTAATTGATGATCAGAACATGACTGTTATTTGGTCATTTCTGAATTTTTACCATGAATGAGCTGATTATAACAAATATCTAACAGATTAACTCAGTAACTTTCTGCTGCTTTTCCATTTACAGCTGCATGTTATGGCAATGGCACATACTTTGCTGTCAATGCTAGTTACTCTGCCAGTGACACCTACTCCAAGCCAAATCCAACAAATGGGGAAAAGTGTATGTACCTCTGCCAAGTGCTGACGGGGGATTACACTGTTGGACAACAAAACATGATTGTACCACCAGCCAGGAGCAGCACCTCCGTACAGAAGTACGACAGTGTTGTGGACAACGCGGCCAGGCCCAAGATGTTCATTATCTTCCATGACACCCAGGCTTATCCTGAATACTTGATTACATTCACTTGAATGTCACTTGCATGCACTTAACCAAAACAAAGGCCTTACAGTTTGCACTGCCTTTTGAATCAAAGGAACACTTCGATAATCATCACCTGATTAATGTATCTGGATTTGGTGTGAATGTACAATAAATGCCATATAATGATTTACAATAGCCATGATGCTCAGATGGATCAGTTATTAGTCAGGCCCATATACAGTAATGCCTTGAAATATCTAACTGAACATACTACAGAATTATCATGCAAGCAGAAATCAGTGAATGAAAAGAAAATGGAGCAGAGCCGGAAACAAAAGTGCTGTGTAACTTCACTGAACCTTGTACACAGAGTCTTTATGGCTCCTGGGAGGCCGATGGAAAGTACCTGCTCTGTTCCAGGGAATCATGTGATAACAAAAGTATGTACAAGTCAGGTTAACAACCACTGTTGATTTTGAAAGGGAAACTGAAAGTTAACTGCTCTTCCAATAAACAAGACTGCACAAATAAAAGTCAATACACTGCAAGGCCACACTGTTTCCTCTATTAGTGTAATTACCCAAGCTTTATGTAAAACATTTTTATATTAGGACGGCATGCATAGTAAACTGAATCGTTTTCACATCTTGGTTTTTTGGTTGCAGTTTTGTTTGCTTGTTTTCATGTTTGTTTTTTAGTAGTTTCCTCTGACAAACACGCAGCCCTTCTCTGTCACACACCTTTGATCACTAGAATATGTAAAACCCCTCCTGTTGGGAATTGCCAACAATTTCCTCATGGACATATACAGAAACACATTTAGAAAAATATGCCCCAAACAAAATAATAGAAGAGCCTGCTTTTTACTCCTTTCAATGGACCTTAATATTTAAAATCAAGCATTAATTCACCAACTATGAGAATATTAACATGATAAATGCTGGCTAAGCAGTTTCTAAATGTATTCATAAACACTGTTTGCCTCTTTTTTTCCCCTTGAGAATAAAGGTTTATACATTAACCCAGGAACCAGTGTTTGTGTCAGTGATTTCCTCCAGAATAAAGTATTAACATTTTAAAAAGGTTCTTTGTAATGTTAAATTTTCTCAAAGCTCAAAATGTGCTTTTTGTCTGCACATGTATACACTTAGGTGAGAACATATGTTTTATACAGTCAGCAGATGAGACAATATTGCAGACAGACCTCATACCTGTTACGACGCAGCCTTATTAAAATGACAGCCTCTACTTAACTCTCCGGCGCCACCTGCAGCGCATACCGCATCTGTGCGCCAAAGTAGTGGTTGTGATTTTGAGCTTTGCAAATGACAGAATGACTGCAGTACGTATATTGGCCATATAGAGATGATTTTGAAAGATTAGTACGCACAAAGAATCAGACAACAACGAAACAGGCATCTTGCAGGTGGCAAAAATAAACCAACGTAACAGACCACATGCTATAAAAATATTGCTAAAAGCTGAATATTAAACTAATTTACACTGCTGTTAATGGCATTCATTGCACGGTGGAAGTCTTTTCTTGGTGAGCGCATTCCCCACCCATGGGCGCAGGTGTACCTACCTGCGTTTTGGGAGTTTCAAACGCGGAAGTTTTAAGTATATGACGGCTGTGCGCCCGAGGTGAGTGCGGAAGATTTGCTTATCTGCTTTATTTTTCTCTAGAACGTCGTACAGGAGTAGAAATAAGCAAAACACAAATCTATTCAGGCAGTGAGCGTAAACAGCTGTTCTAGGTTTTTGTAACAGGGTGTCCGACCCGATGGCAACTACTGGCCCTGATGATAGTCACTTGGTGGAAGAAGAACAGCAAACATAAAGACGCTCAGACCGGAGCCGCTATAGAATTTGTGGACAATGAAACGACTGCGATCAACAAGGAGCTGCAAAGTGCTCTACAGATGGTAACATGGGTACGTATGGGTCTAATGTGGGATTCAGTAGATCACAGACTTTTGCTGTTTGGATTCAGCTTGGCAGCATTCCACTCTAAGGTCCAGCTCTGTTTTTTGGGGCAATTGAAATTGCTGATCAAACTGTTTACAGCCAAGTTGTGCAAAAGATCCTGAATCACACCTTGTACTGTAGGACGTCATCTCACCCACACAACAATCCACTTTATTTGCATGGCATGCCAGCCCTGGGCCAGGCCTCCCATACTCAGAAGTGGCTTAACCCAGCCAATGTGTTGCTAATTTGCAGGAGCCTCTGCACATTTGATTACACCACACCCAGTCAAAGAGTGATTTTTGGGAAGCCAAAGGAGACACAATAAGAAGGGATCTTCTGTGTCAGAGGAATGTAACATGTGCAGTAGCTGTCAAAACACATCACATTTGACTGGTGGAGCCAGTTTCTGTACTGACACTAACTGTCTTTGGGGTGTGTAGACTTTATAGCCTACCAAAAACCCCAGACACACATTTTAGTATATGCAGAATTGCATTTAAAGATATACAGGTTTACCCATTATAAAAGCTTATTTTATAATTTATATGTCTTTAATAAAGCGCCTGAGTTTGGGATGTTGTCCCTCTTTAGCACTGTAGGCAGAACATATCAGATCCATGATTCCAAGCTTCTGTGGCAGTCCACAGGTTTGACACTGAAGCAAAGCCCTGGTAAGCCCAATGCTTACTGCTGTGCTCCTCCATGAAATAAAACATTCCGACTTACCATAACTCCTACCAAGTTGGATCAACCAAAGAAATCTTTTTTAATTTGACAGATTTAATAGGGACTAATTTTACTCATAATCCATGTTACAATTTTGCATGATTTATATATCAGTGCTATTTTAACAGCCAAAACAATAATGTCTAATATTTTAAGAACATAATTCTCACATATTCTCACTGCATGCAACTGTGTCATTTGCGCTGGACAGTACCACTCAAGCTCTGTGATTACTACTTACTGGAAATTAGACTCACTTCTAACTTAACTATCACGTCTTGTTTTACAGGTCAATTTCTCTGATGTTGAGAAAGCAGACTGGATTAACAAGGTGCTGTACTGTTATCTCAGGTGGCTTTATGACATGATGCAACATGTATCTTTCAGTTTTTATAGATCTAATTGTTCACCCCAGCAATGCCATCATGTCCACACTGTCGGTATTTGTATCCTTTAACACGTCTGTGGATGACTGCTGTTAAAACAGTTTGATGCATAGTGCCTTTAAGTATTCCCTCCATTTTACTGTTACAAGTTAATTTATGTTTGCAGGCTGCTCAAGGTGTTGAATAAAGGTTTTCATATGCTTCATTTTGTCACGTGCACAGGTGGTGGAGCAGGCCTGGCCTTTCTTTGGGATGTACATGGAGAAGCTCCTTAAAGAAAACATCCAGCCGGTCATCAGGCTCTCAAATGCCGCACTCAAAATGTTCACGTTCACCAAGATCCACTTTGGTAACAGAGTGAGTTGGAACTGTTTACACCCGTTACTCACGTTCATGCTCAATCCGTTATCGAAGCTGTTTAAATCCCTCTGAATATTCCTGTGTTCAGTTAAGCAGTAACCAAAGATTTTACTGGTTGCATGTTTTTAAAAAACCAGTACTCCTGCATCTGGTAAACGGGTTGTAGTGTCTCATTAAACAAGGTCAAGGAGGGCGTTTTAAAATGTTTCTGTAATTGCAGCCTTTCAGGATCACTGGAATAAAAGCATACACACATGAAGTGGATCAGAGGGAGGTTGTTCTGGACATGTATATAAGGTTGGTTACATGTACAGTATGGTTCACTTTAGGGCTGTTTCTGTCTTGTCATTTGCTGTTAAATGTGTGTGGTTCCGTCTGTTTCAACGTCATTGAACTCTGAACCAGAGCCAGCTGGGTGTGCCTGTGTCCTGTTGTCCCTTACAGTCATTTCCTTCTCACCGGCACTGTTCATTTTGCAGTTACGAAGGTGACGTGGACATCAACGCTGTGGTGAAGCCACCGATCACAGCTGGTGTCAAACAAATCAAAGTGAGCGTCTCATTTGTTGTCTGCATTACCTTTACCCTCAACGTACTGTACGTGTTGTGTTTACTTCTCTTGGTTTTGTATCCTCCAGCTCAAGGGGATGCTGAGGGTTATTTTAGATCCTCTCATTGGTCAAGCACCACTGGTGGGAGGTGTCACCTTTTTTTTCATACGTTGTCCGGTGAGTGCCATATGACATTTTTATTACAATACTGTGGCAATGAAGCTGTGTGAATTGATTTATTTATTCTAATTAAACTCTATTTTTTCAGACCTTAGAAATCACCTGGACTGGCGCTACCAGCATTTTGGACAGTCCTGCCTTTGGGTTAGTTTTCACAGAAAACCCACTGCCTCTTAAAGTCCTTTTCTCTTAGCCTAAACAGGGTCTTGATAGTCACCCCAGTGCTTTGTTGTTTAGTTGTACAGCTCTCTCCTCTCATCTGTGGCTTTCCAGGTCCTTTTCTGAGGAGACCATCTTGGGCATCATTGCTTCGCTCATGGTTTTGCCCAACCGCATGTGTTTTCCCCTCATAGATCAGGTCAAAATGGACCATATGAGGTTCCCGCTGCCTTGTGTATGTAAGACACTTCATCTAATTACCTTGATCTTGTTGCATTCTTAATTACTATTAAGCATTTTATGATAGAAATGACTTACAAAAATAATACAATTAAAACTTTGCTGCTGTTTGAAATATGGTAGCTTTTTTGAATATGCAGGCATAGATTTCTTTAAAGATGGTGTTATTTTAAAGTTTAAATCTCACCTTCCTCCTGTGCTCCCCAGGGCGTGGTGAGGGTCCATGTGCTAGAGGCCAGAGACCTGGTGGCTAAGGATACATATATGATGGGTTTAGTGAAAGGCAAATCAGACCCCTATGCAAAACTCAGAGTTGGAGACCGCCTTTTCAAGACCAAGACCATCAAACAGAATTTGAACCCAGTATGGAATGAAGTGTATGAGGTAGAGTAACATACAGCAGCTGTCGGTTAAAAACAAATTGTTATACTTTGGTTTCAATAATAGGAATACTACTTTATTCACATGCACAGTGTTCTGGTACGCAAAACAGGCAAACTACTACAATTCCATCAGATATTTCCTTGATTAAGATAAAAGATGTGCATAGTTTCTGGCACAAAGTGCACTGCAGAGCTTTTCAGATCATTGTTAGCAGCTCATTGTTTGAAAACTTGCAGTTTGACTGGACTTTCAGGTGTAATGTTCATCTTCTAACATCATTTACTATGTGTAATCTTTGTGGGGTTTTTCTCTAAATGGCTTTTTATTATTTCAATTCAATGTGCTGTGAAGGGAAATGGATCTTTCCCTTGACTGTCCAATTTAAAAGACATTTAATAAACATCCACCTTTTCTTTATCGGTGTGCAGTTTGTCGTCCATCAGGCCCCGGGACAAGAACTCGAACTGGAGCTGTATGATGAGGACACAGACAAAGATGATTTCCTTGGAAAGTAAGCCACGTGTATTGTATTCACCATGCAGCATACTGTACCAGTGATCTTATAGCATTCATTATGACAGTGAACTTTCTGCATTAGGTATAACCTTGATTTTGGAGAAGTGAGGAGGGAGAAAGAGATAGATCAGGTGAGCTTGTATTTCATGTGGTTGTACTGAATACAGGGATTTGCACCTAGTATGTACATGTCATGTTTTGTTTTTACACTAGGAAAAGGTGGTATTGTCAGCACAGAGCGCTGTTTCCTACTGTTTTAACTGAAGTATGTTGAGACTTTGCAGCAGCATTTTAGAAATGGAAAACAAATGATTAACTGGTAAAATACTGTAGATTCATATAGTTCAATCAGTGGTGGCAGTCTGTTAGTTATGAGTCCACAGTAAAATGTGTCAGAAGTTGAGTGAGCATTCTAAATGAATCTCTGTGCCTGTTGTAGTGGTTTACTCTGGAGGGGATCGCGAATGGAGAAGTTCATCTCAAGCTCCAGTGGCTTTCCCTTCAAACGGACTCCAGCCTGCTAAAGGAGGTAGCCCCATTGTTGCTCCATCCAGATTTTCTTTAACATTTTTATTCAACTGGCCACAAGTCCAGCCCTCTCAACCGTAGGATGACTGTGTGTAACATGAGTTGCTGGTCCAGCTGTTAGTCAGTTGCTCTCTGCCCCCTCTTCTCTTCCAGTCTGCAGATGGCCTCGCTTGTGCAATGCTCGCAGTGTATCTGGACAATGCCTCAAACCTGCCAGTAAGTGGTTTCTTACAGGGACTGTTGTTGTTGGGAGCAGATGATTCACTGTGGATAAACAAATGTACTGATGCGTTTGTCTTCAGAAACACCGTGAGATTACCGAACGTCAGAAACAGGAGAAACACGGGAAGCACGCAAAGGAACCCCAGGTAAGATGAGAGCTTGTAAAGCTTAGAGCACTGTCACATAAGGCTGTGCTTTTGTGATTATGTCAGCTGTCCTCTGTCCCCCGAGTTGTTGTGAGAAGGGACCGGGCTGACTTTAGGGACCTCGGACCCTCAGCGGCCCCTAATGCTCTGTATCCATTGTCTCCGCTGGTTTGTTGTAGTTTGATTAATTGCCAAGACATACAGTTCTGTAGCTGTGTGTCATTTCATGAGCTGTTTCCCAAAGTAATTAGTAATAAAAATGACATTTCTGTCACATTTATTTCCCTCAAATCTTGATATAAGTTAAATCCATATTCATTTGTAAATTCTAAGCATTTCCACCTAAAGTTGCTCTTGTTAATGAAACTAATCTAATTTTTTTAACATTAATATGGTCAGAAGACCCATAATGTTTGTAAAATATTTGTCTGTACTTGATGCGACACAAGTATATTAAGGCATTTAAACCAGTTTTTTTGTTGCTGTTGTTACGTACAGACCCGCCTCCTCTCCCAACAGAACCTGTTCATATCACTGGGCTTAGGGCACGAAGGAGTGGCTGCTTCTCTTTCACTTTACTGCCCCATACTTAGACTAATCATTCTTTTTTTATTTCTCTTGATGTCAGCCAAAAGCCTCAGTCAGGTCACATGGCTTCTGTTAGTGCTCCGAGTGGCTGCTTCTCTTTCACTTTACTGCCTCATACTTAGACTAATCATTCTTTTTTAAATTGATCTTGATGTCAGTCAAAAGCCTCAGTCAGATCACATGGCTTCTGTTAGTGCTCCGGGTGTACTGGTCCCTGTTCAGAGCTGGTATTTCCTGTTTGTTGGGTGTGTTTGTCATTTTATGAGGGTGTGTTATAGCTTGTGTTCATCTTGCTTGGTTTTTGTGGCGAGGAGTTTCTCAAAATAATAAGTCATTAATAAAGCAAATGTCTAGTACACTGTTTTGTTTTTTTAAAGGATTTTTATGTTTGTTAGATAGGACGTGAAGAAATGCCATTGAGGTCGCAGATTACTTTACTATTTCTCTGACTAACATTTGACCTACTCAAACTTGAGCTCATTTTATGAGCCCCACCTGGTAATGTAGGTAACTATAAACACACTGTGATAATTATTTAAAGAAACTCTCTGATCCCTGTGGTGTCTCAGAACTGTTTTCACTTTAACTGCCAGCAGAAGCCGTTGTCTCGGTTTGCCCTCTGCTGGTCACTGTGTGAAAATACACCCACAGTGCCACAGATGAAATTTGCTCATGTAGATCTTATTAACCTGGTTTGTTAAAATGAATATGGTCAGCCATGCCCATACTAACATGCTAGCTGTGGCTCCCACCAGTAGCATTGTTCTCCAAAATTAATAAATGGTTACTTCTCATTTACACATCCCTGATGGTGTGTAGAACAACAGACTGCCTATAGAGAAACTCCCAGCATTAGCTTTTAGATGGCTGCCTTTTTTTAGGATTAAAAAGTAAAAACAACATTTTAATAGCAGAATTGTATCGTGTGGGGAAACAAGCACTGAAAGCAGTTGAGATAGAGTATGATCGAGTAGTTGAACATAAAGTAGAGTTGATAACTGGCCAAAATAAGGACATATTTTTATGATTTCCATTTTCATTGAACAAAGACATTATAAAACCCCTTATTTACCTCTGTCTAAACTGATGTTAATACCCACGCTCACAGAAACAGACTTATTTAAGCAGTGATAATAGAGTATAACTGACTTGTTTTGCTTTTCAGCTCACAAAGAGGACTCCCCTTCCCAACTCCATTGTGGAGTTTTCCATTGATGAGAATGTTCAGAAAAGCAAGGTACTGTACTGCTCTCTTTAAGTACTCTGATAGACCATTTTTCTTTTTATCAGTTATCAGAGAGCAATGCTTCCCTCCAGTATGACAGGTCTGTGTGGCGTAAAAATGTTTGACAACATACAATACCCTAGTTGTCTGTCCTGATGCCACTAAAACTACTCATTGTCTTCTTTCCTCAGGTCGTGTATGCATCTAAAGATCCGGTGTGGGAGCAGGGCTTCAATTTCTTTGTGCGTAATGTCAAAACTCAGCAGCTCATTGTTCAGGTTGGTAATATACAGTAATGTCCAAAACATACAGAAGGTCTTCTCTCTGAGAAGAAGTGACTCAGTTGTGTCTTAAAATATTGTAAAATACTTGTTGTGGAATAATCTCCAATGATCAGTGTTGAAAATCTCAAAAAACTGAACTGAAAAGACTTGATGTGAAAGCCACAATATGTACATGTACAGTATGTGGCTAGAGATGGCAATCTGATCCCAGGACAGCCTGCCATTGTGATTATAGGTTTGTATGGAACAAAAGTTACATTATTATTATTATTATAAAGGCCTCAAACTGAATCATGCAGCTTAACCGTTTCTGAAATGAAATCCCTGAACCTGCATGTGTGAATATTCATTTATCTCATTAGAAAACTGAGGAAAGACCGCTGACTAATGGAAAACTGTGCAAGTGCATAGAAACTAGCAAAGAATAAAACCTGTCAGTCAGTCAGATATCCCCAGGAGGTAGAAACCTTAATTTATTCATGACTTAAATTTTTTTAATATGTCGGTGTGTCGTGATTCAGGTCAAAGAGAGTGAGAAGAAGACTCTGCTGGGCAGTCTGAACCTGCCCCTGACTCGTTTCCTCAACACCTCCAACATGACACTGGACCAGCGCTTCCAGTTGGAGCGCTCCGGCGCAAACAGCCAGATCAAACTGAAGGCCATTCTCAGGGTGGGTACATAGAAACTTGCATTATGTTTTGACAGCTCAAGCATATCACACCATCAGTTCAATGAGAGTCTTTTATATACCATAGAAACATTCATAAGCTTCCTCTTCAAAGCTAATACTCTGTCTGTCATTTTTAAGTAAAGTTCCTCGTTGCTACCATCTGTTTCCAAGTCATGTGACTCAGATGTTTTTAACCAAATACTTAGTTAAGGAGAACTTGGAAGTCATAGTGCTATTACTTTCATGTGTGTGCATTTTGTCATTGACATTAGCAGTGTCTTCAACCCCACAACAGATTCTCACTGTGGACAAGCCTAAGCCCAAGGATGTCTCCAGTCCTCCACAAGTCAAACAACAACAAAAAGGCCAGGCCAACCAAGCAACTAATGGCTCTGTGCCCACGGCCTCCGTTGCTACTTCTTCTTCTCCAGCACTTTCCTCCACCAATAACGTCATTACCCAGGCCGCAGCTCCAGCTCAATCTCTAGCTCCAGTACGAGCAGCGGATTCCCAGAATGGCTCTAATGACGGCTTTTCATCTCACAGCCGTGGTCAGACTTCTGAAAGCGGGCGGTCGCCTCCTTCCGCATCAAGCATCCGTCGGTATGACTCCAAAAGCCTGCTGTCTGACAACTCCATTGCTTCTTCACGTTTTGACATTTCAGACGGAGCCTCGTATCCAGAGTAAGTTTAGATCTTTGTGTCACCTCTCTGTCAGGCAATGTGCTGACTTTGAGTCTTTCCACATAAACTGGACCAATAATAAAAGGGACATTCATAAATGTGTTTTTATCACTACAGGGCCATCAGGAAACATAAGGGTTCTTTTGGAGAGATCCACCTGACTGTGCGCTATGCCACCCTGAGAAACAAACTCATCATCCTGGTTAATGCATGCAGGTACGCCAGAGAAAGCCAGCCTCACCAGCGCTGCCCAGTTGGCAGAATGTCAGAAACCGTTTTATGTTACATTGTATTTAGATGCCAGTATTCTGTATTTACTTGTTTGAATGCTGTGACTGAATCCATCATAACAAAACACAACATTTCTGTAATGAAGCATAGAATGATCTTTCTATTATTTGATACTGAAATTCAAGCTGTTCATCAGAACTGTATAAGGAACAAAATGCAAAGCTGGCTATGATAAGTCAGTGTATGTACCTGTTGCCTACAGGAACTTATTCCCCTGCAGTCAGAATGGCACGGACTCTTATGTCCGCCTGTATTTGCTCCCTGATCAAACCTGGAGACACCGCAAGAGAACACATGTCAAGAGGAAGACAGTCGATCCTGAATACAATGACAAGTAAGCTCATTTTTATCAGTTGCTTTCCTGATTAACAACTTCACATGGTTATGCTGTATTAAAGGCACATTGGCTGAAACCCTGCCTGGCACTTTTTTCTTTCTGCCTTTTATCTCAGGTTTGATTTTGATGTGACACTTGAGGAAGCACAAACTAGGAAGTTGGATGTGGCTGTGAAAAACAACAAAATGTTCCACACACGTGAGAGAAAGGACATTGGCATGGTAGGTAATGCTGCTTGTGAGGAACCGTGTCTTTTTATTCCTGGCACATGATTTCAGAGGCTGTTGGCAGTTGAAATATTTATGCTGTTAGAAAGTGGCAGCCTCTACATCTCCAACTTTGGTTCATTATGGTTGAATGTTGTAATTGGTTTTTATCTGATAAGTGCAGAACGAGATTCCTGACTGCTACGTAGCATTGTCCCACATTAGCAGTTTCCATCTCAGTGTGGATAGCTGACAAGTTCTGCCTCTGTCCACAGGTGCTGCTGGATCTTTCACAGCTGGATTTAGTCAAAGGCGTCACAGACTGGTATGTGCTCAGTTTGCTACATTTTTACGATTGCAGTGAAACAGTTGCTGCAAATATTTATTGATGCTTTGCTCTAAATGGAGTTAAAAGTTGTTTGCATTGTATCAGAACTAAGCTGAAGTATATGCTGAATATAATTGCATAGAACATCAATCAATGCAATCATTACATCAGAAAAGAAAATAGTTTCTAACCACTTTGTTTAATTTGTCTTTCTTCTTAAGGTATGAACTCACACTGCCTGGGCTGAAGACAATGACCTAGCAGGTGAAACTGTAACACTTCTGTGTGCAGCTTGAGGAGCAGCTGCTCAGCCTCCTGAAAATTGCTTGGAGAATTGCACATTTCTTTGTCTTTTTTATTACTGCAGATCGGATTTGGGATTTCCAAAGGAAACACTAAAATCACCTTAGACACTACACATGCTTGGTATTGTATGTTTAAGTGTGTATGTTCACAGGCTCATACTGTACAGTAATATTCCAAACTGGTACTTGGAGCTAACTGTTTAAATGCTACTTGTCTCACTTACAGATGTCTCACATAATTTCACAAAATATTCAGAATAAACTAAAATGTCCTAAGTGATTTTGAACAAAGCAAACAGCTGCAAATACAACTTTTATACATGCTTCAATATCCCAAATAATGTTAGCATAAGTTATTGTATCAACTTATTATGATTGACAGCAGAAACTGATTATATAATAAGTATTTTTATCAATTGAAAGAAAAAACAGTTAGGACATTTTTGGATTTTACTTTGTCATGAAACAAGGTATTGTCTTTATTCTGGATATTTTTTGAGGTTTGGTTTCTAAGTTGTTATAAGCCACAGTTATTGTTTGTATATTTATGTAAATAGTTGTATTGACAGTTTTTATGTAATATATTAAGGGAAATAAAGTAAAAAATCAAGTGTGTGTTGCAGTAATCCAGGAGGATCATTAAATGGTGAGGGTTGTATGCTTTAATCCACACTAGTATTTACAGCTGGAAGATGTGGTGTCAAGGCGGCTGAAGCAGAGGGTTTAGGAGATTGCAGTACTTTGTTCAGGGATGCCATGCCACTGAGAAGATGACCTCCTCTCAGATTTACCACCTGGTCTTTAAGTGGTTTTCAGTTGCAATATTTCAAATAGGTAACGAGTGGTAATTGTACGTTACCAAGAAAAATGTTTGACATTTTTACAAACAAGTTTTTGTGTCATTGTCAAACACTTTTGATATGATTTTCATATAACTAATACAAATAAAATAGCTTCATGCATTTATGTAGAAATTAACATAAAACTGAAATTCATATACATGCGCTGTAATGTGTAGTGCTTCATATTAATTTATTAGGACATGGGAAAATAATCATCTTGCATTACTTGGAGCCATCATTTGAGTAATCTGGATTTAAGGGAGCCATATATTTAAAAAAACAACAGGTAGTTGTAATGCATTATGTGAAGAATTTGGTTTTGATTGTAGACTACAGTATCCAGTCAATGTACTGTATATACAGTTGTATGTGATCGAGACTGAAGGCTGGCAAGAGACTGTTAGTCATTAATGGTGAGCTGCTTATTTGTATCCTTCAGTAGCTGGAAAATTTATGACAGTTTTCCAGTTCTGGCATTTTTGAATTAACACTCAAAAATATTAGGAAAAAATAATCATTTAATGACAAGTAAATAAGCATTAAATTGTTTGAATAAGTGTGAATGTGTGTACTTGATTCTCTTATCACATACTAATTTACAATACGAAGTCAATATGAGGTACAAGTAGCCAAATGGAAAGCCATGTTTTATAGAGTGTAGTTAGTTAGAAGGGGGGGCTATGCAAGTTAACAGAAGGGTAAAGATACTATAGTGTAATTGCATACTTCTTAATTCCTTGACTGAGCTCATATTCACATGAGATATGTCAAAGAATGAATCATTAATTACAGAGATATGTCAAAGAATGAATCATTAATCATTAATTACGATTTGAATGCTGATGGTGGCTTTAATTGAACCCTTGAACTGAATTTGTATTTAGATGTGTTAAGATTCTAGGTGACCAAAAATTCTCCAAGTGGCTTTAGGTGTATCTGTAATGAATAGAATAAATAAATGAATTATGGGTGCAAAGACATCTGACCTAAAGTTCAGATGCAATTACACAACACATCAGATTTTCTACTTAATTTCTTTATTACTTTCATAATTTTAATGATTTTCATAATGTAATCACCACCACCATGGCACTCCATTTAAATAATTTTGTCAAAAATAAAAACCCTTTTTTGAAAACACTCCCTTCAGAAGTCAGATGTCAGATTTTCAGATATTTACGGGTTTATACTGCAAAGAATTAAAATGACCAGGGCTTTTCACTTGTGGGGGGCCAGTTGGGTTGCCAGTAATTTTAGGATGGGGGCCGTTGGTTGTACTACAAGGTGGTGTAGCACCGCCTTATGCACAGATCGAGACATCCACAACAGTTGCTGGTGCCAAGGAGTTCTCGCGAGTTCACGCGAGTTCACCGTGGCCTCCTTAGCAACGTCCCTAGCAACAGCACAGTGGTTTCGTTAAAGAATCAGCGCTAGTGTTAGGATATGACAGCAAGCTTTGCACAAGTATCAGCATGAGTTTAAAGAAAAAGAAAAAAGGCACCGATACTGTGGCGTCCTTACCACCAATCACACCACAGGTAAGTTTAACAATCGCCAGGTGCAACATTGTTATCCGGGTTGAAACGCTGTTATAACGCCAATAACTTTTTAGGGTTAACGTTGGTTAACGTTCGGTTAACTGGTCATGACAAGTTTAACTTTTTTGGTATCGCCTTTGTCGACAGTTAACTAACTAATTAAATAGGTTAGTGTAGTTTACATTTTTTGGTATCGCCTTTGTCGACAGTTGACTAACTAACTAAATGGGTTAGTGTAGTTTACGTTGCAGTTTTTCCAAGTTGTTTGACTGTGTGCTTTTACTACCCAGACACACCTAAGTTAACGTAACGTTATATGTGGAAACGATATCAAAATAACGGTTAACCCCACTGTCCAGGTCCAAAGAAGACCGCCATCATTCTCACTGTATCCCCTGCAACCTGAAGAAAATGTGCCAAGTGGGTTCAGTTTTTATTTGTTTAAGTTGGTAATTATTTGTCAAAACATCAGCTTTATGATCACTTTTTGTAATTGTTATGGTAATTTGATTTGATTTGATTTGATTTATTCTTTCAAGCATGTAAAAACAGTTGCTATGACAACACACATAATTTTACACATAATCCAATATCAACAATTCATTTTGAACTATTTGCCCATGTGGTGTAGGAGATGTGCAGGGTGACAGGGCAGGCTGCGGACCAAGTACAAGTTATGGCATAGGCCAGAACCTGTTCCAGAAGAGTAGGACAATGCAGGGCCTTAGGATCTCTAAGCACCACAGCAACACCTGCACCAGACTCTTGGAAACGAACCAGCGTTACCGTGCAGCTGTGATCAGATTCCTACAGTGAGTCAATTAAGGTTTATTTACAGTCTATAGCATATTTCATATGACAGGCATAGACTTAATGCGCTTCAAAAATATACAGCAAAGATTCACAACCAAGACAGAAATCAAATAGAACATATAAATTAAAAAGATATTACATAGGCTATATCAATATATGAGAAAAGATAAAAACATACGTATATAAAAATAAAAAATGCCGGTTGCAGTCTAGCCAGTGATTGTAACATTGTCATAGTTTTTAGGCTTTCTTGTCTGCCTGTCTTGACATTTCAATGTATGTATTTATCTCTACCAGTGTTTCCTCTTTATGGTTGGGCAGCACAGGAAGAACCTGACTGACTATAATGAGATAATGAATTTAGTTTTTATGATGAAGTCTCTAGGTAAAACCTTTTAGAAATCAACTTTGTACTGTAAACCATAATAACTAAGACCAAACCACAGGCAAATTAGACTTATTAGGACAGGAAATAATATTAACAGTTGATGTCAGAAGTTTACATACACTCATTAGTGTAGTATGTCAGTCATTAAAACTGATTTTTTTAACCACTCTACAGCTAACATGTTAAATTCTCATTTAGCGAGTCGATTATAACATATACAGTACTTGATGCATGGCTTAAGTAATTGTTCAAACAGATGTTTACAGATAGATCTCAAGACATCACCCAGAAAGACTTCCAAAGTTATGGCAAAAAGGCTTAAGGACCACCAAGTCAAGGTATTGATGCGGCTTTCACGAAGACCTGACCTCAATCCCATAGAACATTTGTGGGCAGAACTGAAAAAGCGTGTGCGAGCAAGGAGGCCTACAAACTTGATTCAGTTCTACCAGTTCTGTCAGGAGGAATATGCTCAAATTCCAGCCACTTAAGGCATCCTGAAATTTGACCCAAGTTAAACAATTTATAGGCAATGCAGCCAAATACTAACTGAGTGTATGCAAGCTTCTGGTCCATTGGGAATGTGATGCAAGAAATAAAAGCTGAAATAAATCTTTTTTTCTGCTATTATTCTGACCTGTCACATTCTTAAAATACAGTAGTGATCCTAACTGACCTAAGACAGGGAATTGCATAGGATTAAATGTCAGGAGTTGTGAAAAACTGAGTTGAAATGTATTTGGCTAAGGTGTAAGTAAACGTCTGACTTTAACTGTATATGAGCAAGGTGGTATTTGTTGCGAAGCCCATTTTGCCATTTACAGTATCTGTTCTTTTTTAGTCCTCAGGAGGAGGAGGAGGGTGGAAACTCTGCAGCATGTGGCTCTTCCACATTTACAGCAAAAAATGACCCTGAAATGGTAAAATGAAAATATCCCTCTCAGTGTGTAGCTGAAGGCATTATGCCCTTGATTCTTTGTCATACTCTTTTGAAGACACTTGATATGGTAGCCTTTTCATCAGTTTTGGTTTCTTGCTCTCAGTGGTTGCAGTTGCTGGGCATGTTTCTTTCTTAGTAACTCTGCAGCATGTGGCTCTTCCACATTTACAGCAAAAAATGACCCTGAAATGGTTAAATGAAAATATCCCTCTCAGTGTGTAGCTGAAGGCATTATGCCCTTGATTCTTTGTCATACTCTTTTGAAGACACTTGATATGGTAGCCTTTTCATCAGTTTTGGTTTCTTGCTCTCAGTGGTTGCAGTTGCTAGGCATGTTTCTTTCTTAGTGCAATCTGTTTGCTTTACATAAAAAAAACATTTCCTGCCTGTGTTAAGGCCAAGCAATAAAAGTATGTATATTGTTTTTAATTTTAGCATTTTTATGTGTAGTGAGTGCTAAAGCTGACATAAATTAAAATACAGCTTTTACTCAAGTACACAGCATGGAAAATGAAGTCAGATTTGACCAGTGGAATAGGAATATTTACACACTCAGCCATATGGACCACAAAAATTGAAGCTTAATCTCAGTGAAGTCCTGGATGTATATTTTTTTCCATTAGTCGGTAATCAGCACTGTAACAAAGACTTTATTAGATTTTGTTTAAAATGTCCTTGCCATTACTGAAAATGATTTGTAATACTCTGCCCTGTCAGCGATATAAATACTACATCCAGAAGGGGATAGACCTGGATCATTTGTCTCCTCTGGAAGACTCTTGGCTGGAGAACATTCTGGAAAAGGTCCCCCAGCAACTGAAGAGTCTAAGCATACCACTGCAGCTGCTGGTCGATGAGATCAAGGAGGACTACTTGATGGCCCTCAAGACAGCACACTGTATGTATTTTTGTTACCACATAATCCTTAAAGGGTGAATAATTTGTAGTTCATAGCAATGTTTTAATACATTTTTTTTGTTTTCATATCTTTTGTTTGTGGTTGCAGTGAAATATATATTCAGAGGTTCAGGAGAAAGTGAGGAGAACAAGGATCTGCCCCCTCACAGACTTGAGTAAGTAAGCGGGATGTGATGGAGAATGTTGAATGTTTGTGGGATGTACACAGTACCTCTTCCTAAGCATTCTTAATATTGAGACACTTACAACTAGACCAGTTGCAAGAAAAAGTAATGTCACTGTTTTCAGTTTCCTGGTTTTCTGCATAAATTAGTCATGAAATGTGATCTGTTCACAGATCTCTTTTTTTTAGTCATGAAATGTGATCTGTTCACAGTTCTCTTTTTTGCAAGAAATAATGTGTTTGTTAATATTTGTGACTTTGGTGAAGATCAGATCACATTTTATGACCAATTTATGCAGAAAACGAGGAAATTGAAAACAGTGCTATTACTTTTTTTTGCAACTGTAGATGTGTTATCTTTCTTTGTTCAAGGAAAAGCTCTAATAAACAGTGATTGGAAGCCTTTAGAATTGTGAATTTATATTTTGCCAAAGTGAAAGAAGTTTGTTCTTCATAGTCCATCTGTTATCTTTCACTGCCAGAGTGGCAGTATTGCCAAAACCCTGGAACAAAGACTTTGTTAATGCACGAAAGAGGATGAAAGATGAACTTCACTCTTACAACGCTGCTATGCAGGATGTGCTTAACCTTTGGCATGTCTCTTACAAGTGAGTATGCTATGATAAATATATATTTTTACTTTAGTTAAAACTCCATCAAAAGTTGATGTTTTAATATATATTTAAAGAGCCCAAGGTCAGTATATCCAATCAGTGGTCGCTGCGCCTCCCGTCACATTACAGATGACCACATACATTTCCAAAGCAGTGAAATTAATTCCAAAAGGTGTTGTATCAATATGTACTATTCATCAAATATGGTAACTGTGCATATATTAACACTACAACATATAACAACAGTTGGAGGCACCTTTCCTGCCAACAATGAAAATATGTTCAGAGAGCAAATGTTAAGCATGTGTGTTATAACTCATATAAATCATTTCTTGTTTTCATCAGAGATTGGTTCCCTGGAGATTCATGGGAATTACTTTCCAGACCTTTCATTGTATTTGTAATCTCAGGCAGCATTTGCAGATGTATGCTGCTGTTTTAATGGCATGGCCATGGATGTCTTTTTTAAGACCTGTAACAAAGTGTTTGATAATAGAAAATGGTGTTAGGCTAAACATAAGATGATTCATGTGTCTGTAAAGTTTTTGGCACCATTAATACTATCTCACACAGCCCTGAAAATACTGTACAATTGCTGTAGTAGTTCCCTGTTTGCCTATTGCTTCACCTTCTTGCAGAAATCTCCGTCTGATAAATATAGAGGAGTTCCACAGCAGAGAGGAGTCTATGGAGCTGTTTGTTTTTCAGAAAATTGTCACCCAACATGTTGATCATGCCAGAGGAGTCCTCCTCAGAGAGTGAGTCCACATTATCATGTAACACCAAGATGGATATTTAACTGAGTACAGCTCAGTTAAATATCCATCAGAGTCAGAAGTGCTTGTATTTGTGGAATACAGATGAGATGAATGTGCACTGAATAGAGCTCAGGAGTACCTTAATATACAAAAAACATAATCTCAACTTTGAAGAGCAATAGACATATCAAAATTGATACATCATATTTCTATGAGGGCAGCACGGTGGTGTGGTGGTTAGCGCTGTTGCCTCACCGTGAGAAGGTTCTGGGTTCGCGGCGACCCCGTTCGGGACCAAGCGGTCTAGATAATGGATGGATGGATGGATATTTCTATGACTCAGGAATATAAGTTGTTGTGAAGAAAGACATCTTTAAGGTGCTATCAGTAAAATATGGCTCTTTTGTGGTAACAATGAGTGGAAGCCATTGGAGGCACAACCCCCAGACATTTTTTAAAAGTACTTGCAAATTTCCTGCTTATCAGTAATTGAGAGATTTAGACCTGAGGCTGTATATCACAAGAATATTAAATATATCTACCCAATCTAATTAAATTTATACGGTCTTGTATACAGACCTCTACCAAATACAAACTGACTCATATGAAGTGGTGCAAATATTTATTTATGCCTGTATTAATATGACAAATAAGTAGCAAGAATGGGCACAAAGATGCATATAAAATGTTACCAATGAGCTTTTGTTTTGATGCTTTTGTAAAAAAAAAAACAACAAAATTTTTATATGTGATTGTCATTAGCAAAAACATTGGTAACTGCATCAGCATAGAAGTTAAGCATAACTGAAGCTCTCTTCACCTTTCAAAAGTTTGATAGACTTTTTAGAGGAATAATATCAAGTGCACAGTGCACACAGAGTGTAGTTCAGTGTGATTTTGTTGTTTTCCCTTAGTTGGATTCCTCAAGTGCTAAACATATACTACCAGGGATTCAGACATAAGCTGGTGCCTGCCTCCAGCAGGGCCAAGGTGTTGTCTTTCTTCAACTGTGCAGCTACACTGATGACTTTGCAGCTGCAGAACCTTGCACTAGATTCAATAAGGGACTATACAAGCCTAATTTCCCAAGATCCGGTAGGTGAAAGCTTAAAAACATATTTTCAATGAGTAGAACAGAATGGGCTAGAAATAAGTGATTTCAGTAAGTTCTAGATTTTGATCGACATCCATGTTTTGGTTTGTTCTCTACTGTCTTAGAAGTCAGAGTGTGCCTATCAGCACCCAGGCTTTGTGCTCCATCTGATCCTGGAGGATAAGGACATCACGTTTGAGCCTGACTTTGAACTGTATGAGAAGGCCTTCCTTAATGTCTATGAGGTCATGTGCAGTTCTGTCAGCATGATACCTCGTGTGGAATCCCAACTGTACCCTGAGTGGGTAAGAAGACGTGTGCATACTATCTCTGAAAAACTGTTAAGTGACTCCATTTGTGTTTGTCACACCGGATTAAGATGCCACACAGAGATGGATCTGTGTTTTACCAAACAGTGGTTGTGCGTCCAAGGCAGTGAATGGGGTCTAGGCTAAGAACACAGGCTAGGATTACTTTAAGGACATATGAAGGCAATGGTAGAATTAATAATTTATTTTCTCTGCTAGACATTTCTCCTGTCTGTGAACACAGATACACAGATTAGATTTATTTTATCCTTCATATGTGACACAAAACGTCTTATCATAGTGTTGTTTTGAGTATGATTTGTAATGCTGAAAATTACCAATGAGTAGAATAGTTGACAGTATTAGTAATAGTGTGTCTCAGTAGTTATATAATACATTGTGTATGCTCTAAATTAATGCCCTATTCTATATCTTACTACTACTTTACCACTAAACAAAAAAGTTTTTTTGCCTTTTGTACCTTTCTTCATGTCTTCCTAGCCAAGTTCTCAGTTTGGGAACGTCCTTAAGCCCATCATCCTGCCAGAGATCATACAGGCCCAGATGGAGAAGGTGTGCAACGTGTTCCGGGCTGAGTGTCTCAGGCTCAGGGAGTATGTTCACGAGTACGATAAGTACTCCACACTGGTATCTCTGCAGGCAGAGGAAGATGTGGAGCACTTCCTTAGTGAGCAGCACACCTTCCAAGAAGTCATGGAAGAGGTGCTACGCTACCAACAACTTTCTGACCAAATCGAGTACACATCATGCCAGGTATAGTCCAAAAATAACAATCCATTTGCTCAAATGTAACATATTGCTTTTGTATTTTAGACAGCTATCTGCTGTTAATATATGATAAGATTTAAATAAGACTTACGAGATGGGAATAGGGAAACTAGAACAAATTAATTTACCCATGTATAAAAGACAGGCATGATATAAAGAAAAGACAGCAACATCATGTAACTTATTAATCAATTGATTTGACGGAATTAAGGTGTAGATAGCTAATGTTTCTTCAGTCTCTAATTCAAGGGAAAACTATTATTCCCCACAGTGTCTAATCAGTCGTGAAGATGGAAACAATTTTAATGTCTCAAAAGCAACAGTCTTTAAATCCTTGACAACAATTATTATGACTACGACTTTTTGAAAGTCTGTTGTATTATGTTACTGGGCATGTTTAAAATGATGTTAATTATGTTACTGCGGGCTTTAGGTGGTACATCTTGGCATGTTTGAGGTCCAGTCCCATCAGCTCCTTCACGCTCTCATCAAGCGTGCCCAGGATTTACAGCACAAACTGGTCACACGCATGCTACAGGACCATCAGGAAATGAACAAGAAGTCAGTTGGTTCACCTTTTTCACTCTGTCATTTACAGCACAAACATATTCTCTCCTCATCCATGCAAACACTTCAAAATACTGTTGAACCAAGTTGTCATTAAAAAAAAGCCAATAGGCACTAATAGCAATTTGTGTTTGATATAATCTGCTGAAATATGCGTAGGAATGCTTCAGAGATCCTAGTTGGCTGCTCTAGAACCTCAAAATAAATGTGCAGGCCAAAGGGAGTGAACAGTAGTTACTTTTTTTGTTTTCAGTCCTGTGTCAGCTATATTGGCCTCTATCCCAGTGGTGCCTCTTAGCTCCAAGCTGTGAAATAAGAATTCTGTGAAACCCTTTGTATATGTCACAGAGTTAATGCTTTCCTTCATACAGGCTCTGCAGTGAATTTGAGAAGATTGCAGAGCAGGCAAAGGACACACCACCTGATACGCTGAAACTGATGGAGCTTAAGGTAACTACCTTGAATTCTAGTCACACAGAGCAGCTTGCCATATAAATAAAGTACTTCACCAGTTTCTGTTGTTGCTCTGTGTGTCCAGGCCCACATAAATAAAGTGGAGACTACAGAGATGCCTCTGTTGAAGCAAAGAGTGGCAGACTCCATCACACAACTGTATGTCCTGATGGACTTTGCCACGCTCTCACCAATGCACATGAACAACAACACAGAGACTTTCCAGTGGCTTAAGCGCATGCCATCCATCTTTAAAGAACAAAGAAAGAGCCTTGCTAAAACGACAAAGCAATATCAGAAAGGCCTCAAGGTCTGTGTTTCTACTTTACCTACCAATATATTGTTGTTTATTGAATTATTGATCTCTGTTGAACGGAATCTGGATTTTTTTTATCATCCAAAATGTACAACTATCCAGTTAGATATTAAAGGTCAAGGAAAAGTGAAAAAAGTTAATTGCTACAAAATAAAGGGCATGTTTCTGTATTGCATTCATTCCAGTTGCGCCAGGATCACTTTATTGAAGAGCTGGCAAGCTATAGTGCGCAGGTGGAGGAGTTTGCCACCTTTGGTGAGCTGATGGATCTCAGCAAGTACTTGAAGAAAGCCCAGGCCCTCAATGCTAAACTGGAATTAGCCACGGAAAAGGTATATCAGGACTTTATTGCTCAAAAATAAAGGGCTAGAATAAAAAGAGAAGTCGGCTATAGGGACTGATAATAGGCCAGTTCATTCATGCAGACGAATCGCTGTTATAGCCATACCCAAACTATGACATATAGCATATCAGTGTCATAAGGTCTGGATCAACACAACACCTTACATAAGTGGTTAAGGGACTTTTTATGGTGTGGACCAAGGCTGAGTATAAGCTTTAATTTTAAGTAGTACTTCAGTTCACAAATTACATTAAAGAGCAGAGGTTGTATGAATTCTGATTAAGAGATAAATGTCATTGTTCAGTTGATTATTGCAGTTAAAATTGAATTGCAGTATGTGCTTTCAAGTATTTAATCTCTAGAGGGCAGCATTGGCTATACTAAAAACTCAGGCACTGCAGTGGGCATTTGTTATCCATTTGTCTTCTTTGTATGCCTGTTTGTTTCTTTTTTCCTTCTATCCTTACTTGTCTTCGAATACTTCTGCCACTCTGGAAAGATTAATGAGTTCAATCAAGAGGAGGAGGCCTATGGCTGGACTGTTTCACAGTACCCACAGCACAAGAAGATCCAGGACAAACTTGCACCTTTCCTGCATCTCTATGAGACAGGAAATGATTTCCTGGACCAGTATAAGCAGTGGGTCCATGGGCCACTCTCTGGTGTGAACCCAAACAAGGTATGAGCAGTGGAAGATTACTTTATATTGCATACAATTAGAAGAGCCCTGACTTTCACTATGTACTGTATATGAAGTTCTTGACAGTGACATCCTTTCACTTCTCTTCTTTCTCTTCTGTGAGTGCGAGTCCTTCTGAGGCAGCTCATGAAGAAAACTAAATGCAAAGGCTGCTTCTCTCCACATATCACACTTTTTAAATAACAGAACATATGGGATGTCTGTGCAGATTCACAGTCATCCAGGTCATAGTAAGCTGAAAATAACTTAGAAAAAAATCAACTGGACTAGATTTTTAGGTCAGAAAGGTTTGTCCTACAATTGCAGAACTGATGAAGCCTCTTAGGTGAGAGGTGAAACATCTTCGTTTTTTCAGCCAACAGAACATATGTTTCTTTTCAAGTTGTATTGTTTTACTTGTGTTCCACAAGGTTATGATGTGTTACAAAGGGTTGCGTTGAAGGTATGATAGATATACATTATTTGTTCTGTTTCTGACATCATAATAGTTCACCTGCTCCATAATAGTGAAAACAGGTGTGCATTGTTGTGCATTGTTACTCTTGGTCATCTAAGCAGTGAGTAACCTTGCGCTGTCAATTCTGTGTGTAAGGAATGGTAGATCTGTTCTGCAGTAAAAGCCTTGCATGAGAGCTGTTGCTCACATTGTGAATGTGTCCACATAGATAAATTGTGACTACACAACTGTACCCACAATGACTACTCCCTCAAACTGCTGATTCTACTACAACCACTAATAGTTGTACCTACAGTATGTGACTACTACAAACACATATTTCCTAGCAACCACTTGACACTTACTCTCATCTGCCCTGAATCACCATAGCAATAACCTCATTCATCCAAGCAACACCTTTGGTACCTCCGTTGCAATTAAATTAAAAAAGCTTAGTAACCACTGGTACTGTGACAGCTACCAACTAGAACTCCATAGCAACCAGTTTGCAACCATCCAAAGCAGCATAGAACAGGCCCTATTAAACAAGTTTACAACTCCTTCATGCTTGCTTTTGTTGAAAAGACTGACTTTTCCCACCTTTCTGATACCTTTTCATCTGTATGACTGACACCTATCTTCTGGTCATTAGTTTGTCCTACTTCCTTGCTTACTTTACTTGTTATTTACTTAAATACTCTGTGGGACGACAGTGGTCTCCCAACCGGAAGGTTGAAGGTTCAAATCTCAGTGCCTGCAGTGCACGTTGAAGTGTCCTTGGGCAAGACACTGAACCCCCAAGTTGCCCGTGATGGCGGCGTGTACATACGCCGGGGCCCTCGGCTCCAAACAAAATTTCGTTGCATGTGTCACAATAAAATAAAGTTTCTTCTTCTTCTTCTTAAATATATTTGGTATAATAAACTGCTTATTTATATTCATTCAGTTGACAGTAATTAGTTCATAGCCATTCTAGTTATAATATGGTGTCATACAATTCCCACTCATGTAGATAGAAGGAGACATTGGTAACATCTGGCGCACCATGTACAAAATGGAAAAGGGCTTCACTGAAGTTCCCAAAGCCATGAACATAGCCACCACTATCAAGGCTAAGTTGGAGGACTTTAAGAAGCACATTCCAATGGTGCAGGTGAGAGAACAATTTATCATTTATAGGAGTCAAAATAACTGCTTCATTATTTTATTATATTTAAGAAATTATAGTTTAAATTAAAATGTATTTCTAGTGGACATCTTTGTACTACTCTTCCTTTCTTTACAGGTATTATGTAACCCAGGCCTGTGTGACCACCACTGGAATGCTATGTCAGATGTGGCTGGTATCTCTCTGCAGCCATCTGATGACCAGGCTTGTGTAGCTCACTTCCTATCCTTGCACCTGGAACAGCACCTGAGTAGCTTTGAACGTATCAGTGAGGCAGCCAGCAAGGAATACTCAATGAAAAAGACCATGGAGAAAATGGCGAGTGAGTGGGCTGACATGGAATTCAGTCTCCAGGCCTGCCGCGAGACAGGCACCTACATTCTGACATCTGTGGGAGACATCCAGATGCTATTGGATGATCAAATTGTGAAGACACAAACTATGAGAGGCTCACCCTTCATTAAGCCTTTTGAAGTGCAGATGCGGTAAGAACTATCAGTCTCTGCACTGCCTGATGCCAGGCCACAGAGAAGTTACATAGCAAACACAGACATCTGTGGCCCACCACTCTGAGTGCTAATTTAATGTTTACTTGTTCTATGATTTTGAACCAAAATATAGGCGGCAGTGGACACTAGCAAACAAACTGACAAATCTACATTCATAGATGCTGATTTAAATCCTGAAGGACATGACTGCTGAACAAATACCACAGCATGTGGATTAAAGTACGCACTTACCAAAAAGTACCTACAGCCATACTGGCCGAGATTAGGGGCGCTTGAATCTTTTGAAGGGAGTAGTACAAGGTCTGTGTTAAAGTTTAATGGCGTAATTGTAAAGGTTATTAATTTAGATATTGCTAAAGAGTTCTTCAGTATTCTGTTCTGCTCTGCAGAGGTGAGTGACAGTCTGACCGGGAGCATTTAAATTAGTAAGAGTGAATTAACCACTTATACAGACCTCTACCTGAAATGTTTCTCTCTCTCAGAAATTTAGTTAAAATATTCTCTGTGTAACTTAGAAAACATTGATTTTAATTCAGCATAAAGTATAATTCATTCATTACTTTTCCAGTTTTTCTCTCTTTCGAAAGAAGATGAAAAAAATTCTCCTTCTTCATTATTTATGAGATGATTGCAACATGTTAGCTATGTTGCTACCATGCCTTATTGGATAGTATTCTAAAGTGGTAACTGAAAGGCAAATTCTTTATGAACAATATTTTTTATGAGATAGGATGAGATGACAGCACAGTGAGCATAAAGACATCACTTTGTCAGTACAGTACTCTTAAGTACTCCTCAAGCCACTCCCAACTAATGTACCCTTACCCCTGTTTGTATTTCTACATCAGAAGATATCGGGCATTAAATGCAGGATAATACAAATACACATAAAGATTTGCACATCCCTGTACCACTTGGCAGTGATAATTTTTTCTGATTAATCTTAGGGAATGGGAGCGCAAGTTGCTGCTTCTCCAAGAGATCCTGGATGAATGGTTAAAAGTACAGGACACTTGGCTTTACCTTGAGCCCATATTCAGCTCTCCAGATATCGTGGCTCAGATGCCTGAAGAGGGACGCCGTTTCACAACTGTCAACAAAACCTTTAGGGACACCATGAAACAAGTTTCCCTGGTAAGTTCATTTGATTTCATTTTGTTTCAGTGAGTTTGATTTTGATGTGCTAAGATTTTATTATCGCAACAGGGTGCAATAATTGATTAAGAAAGCCATCTTTAATAAAAAGAATTTTTTGTGGAAGGGTGTGAGCAAAAAGATGAGCTTCTTCTTAGCTTGATCAGTTAAATATCACTATCCAGAAAGAGGAATCAGGAGCAGGCTCTATTTCCCAGGGCAGATATTACTAAGGTAAGAGGAGTGCATTTAGTTACTGGCAGGATGACAGTCTAACTGTGGTGAACTATAGTGCTGTATACAAAACAGGTATGTCAAAAATGACTATGAAATAAGTTTACAATAAAGTACATATTAATGGAGTATATGAACTGAAAAGTTTTGAAAAGGTTGACAAACATTCAAAAAGACAGAAACTCTACTAAACATCTGTTATAGAGCATTAAAACCCTAAACCAACTGTCTGTGTAGCCATGTGTAGTGTTGTACATGTGCTGAAGAGGCCCTCTCCTTTTTGGCCGATCTTTGGTTCATCTGAGTGCATCAGGTAGTGAAATCACTGGACTCCAAAGACCAACCAGTAGTAGTTTGCTGAAACAATAAAACTACCCTTACCTAGGAAAATTTTGGATAAGTTAATGATCAGAGAAAAGCAGTCATATTTTGGATTGTTGCTGTGGATAACATCAGTGCTATATGGTGTGCAGACCTATGCCTGCTGTAATTTTTTTGTATGTCCTTAACATTTCAGAAAGGGCTGATCACACATGAAGACAATCAAAACCCCAGTGCAAACACAAGCTATAAGATCTAACTAAATAACTAAGACTTAACTTATCTATTAATCGTTTTTAACCCCAGCCCAGTGTAAATCAGTTTAATAATATCAGAATAAAGAAAAGCCATATTCCATTTTAATCAATTAAAATGAATCAATTTCTTACAGAACAGTTGCTGTATTTTTTTCTCATAACATGTACAGTATCATTGTCAGGAGCTCCACTCAGTGACAAAATGAAAACGTGTCTATAGAAATTCTTTGCAAATTTAAATTTGCATTCATTTGCAAAAGTAACCCAGTGGCAGCAGTGGCAGCTTGGGTAAGTCTCTGCAAGCTATGTACACCTGGATTTGGCTAGTTTATCCCATTCTTCCTGGGAGATTCTCTAAAGCTCCATCAGATTGGATGGGAAGTGTCTGTATGCTGCCATCTTCAGGTCTCTCCACAGATGCTGTATGAGGTTTAAGGGCTTTGTCTGGGCCACTCGAGGACAGTCAGAGACCTGTCCCGAAGCCACTTGAGTGTTGTCTTGGCTGTTTGACTCAGGTTGTGTGCACTCTGGAGCAGATTTTCTTCAAGGACCTTTCTCTATGTGATTGCATTCATCCTCCCCTCAGTTCTGACCAGTCTCCCTGACCCTGCTGCTGAGAAGCCTCCCCATAGCATAATGCAGCCACCGCTATACTTCACCTTAGAGATGGTATTGGCCAGCTGATGAGCAGTGCCTGGCGTTTGCTAGACATAGTGCATAGAGTTCTCCTCAGAGGGTTTAATTTTTATCTCATCAGACAAGAGAATCTTTTCCTCATGCTCTCAGAGGCCTTTAAAGCAGTTTGGCAGGCTGACATATACCTTTTAGTCAAAGTGGATTCCATCTAGCCACTCCACAATAAAGGCCTGATTGTTCTCCCAGCAGGTTCTCCCACCTCTACAGAGGACTTCTGAGGCTCAATGACCAAGTCCCTCCTTGCACAGTTGCTTGGTCTGGGTGAATCACCAACTCTAGGCAGAGTCCTGGTGGTTCCAAACTTCTTCACAATTAGGCCACCATGCTTTTGGGAACACTCAGAGATTTAGAAATGGTTTTATGCCCTTTCTCTGATCTATGCCTTCAACACTGATTTTATTGTAGAGGTCTACAGAGAGTTTCTTGGACTTCTTGGCTTGGTATGTATGGCTTGATGTGCACTGTAAATTGTAGGATCTTATATATACAGGTGTTTACCTTTCTAAACTATGTCCAGTTATTTTAGTTTGTCATGGGTGGACTCCAGTAAAGTTCTGGACATATCTCAAGAACAATTAAAGTAAACAGGATGCACCTGGCTACAGTGTGGAGTGCCACAGCAAAGGGTTTGAATGGATTTGTAACAAAGACATAGCAATTTTGGACTTTTAATAAATTTGCAATAACTTCTAAAAACACTTTCACTTTGTCATTAGGGGCTACTTAGATTGATGGGCAAAACTTTTTATCCATTTCACATTGAATTTGCAACACAGTAAATTGTGCATAAAATGAATACAGTAGAAATATAATATAGAAGCTGAAAACAAAAGGAAGAAAAGGAGAGCAGGAAAAGGATAGCGAGCAAAGCAAAAACAACAGAATGAGGATAGAAAGTGAGTGTTGCACGGGCATCCTCAAAGAGTTTCCAAAGGGTAATTGGCATCCTCAGTAGACCTGAAATGAGACACATCAATTTCAGGCAGTGTCCTCCAGAAAGCCCAGGCTGACTGCACCATCAAATAGAAATTATGGATTTTGTCTGGAAGGGGCAGGGCTATACTGAGCCACAAAGAAAATGAGGTCACAAAGGGACAGGGAGCCTACACACAGATGTGCATGCATACTGTCTAATCTCCTGAGAGTTGTGTAGTCTTATGGAGCATGTTGGTACAATTGTTGGTACTTGGATTTGCACCCAACACGTTTCAGGAAAAGGTCTCCCTGTTTTGCATGCTTATCAGGCTTTTCTTAAATGAGGTGTGGTTAACTCAGTGTATACTGTATGTATGCTGGGAAATCACTCTCATATATTGTGCCAATATTAGACTTTGCAGGAATTTTTATAAATATAGAAATACAGTTACATCCAATGATGAACTAAATAGGTACTATACACTGTGTAAGTCTGGTTGGTCATTATTGATGTGCATCTACGTATATGATCAAACACTGCAAAAATGACTTTGTTACCAGAAATTTTCCCTGTGTGTATGATGTTACTGCTGAGTATGATTTGTATTTTGTTAAACAGCTGCTTAGTTACCTTAATGGGCTTACACAGTCAGGAAGGATTAATCGATCTTGCAGATGATTCTGTGAGTAATTTTTTGCACTTTATACACTGCATGACTGCTAACATAGACATTGGATATATAGAGCCACCTGTTATGACAGTTTGTAGGAAAATTAACTTCTGTAGTTAGATATCACTGATCTCAAATGCCAAAAGTGGGAATATGAAATCAAGTTGCTCCCTGGGACATTGCAGCAGTGTGGTTTCTCTGCACCAGTTACAGTATGTGTCTAAATGATTTTCTAAACAACAGTTTTGCATCTCTTCTCTGCATTAAAATATTTTTAATTAACAATGGAAAATGTTCAATACTGCTGATATACCAAGATGAATAATTATGGAAAGTAAAATTATGATTTCCATTATGCTCTCCTTCTGTAATAACCAGTTCTTTGCTACATTCAAAACTGATAATTCTATTTCACCATTCCATGTAGTCCAGTAACAGGAACATCATCTTTCTGCATAGGCTTATACTGCACCAAGTCTGATAGGTAACACTTCCTTTCATCTTGCTTAGCAAAATATTGATCAGTAGTGCATGAACTTGGAATCATCTGAGTGACATACTATCACAGAGCAGTGTGAGCAGAAAAGCTGGCTATAGTGCAGCTCTCCTACCCAAAAATCAGATAAAGATGTACTGTTTTAGCCCAGGCTATTTTTGCCCCGATCAACCACTGGGAGCTGCTCAAGATCCACTGATCTTCCAGCACCTTCCAGCACTTTTTTTATTTGTTGCCTGCTTATATGTGTCATTTTACTCCAATTGCATGCACATTTGCAGATAAAAACAGGACCTAATCAATTTAAATGGCTTATTTCAGTCAACCTCTTTCTTTTTAACTATGCAGTGCAGTACACTGCCTTTTCTAATGAACCGAGTAAGGGAAAAACAGTTGACCCTTGAGCTCATGGAGAAGATGACTGACCTGTTGTTTTTTAATAGGCTGATGGATTCACACAATAACATAATAATAGTCAGCAAAAGAATACATTACTGAATATCACACTTATGCTCAGATACAGTACTCTGCAGAATGTGTCTTGGACATGCAAGATATTTTATGTCGTGGATGCATGGGTATCATTTGAGAACAAAGAAACACTTTTGGGGGGCTTCTGTTTTCCCCACACAGATTGCAGTCCTTCTATATTAGCTGTAGATAGTTCCTGCCCCCCATTTTAAGCCATCTGTTTGGTGCATATAAACGACATCATCACGCATAATACATGCATTAGAACATTGTTATCCCTTCAGTGTGCACATGAATAGCCTCCTGCTGGCAGAGTGAATATAAAAACAGCCCTCTTATTATATTGCCCTCTTAAAGAATGTGCCAAAATCACAAGTCTGATGAAATCTATGAAAAGCCAGAATCATAGTTCATTAATCAGACATCCTTAGCTTGTGTACTTGTATGGCCCACTGAAACACAATCAAATCAGGCTTTTTGCATGCATATCTAATCCTTGGTCTTAGATAATGAGCATTTCATTCATTCATTTGATTCATTTGATTTAGCATTTGAGTGTCAATGACTGTATCTAAAGACTCTTCTTTTGACTACTGCCTCATAAAAAACTAAAATGATTTTAATCTCACATTCATGCTATACTATTTCCTTATTACTTGTATTATATGTTTTTTTTTTCCCAGAGGGAAAAAGTCACTTTAAAATGAGGCAACATTGGCTGCCTCTACTTCAGTTATTCTCAAAAATCAATAGTAATCATGAGAGATCAAAAGTAATTATTATCTCCTTCTAGAGAGCTTTTGTGATTCCACAACACTTTTTGAACAGAACTTGAGGAGATTGTAAGTGTCTTTCAGTAGCTGTACCTCCTTTTAATGGACAGTTAGCCCCTTACAAATCAGAAACTGTGCCAGCCAACACTATTTGTTGATTTCCCTAAAGCATTGATTGTAGGCTGTAGACAGATTTCCAGAGCATCTGTTCCTGTGAAATTATTTGCATTAGAAACATTGCCCAACATTGAATGTCCGCAGTGTAGATTTTTCTTTTTTGTTAAACTCTTAACATCATTATATATTTGTAATGTCTTTTGTAGTTGATTAATAGCTGTAGACATTTTGTAAAGACATAGTACTGATAAGGAGATGTTTTTTTTCTTAACATTACAATGCATGTTGCTAGGAAATGTGAAACTCTTTGGAAAGCTTATCATTTGTAGATTAAAAGCACCACAGACACAAGGATGTTGAGCTATGGCAACTGGACCTCTTTCTTGTTAGTTTGAAATGTTTAACTACCCATCCAGGAAACTGCTTCAACCTGAGAAATGTTGGTTAAGAACCCCATAACCCTGTATGCACTTCCCCAGGAAGATTATGTCCAACTCACATGTTGATCAGGGAAGTGATGTCCCACTGACTCTCCCCTACTTTCACCTTGTGTATTCAAGTAATATGAGAACTGTACCCATCCTGGAGTGTATCTATAATCATGGCCAAAATAATTGGCATCCCTGAATTTCTGTAAGATAACGCACCACTTCTCACAGAAAATTGTTGCAGTCACAAATTCTTTGGTATTGTCATGTTTATTTCTTTTGTTTACACTGGAGCAACAAAAAAAGCAGAGAAAAAATTGATTTGGCATCTGATCCATTCCACACAGAACTCCGAAAAAGGACTGGACAGAATTATTGACATCTTTTCAAAATCAACAGAAATAGTTGTATTTCAAGCATGTAATTGTAATTGTAATTTGTAATGAAACTCACCTGTAGTGATCAACAGGTGCTGGCAATATAGAAGTCACACTTGTAACCAGTTAAACTGGAGAAAGGGTGAATCAACCTTTGTGTGGTGTGGACCACACTGAGCATGGAGAAAATAAATAAGAGCAAAGAATTGTCTGAAGATTTGAGAACCACATTAGTGGAAAATCCTGGACAGTCTCAAGGATCCAAGTCCATCTCCAGAGATCTGGCTCTTTCTGTGTCCACTGTGCACAACATTGTCAAGATGTTTACAGCCCATGGCGCTGGAGCTAATCTCCCTGGATGTGGACGAAAGACAAGAATAGACAGATTGCTCTACAGATAGAAGAATTGTTCAAATGGTGGATAAAGAACCTCGATTGACTTCCAAACAAATTCAGCCTGACCTGCAGTGCCCACAGTGCCAGCTTGCACTATCTGTTGCCATCTGAATGACAAGGAATGCTTTGGTAGGAGACCCAGGGGACCCACTGCTGACACAGACATAAAAAAGACAGACTGGAGTTTGCCAAAACTTACCTGAGGAAGCCACAGTCCTTCTGGGAGAATATGCTGTGGTCAGATGAGACTGAAATAGAGCTTTTTGGTCGAGCACATCATTCTACTGTTATCAGAAAACTAAATGAGGCCTTCAAAGAAAAGAACATGGTCCCTACAGTCAAACACAGTGGAGGTTCACTGAGGGTTTGGGGTTGCTTTGCTGCTTCAGCCTCTAGATGTCTTGACTGTGTGTATGGCATTATGAAACCTGAAGACTACCAATAAATTCTGGGGCACAGTGTAGGTCCCAGTGTCAGAGTTTGGTGTCCGTCAGAGGTCATGGGTCTTACAGCAGGACAGTGACCCAAAGCAGACTTCAAAAAGCACATGAAGTGGTTTCAGACAATGAGCTGGAGAGTTCTGAATTGGCCAGCAATGAGTCCACACCTAAATTCCATAGAGCAGCTGTGGAGAGATCTCAGAACAGCAGCTGGGAGAAGGAAGCCTTCAAATCTGAGACCTGGAGCAGTTGGCAAAGGAAGAGTGGTCCAGAATTCCAGTAGACAGGTGAAAGAAACTCCCTGATGGTTACAGGAAGTGATTGATTTCAGTTATTTTGTTCACAGTTACTGTATTTTGTGTGCTACAAAATATTAAGTTGAGGGTGTCAATAATTTTGTCCAGTTCATTTTTGGAGTTCTGGGTAGAATGGATCAGATTTGTTCTTTTTTTCCTCTAATTCTTTGTGTGTTGTTCAAACAAAAGAAATAAACATGACAATACCAAAGATTTGTGATTTTCTCCTATATAAATTTATAGGAGGGATGGATTAATGAGAGCAGAGCAAGAGAACAAAGTTTTCTTTCTTTGATACTACTTCCTTTTATTCCTATTGGTTGTCAGCAGTAACAGGTAAGATAAGAAAGGCATGTTTTTGTTACTCTGTGTTTTCTCCTTGATGGCACAGTATCTCTGCATTTTTCTCCCTCCTGTATTTTATTCCATCCCATTCAGAGCTGTGCACTTCATTTCAGAGTCACTGACAGTTTCATGTGCACAGATTCAGGCATTCGATGTCCAACCTTGAAGATTAGATAGATTTTTATTTGGACACTTCCTGGGGCTGACATTTCCACAGGATATTGCATTAATGTACAGATGAGATGATGTCAGAGCTGAAATATTTCATGGGTGCTAGACATGCCTCAGGTGAAATCTCTATTACTGTCCCATCACAGAGTTTTTTTCTAGGGTGCTGTGTGACAAGCGGTGCCTCGCTGTGGAGCACAGGGTGGATGTTGCTAAAAGATATTGCTGGTTTTTAGTGTTACCTTCAAGGCAGCGGTGACAACACTGCTCTGCTGGAAAAAGATGAACAAAGCACATCCATCTTCCTGTCATGTTTCCTTGATAAACAAAAAAAATTACACTATATTCTAAAGTTTCTTTATATCTTGGAAGTAATATTAGGGTTTAAATGGAAAATACATGTTTTCCTATTTTTATGATTCTTTTATACTTTACAGGAAAAGTGTTTACAATTCAAGATGGTCACGTGTCCAATGAAATAAATGTTTAAAATCTATGTGAAATTTTGCAGGTAGTTTTCTGGGAGGTTTTTAGCTGTTGTGTGACTTTATGACTTTGAAGATGGATACCTGAAACTTGGACTTTGTCTAAGTGGACTTGAACTTGTCAGAAAGGCTCAGACATGTCAATTTATGTTTTTGAAATATATATACTGTATGTATATAGATGAATATACTAACTACCTGTTGTTAGGAGTTGGTAATGAAATGCTGGTGGGTGTCCTCAGAAATGATTGTTGAAATAAATTAAAAGTACCTGACCAGTAAAGTAAATTGTTGCTTTAAGCACTGTTTTCTCTTGTCTGTGTTAGGACAAGCATGTGTTGGCAGTGGTAGCCATCAACAAGATGCTGGAGAAGCTAAAAGAGTCAAACGGGATTCTGGAGATGATCATTAAAGGTCTTAATAACTACCTGGAGAAGAAGCGTCTCTATTTTCCTCGGTTCTTCTTCCTGTCCAACGAGGAGCTGCTGCAAATCCTCTCTGAGACCAAAGACCCCTCCAGGTTAGGAGACATAATTGTGCCCATAAATATGATGATGTATTTAATATATAGTCCTGATTACAATTAACTGTTGTGTATAGTTGGGCTAACCCTAGTGGTAATGATGAGGCTCAGTCATATTAAAATAATTGACTGTTTATCAGTGCTCCACTCTGAGTGAGTGTTAAAAATAATTGCTATGTATTCACAGTTCACGCAGCACCTAGTCAGATCTGGTCTAAATACGAAGATGATGAATAAACTTCAAACTAAAACAGCTTCTGTACCTCAAAATATAGCAAAGAAAATAGTAAAACTATCAAAAGACTCACAACAGAGATTCGACATATGAAAGGAGCAAATATACAGTAGAAAATGTAAGAGAAAACCAAAAGAGATGTGGCCTTTGAAACGCTTATGTTAGCACTAGAAAATAGTGAGCCAGCTGCAGGAATTTAATTCTCTTTCATTTTATGAGTACAATACCTACTTAACTTCCACCATAGTTCCCCCAAGAGCCAAGTCCTCACTTATAACCAAACACTGTCTCTTTTCACCCAGAACATTTGGTTAATAATGACTGTGTTCCCAGACAAAAGATGTTGTAGCCTCTCACTCTCTTCCTGCTATTTCTCCTTATGTTTTCACTCTGCTGTCCTTCAGTTCTCTCTCTGCCTGCTGGAATTTCTCATCACACCAGTACAGATGCACACTGTCATCAGCTCTTCTGTAGAGAAGGGATTTCCTCATTATGGGGTGGACTGATTTCTTGGTTCAGCTGTGGTGGGCAGTGTAATGTTGGGGAAGGCCTTTTCTATTTTAAAGGCTCTGCTGTAAAGGCTCTGCTGTAGAGGCGGTGCAGCAACCAGTGCAAGCAGCACAGTCTGGTTCTTTTCTGTTCTTGAAATTAGCTTTGCCCATCTGTGTGGGATTATGGTGCCAGGCACATGGTGTACAGGAGGGAGGAGAGGTGCAGGCAGGTGGGAGGTTTAGGCAGTGCAAATTGAGTTAGTATATTGGTGGAAATGTGTATTTTACTTTGTGCTGATAATAGATGTCTCAGAACCATGTCTGTTTCTGGCACTGGTCAGTCTTCTGCCCCTTGGTGAGTGTATCAAGAAGAGCAAACTACATAGAGCAAATGTGCAACAGCTGTGCAGCTGGGTTGTATCACAGTCCCTACACATACAGCATACACATATTCTAATACATTCAGTCCTTCATTGTAACAGATACATAGAAATTTTATCCACAATGTTACAAAAAATCATAATCATGAGGTAAAAAGACTGACAGTGAATAAAAGAGTTGTTTAAACATTTTAACAACATTAAAATGTATTTACTTTGAAAATACAGTAGTAGTTTGCCAGAATAATCTTAATTCAAGATCCATTTACTTGTTTTTTTTTTTAAGTACCATATTTTAACTACATCAAATTTTAGCATGGCAGTCTTTAACATCAGTGTTGTAGTTATTGCACCAAACCTGACCTGTAAATGAAAAGTAATAACAGGTGTTTAAGTCGGATTTGCAGCTATGTTCATGGCCAGTTGTCCTATGACATGGAATCTAATTTTAAGGACGACTGGGGGCAGGAACAGAATGTGTTGAAGCCTTGTGACATACAGTGAGGAACAGAAGTATTTGAACACCCTGCGATTTTGCAAGTTCTCCCACTTAGAAATCATGGAGGGGTCTAAAATTCACATTGTAGGTGCATTCCCACTCTGAGAGACAGAATAAAAAAAAAATTTCAGGAAATCACATTGTATGATTTTTAAAGAATTGATTTGTCTTGCACTGCTGAACATAAGTATTTGAACACCTGAGAAACAGCAAGAATTCTGGCTCTCAAAGACCTGTTACTGTGCCTTGAAAAAGTCCACCTCTACTCCACTCACAGAAACCTTTGTTTGCAATTACAGAGGTCAAACGTTTCCTGTAGTTCTTGACCAGGTTTGCACACACTGCAACAGGGATTTTGGCCCACTCCTCCACACAGATCTCCTCTAGATCTGTCAGGTTTCGGGGCTGTCGCTGAGCCACGCG
>NW_018127989.1:815677-818341 GCF_001952655.1 Monopterus albus | reverse complement strand
GACAGATCTAGAGGAGATCTGTGTGGAGGAGTGGGCCAAAATCCCTGTTGCAGTGTGTGCAAACCTGGTCAAGAACTACAGGAAACGTTTGACTTCTGTAATTGCAAACAAAGGTTTCTGTACCAAATATTAACACTGATTTTCTCAGGTGTTTGAATACTTAAGTTCAGCAGTGCAAGACAAATAAATTCTTTAAAAATCATACAATGTGATTTCCTGAATTTTTTTTTAATGCTGTCTCTCAGAGTGGGAATGCACCTACAATGTGAATTTCAGACTCCTCCATGATTTCTAAGTGGGAGAACTTGCAAAATCGCAGGGTGTTCAAATACTTCTGTTCCTCACTGTAGCTCTTCTTCTTGTGCTTTCTTCATGTTCATGTTAATTATTCAAAATGTCACAGTAGGGTGACAAGTACTCAACTGAGCGCATTATTACTTTTTATGTAATAAATGCACATTTTAAAATAATTATCTGTAACAGACAACATGCACACTCAGTATAAATGTGGACTACTAAACCACCCTCACTCCAGGGCCACCTTAACAATTAAAATTCCCTATGGGAAGAATTTTTTTGTGATCATGGCATATTTTCAATTATTGTCATGGTATACTTTTTTGTGGGTAGAAATATATCTGTAGAAAATGAGAGAATCCAGGTAATAATTTGTGAGACTTTTGTGTTAATCTCAAGCCATTCACTTTCTTAGGGTCAGTTGTGTAGGGGGAAGGGAACACCATCATTTATCACATGATGCGTTTTTTTGAAAACAAACAGTAGGAGTAACTAAAATCTGAAATTTTCAATTTCTACAATTTTTGTATGGGTGACATATCCACACATACTGACCCTTTGTGACAGCTGTCTGTGTGACTGCACACAGCCCTTAAACAGCTCAGCACCAACAGTTGTAGTCCTCGATAACTGTCTACACTCAACACTCAACCCAGCAGTGTTTGTGTGTAGAGTGTAAGTAATGCTGTATTGATTGAGCTGGAAATAGATCTGTGTTATAGCTGTATCTTGATTCATATTGGTTAGCCTATAAAATGTTCACATGATGTCACTTATAACTTTGGCCATTAGAACAGATATACTGCAGACATTAGACGATACCAAAGTGGTTCCTTCTTCTTGCTTTCTTTTCTGCCAGTGTGCAGCCACATCTGAAGAAGTGCTTTGAAGGCATCGGTAGTGTGGTGTTCACTGATGTGCTGGACATCACCCACATAAAGAGCAGTGAGGGGGAAGTGGTACAGCTGCTGGATAACATTTCCATCTCCAGAGCCAGGGGCCAGGTGGAGAAGTGGCTACTGGAACTAGAGAATGGCATGACTACCTCACTACACAAGGTGGTGTTTGGATTGTTATTGGGCTTTGTTGGCTTTTTTTTTTTAGCTCTTCACAGCAAATGTATACATACTACCAAATGTTTAATTCAGTCACTCATTTACTGAGGTTGTGCTGTGTGTCTCACAGGTCTACTGGACGAAGTATATCCATGAAGCCATTAAATCAGGACAGAGGGTAATGAACAATTTATTGTGTTTGTTTATATGCATTATTCGTTCCGAATTACATCTTATATACAGTATGAAGTGTTTGGGCAAGGCTTGTTTCAAATGTAAGATAGTTATATTATATTGTTGCCTGGGATCATTCATACAGAACTTCCAGCTTGCCTCAGTTGCCTCTACATACAGTACTGTCATTACATTCAAGTCACAGGGCTAACCATCTGTTTATATGCAAGATAAATCTGACTGTCTTTGAAAAACTCGTAAGATGACTTCACAACAGCTACTGCTTTTTTGAAGGTATTTCAGGCATCTTCAAATACTCTTCTAATAATCTGGATAGGTAGATAGCCCATCCACTGAACAAACAGTTTTTATCAGTTTGTTACAAATCATGGTTAAATTATCTTTTTTAATTTGCAACAGACTTTATAGTCTAGAGGTTGACTTAATCCGCACACTTTATGCAGTTAAGAATCAACCATGTTTTGCTGAAAAATTTTTTTGTATCAAAGTTGTAACTTTGTCAATACATGTGCACTTTAGAATCTCAAACAAGGTTCCCAAGATGAGGCCAACACTGTCTGATTATTCTTTGACAAACAGATTACCAATGAAAATTGGGGGAGCTAATATAGAACGAGTACATGAAATTAAATTTCTAGGTGTCATAGTTGATGACAAATTCTCCTGGAAATCTCATATCAGATATGTTCAGCACAAAATAGCAAAAAATATATCGATATTGGCAAGGGTTAGATATATTTTGGATGGGAAAGCACTACGCATTTTGTATTCTTCATTGATTTTACCATACTTAGAGTATGGCGTTGAAAACTGGGGAAATACATACAAAAGCTCACTTCAACCATTGTATATATTACAAAAAAGAGCAATAAGAATTGTGCATAAGATGGGGTATAGGGATCACACCAATGGAGCTTTCATACAGTCTAAATTGTTAAAATTTTTTGATTTAGTGGGATATAAGACTGCAGTGTTTATGTATAAAGCCAGGAACAATGTATTACCTGGTGGAATTCAAAAACTATTTAATGAAAGGGAAGGGGGATACAATTTAAGGGGTCAGTTAAATTTAAAAATTAATGCTGTACGTACAACCAAAAAAAAGATTTTGTATTTC
>NW_018127989.1:748320-815424 GCF_001952655.1 Monopterus albus | reverse complement strand
ATTTTTTTAGTATATTACTTGTGTGGTGTAGAAGAGAATTATTTATGAAGAGATACTGTTTGCAAACCAATGATGTAAGATGATGTCATGGGGTAGGACTGGATAAGTCTGACTTCTTCCTACTCCATTCAAGCATGTACTAGGTATAAGCAAATTGATATTGGATTAGCATTTGTTGGATATGTGTAAAATTATGTGTGTTGACATATCAACTGTCTTTACATGCTTGAAAGAATAAATCAAATCAAATCAAATCAAATCAAATGAATGTGTTACGGTAATGACTTCCCTGATGGCACATCTCCAAACTGTCATCTACAGTAATTCAAAGCACTTTAGCTTTAAACATATAGGCATACAGTAGGTAAATATGGGCTGAACAGCTGGTGTGACTGATAGTTACAGTGAGAATAAGTGAGAGTTGAATTAGATCTGTCACATGAAATGACAAGCAACTATAGCTTATGAGCTGACAAGTTTTATTTACTCAATTCCACCATCACCAGATGTGATATAATTTTGTTTTATAAAGTTGGACAAGAGAACTCCTTTGTATCATAGGTTACACTTTTCTTTTAATTTCCCTCAAGACAAAAGGCTTTATATTTGACTTTATAGGGTAAAGACCATGCCTAGCTACCAAAAATACTTATAAAAGAAGGAAAATTGTTGTCTTACTCAGACATCTTGACAGCTATGGACTCATTGATATTTGATGCAGGGATCAAACTTGTGACCTTCATTTTATAGCTGGGGTCTTGATAGGGTTCTCTCTATGTCTTGATAAATATGCTCTGCCTTCTGTTTAATGATGCCTGTGTCCCTCAGGCTCTAGATGCCTACTTGGAGCAGAACAATAGACAGATTGACGACATTGTGGCGCTTGTACGTGGCAAACTGTCCAAGCAGAACCGAGTGACCCTCGAAGCCCTGGTTGTGCTGGACGTCCATGCCAGGGATGTGCTGGCTACGCTGGTGCAAAAGGGAATAAATGAGGAGAATGACTTTGAGTGGCTTAGCCAACTGCGCTACTACTGGGTGGTAGGTGGATTAGGGGGAAGGGGATTTGGTGTAAGTCTTTACTGAGTCATTAGGGCTATACATTGCTCATAGAGGTTATAATTTAATGCTTTATTTCCATTCATAATAAATACTGACTGACCTCTGAATTTTGCATTACACGCTGTGCAGGACAACCACCTCCAGACCAAGATGATCAATGCTGGTTTGCCTTATGGTTACGAGTATCTGGGCAACACACCGCGTCTGGTTATAACCCCACTCACTGACCGCTGCTACCGGTAAAGCCACCACACAGGCACCCTCAATTGATCCCTGCCTGCCTTTTTCTAACAGTTATTTAATGGAAATGCCTGCACCTAGAGGTGTTGTCTTTCTAATGACTCTATAAAACCCAGGCTACAGTAGATTCCTACAGTATTAATCAATCACACACCTTTTTACTAATTTTACAGAATCTCTTCATTCTTGTCCCATTTCAGATGCAGGAAAAAAAACACATTAATGCTTTAATAGCCTCATCTTAAAACTATAGTGTGTTGTTGCTGAGCTACTAAAATTTCTTCCTTACTGTGTATTTGGAAATAATCTGGAAATAACTGATGCTCATCAAACCATCTTATTTGTGCACAGTGCTCCCCAGGTAGCCACTAGGACAGTTTGCCAAGTTTTTAAAGACTACTGTAAGAACTTGGCTGACTACTGTCCCCATGAGGGCTTTGGCTGTGAATGGCAGTTTACTGATCACAGTGTAGTGGTACAATAACAATGATGACATTGTAATATTATTGATTCAAGTTACATCAATTTAAACTATGAAATTGCATTTTGAACACCAGTAATGTTTATCATTTGAAGCTGAATCATAGGTGAATCAAAATATGTCCTAATCCTATTATTATTTTGCACTAAGTATGTCATTGGGTTCACAATAGATCTCTGAAAGAGTCCAAATAACAACATGCATCTAAGTGAATGTGCATTTCTGATTTGCATTGCATTATTTTTGTCAAAAACTGTATATTTTTGTGGTGAATATATTTTTAAGTAGTTCATATAAGTGATGTTGGAAATAAAAAAAAAACACGTACAAACAAAAAGCACACAAGATTGGATAGCTGATCATTTCATTTCATTTGGGACAATAAAATGTGTACAGTATGCCGCACATTGCAGACATTGTATTCACCTCAGTCATGTTTTCAGATGCGTGAAAAGCTTAACAACAGTCATTATTTCCATTCACTTATAAATGATTGGCACGTTTCTATATTGCAGTGCTAAAACTGTCCAAATCAGGCTATATTGAGAGAGGAGGTTTAGGTGTGTCTAAAAGCTCAGCACTTGAAAGCTGCCACCTTCACAACACAGCTTCAAAATGTTTCCCTGCGGTGAAGCTCTCAGACACTTCAACATTTCACTAAATGTTTTGTCAGCAAGCTGGAGTGGACCTATTCCGGCATGTTCCTTTTATGTTGCTAAAGATATACTCTCAGTTGGCAGTTTATTACACCTAGGTAAAACTAATGCGGTCTAATACATCAGTCGTGCAGTCAGTCCTCTCTTCAGCAAGGGTATAATGCTCACTGCTGTTGATATACTGCATTATACTGACAGGTATTTCTGTTATTTCATCTAGCGTAATTAATATAAATGGAGTGGACAAAATAATAGAGGCGCCTGTCAGAATAACAAAATACAGTTCAAAAGCAGCACAAACTACATCTTTCAAACTATTGAATATAGATATAAATAGAATAAAATATGTTGCATGACCTTTGTTCTATCTGTTTGTGCTCCTTCAGTACTTTGTTTGGTGCCCTCCACCTCCATCTGGGAGGGGCCCCTGAAGGCCCAGCTGGCACAGGAAAAACAGAGACAACCAAAGACTTGGCCAAAGCTGTGGCTAAGCAGTGTGTTGTCTTCAACTGCTCTGATGGATTGGACTACATTGCACTGGGGAAATTCTTCAAAGTGAGTGAATTCACTTGTTATGACAATTTTTCTACAACTACAGTAGTTACACCAGTAATTCAAGATTTCACACTCACCGACTTTTGCAAGCACGCTCACCTGCTGTAACATTAAACACACATCAGTGACAACCTAACTGATAAATACTAAAAAGCTTTCTTTCCTACACGAAGGTGAAACTAAGCTCTTGAAAACTGTTTTACGTCTTCAGTCACATGTACAGTGTTGCTGCCACAATTTTCTCATGAAAAAAGCGTAGACTATCAACATGTGTCCTTTCACAAATAGCACTGCACTCATGGCTCAGTCGGGGAGCCTTGTTCACTGCCCCCTGGACTGATGCAGTCGATCAGTGTAATGCGATTACATTTATGTGTGTGTCTTGAACATGGAAAGCTATGTGAGCTAGACTAAATAATTGCAAAAAAAAATCCCATTTTTTTGACACATAAGCCTACAACACACGTATACCGTACTAAGCATTTCTCCCATTTATCATATTGAAATGTGGCAGTAGGCTATTTAAATTTGTTTAAATGAGTTCTGCATGTGTGTTTCTCCATGTGACTGTGTGTGTGTACATGTGTGACCAGGGCCTTTTGTCATGCGGCGCTTGGGCCTGCTTTGATGAGTTTAACCGCATTGACTTGGAGGTGCTGTCGGTGGTGGCTCAACAGATTCTCACCATACAGAGAGGTTTGTGCTTTTCTTTGACATTCTAGCTTTCTTTCTCTTTGATATCTGCATAAGCTCGCAGTGTACCAGAAACAAATCTAGTATATCTTCTCCAGTCAAATAAAGCCTTTCAGACTACAAAGAAGCACCACACAGAGCTAAGGTAATCTGAGTAGGCTGGCCAGCAGAACCCCAAGCACAGCTTTGTTCACCGCAGCACAACAGCATCATGTGTGCATTGGCTGTCAAATGATTTGTATCATAAGATGCAAGACCCAAAGGAGTATATAAATTCTTTTTAGCCCAAAACTAAAGTTGGAAAATGCTAATAGATTGTTGTTGCCTCATTATTGTTAAAACCGTTTTTTCACAGTTGTTTTTTAAGCTGGAGTTTTTTCTTTTCTGAATGGTGGATAGAGAGAGTTGTATGTTGTTATGAATTGTCTTAAGGAAATTAGTGATTTTGGGCTGAATAAAACTGACTTGACAAGCCTTGAGCTTCAGAGCGTGGTCTTAAGTGTAGAGGTGTGCATTTGTATTTGAATGTGCATGAAAGTATGCACAGACCCATGATGTATCTCTGATGGGCATGTGCATGTCACATGAAATGGCATATGGCTATACATTTCTATATATACTGTATATAGTGTGTGCTCATTACAAAAATAGTTCAAAGAGGCAGCAGCCTAACACTGCAGTGGCAGTAAAGACCTGAACACACTGATTGATTTGCAGCCGTTAGTAGCGCAACTGCCTTGATTAGAGCGAGTACAAAAGAATAAGGCAAATACAAACTGTAGCTAACTACATCTGTGTGTCCAGGAATTGCTGCCAATACTGAGATGCTGATGTTTGAAGGGACAGAGCTAAAACTGGACCCCTCCTGTGCTGTGTTCATTACAATGAATCCTGGCTACGCTGGACGCTCTGAGCTACCAGACAACCTCAAGGTACACTATCACTGCTTGGCCATTCTTTCTGTTATAGATGTCCAAAGTATGATTTCTGGAATAAATAAAGGAGAAATTTGAATAATAGTTGGAAAATCAGGAATCTTTGTTGTAGCCGTCTCCAAACATCACCAATGTAAAAATGACAGAACATCAGAAAAAGATGAACTTTAGAACTGTTTCAGTTCAAGGTGTTTTTAAACATAATCACTGATTCCATTGAGCAAAACAATCTCTTTACACCAGGCTCTATTCAGGACTGTGGCTATGATGGTACCGGACTATGCAATGATTGCAGAGATTGTGCTCTACTCCTGTGGCTTTTTGACTGCACGGCCGCTGTCAGTGAAAATTGTGGCTACCTATCGCCTCTGTTCAGAGCAGCTGTCCTCGCAGCATCACTACGACTATGGGATGAGAGCTGTCAAGTCTGTGCTGACTGCTGCTGGAAACCTCAAGGTATCACAAAACAGATTTGATAGATGGGATTCTTTGTAAAACATAAGATGTTTTCTTTCCACCATAACCATAATACATTTATAAGCATGTCTGTTTATCATTTTTTAGAAACCTCATACTGTTACGGTATATGTTTTGAGAGTCTAATGATGATTACTTTTTATGTAAAGACTTTTTATTAGAGTAGAATCATCTTTGCTCATTGAACTAAAAGACTAATAGTGAAAAGAAGACCATTTGGAGTACAGTAAACTCTCATCTCTTGCTGTGTGTTGATGAAGTAGTGCTGAGCAAATTAAAAGGCAAACAAGGATATAGATGAGTGTAATGTCTAGCTTCATCTTGGAAACTGGATTACATACTGTAGTAGTAGTAATGTGAAACCTGATTTGCAGGCACAACTAAAATTTCCTTTATTCCACCTAAGATGTGTATCTACTCTGCAGGAGTAATCTTTCAGAATCCATGTTTTGGCTCATACCTGCATATTTTTCAAACACAGCATGACAAACTGTGTGTGGAAGAAAATAGCTGTGATTTTGGCTTTAAAAGAAATAGAGTTTCATCAGGCACCTGTCTTTTTTGATGTACTGTAAACATGGGAACACTTCAGTGACCCGATGCCCACAGGATCTACATAAGCTTAGCTGAGACAGCCTGATGCCTTTCTAAATTTTACTTTTGCAAAGAAGAGGTGTCATTTAGACCCTGAGCTACAGCTGACAACTCTTCTTGAATAGAATGGTTGTGATTGTCCACTACATATAGGTCACATATGGCAGACAGAAACTTTACAGTGAAGCTTGACTTCATAAAGCCTCATATATCAGCTGCTTCTCATTTGTACCTTATTTACCTTTGTTTATTTCTTCTCACTCTCTGACTTTTCAACTCTCATTTTCCTCTTCTCCTTTTCCCCTTCTTCATCCTTTGGGATGGGTTTGTTTCATTGCAGCTCAGTTTCCCAGAGGAGAACGAAGACACCCTGTTGCTGAGATCAATTATTGATGTCAATCTGCCCAAGTTCCTGGCCCATGATCTGGAACTGTTTGAGGTGCGATAAAGTTGGACTCCTTCTGTCTTTTTACTGGAGTGATTTACATCAACTAATGTCAGTCCATGTTAATTCCAGTCAGTTAAATTGGAACAACGATAAACATGGATAATTTAAGTCAGTTTGTATCAAAGCAGGTCACTGGATTGTGTTTGTGTGTATGAATCAGTGAATGGTTTACACTGACTTTTTCAATATGTGCGTGCCCATCATTTATCTAACTGTCCTTACCCCAAAAGTGTCAAGGTGAATTAATTTTTGAATATAAGTTGTGTTTAATATGTATGTGTTCTGCCACAAGCTTCCCTTCTTACTCTTCTTCAGCGACTTTACCTTTCTATCTCAGGGTATCACCTCTGACCTCTTCCCGGGGGTCCAGCTCCCGAAACGTGACTACCACATCCTGCTTGAGGCCATCAAGGAAAACTGCCAAAGCATGAACCTACAAGTCACTGATTTCTTTGCTGAGAAAATCCTGCAGGTCTTTGAGATGATGCTAGTGAGACATGGTTTCATGATAGTGGGTGAGCCCTTTGGAGGGAAGACCAGTGCCTACCGTGTACTGGCAGCAGCCCTTCGTGATGTCTGTGAAAAGGTATGATGTCCTGTTAAATGTTAAATGATGGATATGCTAACCTTGATGGATGGAGAAATTACAAAGGGCTTGTGATTTAAAGTAACGGCAACAAAAGTGTCATGTTAGGCCAGCTATATTTCTTAATTTCTTATGTGTCATCAAGTCTTGATTAAGAGCTACTTTAACCCATTTTATATTTTTGGTTGCATTCTTAAGGACCTACTTATTTACTGTATTCATATCAGGTATCAGCCTGGTTGATTAGTCAGAAATTTTGAAAAAAAAGCGTTATGTTCAGATGGTTGACCATGTATTTTAACTGTATTTCATTATTAATTTTGATGGGATTTTCTGAGTCCTTGGGACATGAACTCACTCAATCTGTTAAAAAAGTCCTAAACCTTCATGTCAAGTAAAATATGCTTTACACTCAATATCCAAGGCTTATCTCAGCTACATGTTTGTCCCAAGTAAACACATCCATCCAATTTGTCACAGCTGTAGTCTTTGTTTAGTAGTTATCGATCTCACAGAGAAGAGCAGAACGGGCTTCTTGTATTTACATGGCTGAGAGGACTGAGAGGCATCCCACCAAGGAGACAGATGAAGGCCTGCTGATGAAATGCCTGGGAATGCCACATTTATCATCGTCATCCTTGTAGCTGCACATCCACTGATCATGTCCAACCCTCTCTCCCTTGCTGTTTTTATTTATTTATTTTCTCAGCAGCTCGCACTCATTGTTTTTAACTCAAAGTGACACCTTGTCTGGAAAGCTGTTTGTTGCAGCTTTTTGCTTCTCTTTCTCAGTTAGCAGAAGTCATCTCATACAAACTGTAATCTTATCAGCAGTTTATGAGTCTAGGCATTGACAAGTTGCCCAAGTGAGTGGCTCATCATGCTCAGTTAATCACGTTTAAGTTGTTGATTTTGCTGTCTTTTTAAGAGAAAACTTTAACAAGTGAAGTAAATAATTCTCTTGTATATGTACTGTATTTTTATAAGTGTGTATGTATTTAATTTGTATTTGTCGGCTTCCATTTTCATTAGTTCTGTGATATGCCTGTGTATTATCTTTTTGTGTTTGTATACATGTGTTTATTACACCAGGGTTTGATGGATGAGAAACAGGTCCAAATTACAGTTATCAACCCGAAATCCATCACCATGGGCCAACTGTATGGTCAGTTTGACCCCGTCTCTCACGAGTGGTCCGATGGCATCCTCGCCGTCAGCTACAGAACATTTGCTGCTTCCAAGGTAAGATGGCATCCTGTCAGTATTTTGGCTAATTCCTCAAGATTACAGATTTTGGTTTAAGTGCAGCCAATTAAATAAGCAAACAAACACATAGTATTTTGTCTCCTTGAGACCTTCATAAAGATTAATATGGTCTCACCTGGGAGCTGTGCATGTTCAATCACACATCTGTTTTGGATGAAAAAAACTTAGAAAAAATCAACTGGACTAGATTTCTAGGTCAAAGACATTTCACCTCTCATCCAAGAGGCTTCATCAGTTCTGACTGACTGGTGTTGAGCCGGAGATATTTATCCCCCTCGGTGGTGTTTCAGTCTTTTGAGGGCCAACAATGTCCCTTAAACTTAACTGGGATATTGTGGTTACAAAAGATCCTTTTTAACTTCTCCCAGGAGGTAGAGGCTTTCACCAAGCATATCAATTCTGTGGATGACAACATCAAGTTCACTCGGGAGGATGCCAGAAATGACTGTCTGGCCTTTTTGGATTGTGCAGTCCACTTGGGAGGGGACAGAAGCCTGAAGGTAGAAGTATATTGGACCTGTGTTGATCATCTGAAAATAAAATCTGTGGTATTGCCCAAGCTCAACACAAAATTCCATCCATCTATTAACTATACCGCTTTTCCTCTGAAGGATCACAGGAGGGCTGGAGCTGATCATAGCTTACAGGAAGGGTACACACTGCCCAAGTCCCCAGTTTATTCAAGAAAATAGTTTTAAATAATATTCAAATGCCTAAGTGTACAGAATTAAACCTATGTTTAACAGTCTCTGCTGTGTGCAGTTGTTTTTTTGTTTATTTGCTACATAAACATTTGATTCATAAACAGAGTGATGTGGTGTATGCAATTAAGTGTAGTCAGGAGTGTAACGACTTGTACATTGGTGAAACTAAGCAGCCGCTTCACAAACGCATGGCCCAACACAGGAGGGCCAACTCCAGTGGACCAGAGTCAGCAGTCCACCTCCACCTGAAGGACAAAGGACATTCTTTTGAGGACAGTGAAGTCCAGATCCTTTCCAGAGAACATTGCTGGTTTGAGAGAGGGGTTAAGGAAGCTATTTTTGTAAAAATAGAACAGCCCTCACTAAATAGGGGCGGTGGACTAAGACACAACTTGTCTTCCATCTACAATCCTGTTTTGAGATCTCTGTCCATACATGCCTACCAGGACAATAGGCGTCGGTTGACAGGGGAGGTTTCAAAGACAGGTAACGACATTCACTGATACTGGGCTGCAACGACTCAGTCATTAAGGGACATTTCTGTGCAGATTCTCAGTCATCCAGGTCATAGTAAACTGAAAAAACTGATGAAGCCTCTTGGATGAGAGGTGAAACGTCTTCGACCTAGAAATCTAAGTCCAGTTGATTTTTTTCTAAGGTTTTTTCAGATTAAGGGACATTGTTGGCCATCAAAGGACTGAAACACCACTGAGGGGGATAAATATCTCTGGCTCAACACCATCAGTCAGAACTGATGAAGCCTCTTGGATGAGAGGTGAAACGTCTGTGACCTAGAAATCTAGTCCAGTTGATTTTTTCTAAGTTTTTTTCAGCTTATTATGACCTGGGTGACTGAGAATCTGCACAGACATCTGTTTTGGATGCACTGAGTACTTGTAATCCAGTATAATTACACAAATGCACAAATAATATCTTAAATGTTGACTTTTACCTAAAATCTTGTTCCTGAGGCAAGTTGTAAATTGTTCAATCCCCTTCGAAGGAAGGAAAGTAATTCCTCCTTCATGAATCCAGAAACAGGCAAGGTAAGCTAAAAGATCCCATGTCCTACCTCAAAATGGTCTTAAGCTGAGACCACTGGGCTATCTAAGGTTCCCTGGTTGCAATAATTTAACTGGGAATCAAGCATAAAGCACAAGTAGGGCTGTAGTTTAATACCTGTCATTTAGGAACGTTATCTTATATTATGTCTGTTATATTATTTTAACCTCCTGCCAGCTAATCAGAGACTCATTTGCTACTGACCCAGTATAAAACATATGTAAACATTTCACTGGGTTTATTGCAGTAGAATTCAAAAACTTGCATTTTAACTGACACATAATATCTGCATGGCTCAAAGATGTTTAAACTATGCTGTTTCTATGGAAACTGGCATTTGAAGCAACTTGGTGTCACCAGTTACAGTGACAAGCAGTATTATTATATCTGTTACAGTGTGCTGTGCAGATACATACTCTAGTTACAGTGACCTCGCCTCTGAATATCTGCTTAAAATAGTTATTCAGGCTGCTTACTTGTTAGGTAGTACACTGTAGACATATTGAATTAGGATGTTTTCACACTTGGTCCCTTTCAGCCCTCAAAACAAACTCTGAGCAATTAGTCAGCATTTTTTTGCGTAAATGTGAACACTCCAAATGAACTCCGACCCCTCTGAAATGAACTGAACTGAGACCCCCTCGGGAGGTGGTCTCAGTTCGGTTCATTTCAAGTCCGGGATGCAGTTCACTTGATGTGTGCACTGTGAACACAAAATGCTCCAGGTTTGCTTCTAGCCTTTTGCATGTAAGGGTGGAAACGCCAGCAATCTGTTGAAAGAGTGAAAGTCCATCATGGAGAAATGCAGTTTTCCACTGACTAGCTCATAGTTTCTCTCCTTGCCCATGTACGTTATTTATTAGGCAGCCTTAAGCCTGCGCACGCAGTAAACTAAATGATACGAATATGGATTAATGAATAAAATAAACATTAGCCAGTGGATTGTTGTAGGTTCATTCACAAATTCAATTTGCAGTAGTCAAAGCATCATGTGAACTGTCGTTCAGAAGTTCAGTTTCACTTGAAAGCGCTCAGAGTAGGGGCAGATACAGTGAATGATTTGGGGGCTGGAGGTACCTCACAGTAAAAGTACTGTCAGAAAATGTCTTGTGTTCAGTTTTTTTTCCAGTAATCACATTATAGTCTAGTGGTTTGTTCAAAACAATGCTGTTGCAATTTGCTACTCAAGAATGTTAACAGTGATTATGAGAAAATAAAAAGTAAAGCAATGTTAATGCTCTTCTTAATTTTTTTAACTTAAAAAATACCAAAAACAGCTAATAGGAGTAAAGTACCAGATTAATAAGCAGTATCGGTAGTAGTACTGTTGAACGGCTTCCTTCAGTTTTCAGCTCATATGAGAGTGAAGGGCATCATTAGGACCCAACTGCACTGCTGCATCAAAGTGAAAAAACTACATCAAAGGTACTTTACCACACGCAGTAAAAAGAGATAAAGTAAAGAATCCTTTGACATTAGCCATATGTAAAAGCAGCAAAGGTCTGAGAACTCCAGAGTCACTATAGTTTGAACAGAAAGAGGACTGAGGCCTCTTTCAAATGTACTCACAGTGTGAACACAGTAAGAACTGGGTCCCCCTTTTTTGGTCCACTTTAAGAGTACTGTGTTTGGTTCATTTAAAAGGAAGTGAGTGTGAAAACATCCTTACTCTACTGAAGTTTTTTTATATGCTCTCTTCATAATAATGTAATTCAGAACTGGACCCCTTAGAAGAGAAACAGGCTGCGCACTTCTTTCTGTGGGTTAAAATCTCATAGCATGTTGCACTTGTGGTATATAAGGATGCAGCCAAAGGTGTAGCATGTATACGTAGTCAAGGAGAAAGAAGGTAAGACTGAGATGTATTATTGTCTATTCCGTCTTAATTCACATGTGTCGGATGGATCATTGTAAAATAGGTGTGACATTAATTACATGCTGGTAAAAAGAAAATCTGCTGTGACAGAGTAAACAAAAGAAAAAATTTAGCTGTCTTGTTAAATTTAGATATTTAATAACTCATTTGTGCACACACAGCCACAAACTAGACACACATCGGCAGACAATTTACGTATTGCAGTGGAGGCATGTCATAATGGAAAATCATTTGTTCGCCCTATTCTCCAATTGTTTCCAAATGAACTTGTCACTTTAAAAACTGTCTTTGTGTAAAGTTGTCATTTTACAAATTGTTTTTTTTTTTTATGGCAATGAATAAGGAGTGTGAGGAGTGGTTATGACAGCCACGGCAGTACATACTGATGCAATGAAAATACAAAATGAGAACAAGGCCTGTCTTAATTCAGTTTCAAGAAAGACACTTTTCCTCTCTGGGCAAAAGTCTCTTTGTTTTGCTTTCTTTTTTTCTGCGCCATATTTTACAGAACAAATTTTTTGTGTTAATCTGGAGTTCGCTGCAGCGTAGTGTATTAAACTCTGCATAGACAATATAATTTTTTTTTGTGCCAATGCTTTCTGTCAGATCATTGCATTACAGCATACTCAGTTCCCTTTCAAGCACCAGATGGCCCCAACCCAGGCGTCTCCATTTGTTTATATTACAACAAATCAATTTAAAGCACAGCTCTTGCCAGCCCATTTAACTGGGGAATTGACGTGTGTTGTCAACCTTTATTATGACAGTGTAGGTGTTAATTTCATTCCCTTAGTAAACATTCTCCACTTAGATTATGATGCACAGAAGTTCTTTGTGACCTTGAAAGTATGCAGGGATTTCTGTTAGCAGTGTATCTTAACACTGCAGGGGTCAACCTGCTGGTAGATGTAGCTTGGCTTTTTCTTGAAGTGGAACACCTCCCCAGGGTTTAAAGGTGTAAGTGCCTGTCTGTCTGCACTCAGTTGGCAGTTTATTAGGTACTCCAAGCTAAAATGAATACAGTCTTATACAACAGTCTTGAAAAAAAATCCTCTTTTTGTGAAGATGACAATGTTCACTTGATCATTTTGGAGGCTGGAGTGGAGTTTGTGCGCTGTATTATTCAGAGTAATGCTTTTATTATTTAGCTTAGCCTCACTGATATAAATGGGGTGGACAAAATAGTAGAAACACCAGTCAATGCACATGACAGTTTAGCAGTGCCACAATTTGCATCCTCCAAAATAATCATGATGGTTTATCAACACCTCTCTAAAGTATAAGTACAAGTATTCTGAATATTATAATCATTGTAATCTTTGTAATGAAGGTTTAGATCATTTTACGTGGCTCTATTATAGCCTGTATTTGCCTGATATGAATATGTACTTAGGTTTGGTTAAATAAAAATTAGAATCATCATTACTGGTGATTGCTTGTGATCTATATTATGACTTATGCTGCGTTCATGTCATTCTGGTGGTACTGAAAGACAATTACACACACGTAATTGTGCTACAGATTGTGATGAAAATGTCCCCTCAGGACATGAGCAGTCCTATTTCTTGTGTGTTTCAGAGCCCCGAAAGAAAATGGCTCATCTTTGATGGCCCCGTGGATGCTGTGTGGATTGAAAATATGAACACAGTACTCGATGACAACAAGAAGCTGTGTCTGATGAGTGGTGAGATCATCCAGATGTCACCGCAAATGAGCCTCATCTTTGAGCCTATGGACCTCGAGGCTGCATCGCCAGCCACAGTGAGAACCGCCTTTACTTTGATTCAGGGTTTCATCACAGTGCATCCTGCTTACAGTCATGGCCAAAATATTGGCACCCCTGCATTTCTGTCAGATAACACACCACTCTCCCAGGCACTGTCATGCCCTGTGCCTGCAGGTCAGCTTGAATTTGTTTGGAAATCAGCCAAGGTTATAATTAATACAACTATTTCTGATGATTATGAAAAGGTTTCAGTAATTCTATCCAGTCTATTTTTGGAGTTCTGTGTGGAATGTATCAGATTTAGCTTTTTTTCCTCTGAATTTTTTTGTTGTTTCAATGCAAACAAAAGAAATAAACATGAGAATACTACAGAATTTGTGATTGCAACAATTTCCTCAGTGCTGCGTTATCTGACAGAAATGCAGGGGTGCCACTATTTTTGGCCATGGCTATAGTTGTGTTGTAGCAGTGATGCTTTCCAATTTCTGGATATTGTTAAAGATGAATTTCTTAGAAGTCAGAAGCCCAAAATGGGCTTATAGATTGCCTCTATCCTAAAACAAATTACACAGTTAAAAATCATCTCTGCTGTTTTCTACCTTTAGCTTTACTCCTTTGTGAAGCTATTCCTTGTGTGGGACTGGGCGCTATGGGATCTTTTACGCACATAGTATTTACAGCACAGAGCTACAGGATATGTTGTGACTAGTGGGAATCTACTCATAAATGGTATATTGTTCATTTGAATTAGGACCACAGTGCCACCAGAATGCTTATCTACACTACACTGCATGTACATACTGTACCTAGGTCACAGGTTCACAGTTAAATCATTTTCTGAGAAAAGGCCTATTTTAAATCAGGTTTTTGTCAAATAGTTTCACCTACTTATTAAGATATACCGCTATAATGCATCAAGAAAGATATTCTTATAAATTGATTGTACATTTTTAGTTAAGTACCACGGTTTCAGTTGTGTTTACAGATGTGATATATACTTGTGGCAGGTGTCTCGCTGTGGTATGATCTACATGGAGCCTCATTTGCTGGGCTGGCGGCCTCTTATGCTCTCCTGGCTCAATACTCTGCCAGCCACAGTCAGTGCCACGCACAAAGACCTCCTCTCTGCCCTTTTCGACCGCATACTGCCAGCCTGCCTACAGCTCCTTCGAAAGGCTGCTAAGGTACTGAACCATCTTAAGGAAATTCATTTTTTAGCTGCAACTGGTTTGCAAATAAATATGTTCTTTAATGGGAGAATTAAATTCTGCATGTGAGGAGTTTGCTACAGTTTCTCATACAAAAAGCTTAAATATTACACAGATGTGTTTCTTGCTCCATGTTTTCAAGGTAAAGTTTTAGAGCTTTCCATTTTCATACAGCAGTGTTTCACCATTGCCATGTTTGGTCAACTAAACCAACTTTGTCACCATCAGTCCTAAAGTTTAATTAGAAATCAGTTCTTTTCATGTTCTGATGTTTCTACTTGATTATAGGAGCTGTCCCCGACCTCTGACACCAATCTAGTCAAGTCCCTGATGAATCTGATGGACTGCATGATGGATGAGTTTTATGATGAAGCAAAGATGAAAAGCATGAATGAGAAAGATATTTGCTCTTGGTTGGAGGTTTGTGTCCACACTTATTACTATTATTACTACTACTACTACTACTACTACTACTACTACTACTACTACTATTTATCCAAGTAATTATTGACATCATTATTGAGCGAATGTAGGTCCACAATTCTACAAGAGCATTTTAGCCCTGTGTCATTGAAAGCAGTCCCTCATATACAGTATCTACTTCCCACTCTGACAAGTACCCAGAGCAATACTCTTCTGTTTCATAAGATCTGTGTTAAAATATCTGTTTGCATAATGGACCTTATAGCCAAATTACTAGATATGATACAGTACCAACAAACAAAAAAGAACTGCAAGAACTTAGAAATACTAAACTTCCATCCAAGACTTCCAAGACAAAGTCTTGTAACCCTTCACATTTCATCACATCTTATGTTAAAAAGTTGCCCTCGAAGACTATAATAACCTGTCCTTGCAAGAGAGGAAGCAACTACTGTAGTCTGTCTTTGTACTCCAAATAGCACTGCAGTGAAACCAACCAAACAAACTAGCCAACCATTTTCATATCACTGTAAATCAATATAAACAATCTTATTATATGCTTAGAATATTAATTGAAAATATGCTGGTTAAAAAAAATTCAGCTGGCACTGTCAAGTTATGCTTTGCTTTGCATGGATGCTGTCAGCTTGTTGTTTTGTCTGTGGAAGTATAAAGAAATAGCATCAAACTATAGGGCTTGCATAATGGAAGAAACTGTGCTTAATGGATAACATTACTGATTTATTGGGATGAACAGCAGAAAAAGTGGTGCGCTGCCAAACTACAGGGAAAATCCACCATGCCTGAAACTTTCAGGACAACATGCTAACAGACCAGTGTCATCAAACAAGTTAAGGTGCTTACGTTAAAGTCTGAAGTACTAATATTTTAAAGGGAAAACTCAATACATTTCTTTTTATTATCTGTGTCTGAGTTGTATTTAGTTTGGGCTGAAAAAAATGAAGCATTAGCTTTGGCTTTGAAAAATGTTTGTTTTACCAGATAACACAGTATACTAATGTATACACCAAAGCACCTGCCTTTTCTCTTTTAAATATACTGTCCTAATTGGGTCTCCACACAGGCCCAGGAAAAGAGGAAAAGTTTTAGCAGATGAGCCCTTTCCACAGCCCCCTGCATGAGTTGCAATTGATTTTTTTTGCCTCTGAATCATGTCTTTTGAAAGCAGTGCTATTATCTCCCCGTGGCCCACTGCACTGATGAATGCCTCTGAGCCTTCCCTCCCATGTTTCTCAGCCAGTCATTATCAAAGTGTTGAATTAATCAGCCTTTTAACAGCAGGAGCTATTGTGAGGCTGCAAAGCATCAGTTCCAGTTTCTACACTTTTCCTGCTGTTTTTCCCAACAAAGACAGCTCTCCTGTGTGGATTCTGACATTTGTTTCATAAAATAATCTGCACAATTCTTGAGGCATTTACATGGTTCTTGTACATTTCAATTGGTTTAGTAACTGCAATCCTTGTTTACAGCATGATATTTTTGACTGTAAACTTTGTCTGTTTACAACAATTTTTTTATGTTTGACTTTTGCCACAGTGTGGTAGTATCTGTCTGCCAATTCTGGTAGTTGTTAATACTTGCATCTTTCACTGTACTGTACATCTTGAACACAGATTTGCTCATTTTATGGGTTTTTACCCTCAGGTAGGTAAAATATGTTGAAATATTCAACAATAAAATACCAAATTTGAGCCTGGAAATAATTGATATTTTATGATAATATATATTAAAACAACAACTTTGCATATTATACCATATGCAAAACCATCCATCCTCACTCAGTAATTAGTTTCAGCTTTAGAAACCTGGGTGAAGCCTAACAACAATAGCCGTCCAGCATGTTTACTCTATAGGAAATGTGCCTCAGTCCAATTTCAGCAATTAACTGAGAGCAAAAATACATAGTATTCTTAAGTACTGGACTTAATTATAATGGTCAGATAGATTTTTTTTTAGGGAGGTGCTTTTATTTTAGTCTTTGCTAAAGCCTCATATGTATGATGTAACAACCCAAAAGTGTATTGTAACACTTAGGCTATCTAAAATCATGTATACACTGTCTGAGATGAAGGATATTTCCACCTGTGCTTTCCTGAACCCACTGACACACATTATATACAAAAAGGAATATAATTTGACAGGTTTTTGGTTCTTCCCTTTTACACAGGGCATTTTTGTGTTCTGCCTGGTGTGGTCAGTGGGTGCCAGTTGTGATGATTCAGGACGGGTTAAATTTGATGCTGTGGTAAGGGAAATACTGACCAGGCCTTTAAGTGAGAAGACCAAAGCCTGCCATGGCATTCTGGCCACTGTCGAGGCTCCACCTAAACAGCTGACAGTTCCCCTGCCCACTAAGGGAACAGTCTACCAGTACCGCTTCATTAAAGAGGTAATGATAATTGTACAGCTGACAAACACAAGAGAGAGGAGAGTCCCCTCTCTATCAAGCACTTGTGCACTGGACAGACTGACATATCAGTTTTAAATCTTCTTTGCTAAGATAACTGGGTATAGTAATCATAAAAGGAAACTTTCATAATCCTACACATCCGGTCAGAGTACCTCTCTGTTTAGCAGTTGTTTTTTTATATGCTTCATGTGCTCTTACGGTATAATTAGAGGAGCAGAGTAAGTATGGGTTTAACCAAGAAATCTGACTACACAGTAATACTGCTTTAGATTTGTCTTTAGTATAAAAAGCTAAAGGTTGATTAATGGTACATTTGTCTTCTGAGCCATTTAGTTTATATTCAGCAGCTATTGATGTTGTTGTAGCCTCTTGACATGAATCAGTTCTGAAAGGGTCACATAACATTATAGACCTTTCATGTGTTGTTTATGTCTCACAATATAGACATTAGTCTATATATAGTCACAGACTAGATATATGGTGTTTTGGTTGAGTGGGAGCACAATGGTCTTTTAAGATAAAACTGAACTTTTAACTTATAATTTTCTCTTCAGGGACCAGGCAGGTGGGAGTTATGGACAGATGAGTTAAAGATTGCTCCCCCCATAAGCAAAGACATGCAGTTCAGTGAGATCATCGTGCCCACTGAGAACACAGTACGCTACATGGCACTGATGGAGCTCCTTGTCACCCATCAGAAACCCACTATTTTCATTGGTCCTACTGGTACTGGCAAGAGTGTCTACATTACAGTGAGTTGTCTGTTATGTATTTTCTCATTAACGTAAAGTTTGGAACTAAGGTATATACTGTGTTAAGAGAAAGGAAGATAACAGAAATGATGCAGATGTAGTAGGTAGCACATGCAACAAAAATATAGAAAAAGAGGCTTTGCTTTCTTAGCTTAGTTTTGTCAGCTAAATGTTTTCATCTGCAGTGGTGGAAGGTGTACTCTGATCCCTCAAGTCAAAGTATGAAGTAGCACAAAATGAAAATACCTCAAAATTGTACCTAAGTACAGAACTTAAGTAAATTGATTAGCTGCTTTCCACCAGTGTGATGTGATTTCACAACAACAACAAATCTCTTGATTTTTGCCTGGTATACATGTTCAGTCCAGTTAAGGAGTTAACATTAATATTTTCAGACTAGATTTACCATTATCATTACTACCATTACTGGACAACGTGTAGCTGTCATCAATAAGATTAATGCCACTTCCGAATCCACAATCATTATTGAAATAGTATTAAAGGTACTATGCGAAAATTTCTTGTAATAAATAAATTTTTACATTCATTGCTTCTCACCAAAATGCATCCTTTTAAATAACCTTATTATCCAATGTGCATAGCCTGTATTTATAATGAAATTCAGAGAGAGAGGAATGTTATGGAACACTGTAAATGGGAAAGTCACTGCTGGAACAAGTTTCCACCTCTTTTTATATAGACACTGTAGTGCTCTATAGTCCTGCAGTGAGCATGATAATGATGATGATGATGATGAAGACGTGGCTATTACATTTCAGGTGATGTATAAACTGATGAATTGCTCACATGCTTTGCTGTTTGTGTATGTGATTTATTTGTAGCCCATTTTCTTCTGAAGAACAATTTCTGCTCTTTATCGATGTCTGTGCAGGACTTCATGCACAGTTCAACTCGCTCACTTGCCTGATGAAGTGCCAGCTTATTTAAGTCACTAGTAGCCTATTACACAAAGAAGGACTTGATGGTGGGTTTCAGCCACTACTAACTACAAACTGGGACTTCACTTGGACGTGAGCAGCATGTATGCACAACTTGTTTGATCAGTTCACGCCACACTGACTCCGACCTCCGTGCAGCATCTCTCATTAGAACAGCTGTCTGTAAGCAGGAGGTCAGCATGGTCAGGCTGACTGACAGCAGAAATATACTGGACAAAAACAGTTTTCATGTAGGCTCATCAGCAAGAAATCAGCAGCATTTATATGTATGATCTTATTAATTTTAATTTCCCCATATTGCTACAGACAATGGGGGAATATTCTCAGAGTAACCCCAGGAGCCTGATCCATAAGAAGAGATTCAAGTAAAAAATTTCCAACCCCTAAACAAGATAACAGGTGATCTATGAAGCAGCTGTATGGGGCGGTGACACTTCAGTGTTTCTACTGGTAACATTTTTCTGTGGCGCCCTGCCACACCAAAATCATGGCCATGGCAAAAATTCAAACCAGCCAATCAGTTATTTAATCAAGCGCCTCAGTGACGAGTGCCTGGGAAGCTAGGGAAGCTAGTAAAGTATCAGGCCGAGTCACAGACACAGGTGCAGTTGAGGCCACTTCAGGTGGAGCACATCTTTAGATGCATTTTTCATACAATTCTATGAACTGTCTTCCCGACAGGCATGGGTGTGAGCCACACATCACCCATTTTTTTTATTTTACTGGTGCCTTTTATGATTACATGCATAAGACTTACATGAAAACTATTGTTGTCCAGCACATTTCTACTGTTGGTCAGCCTGGAGAACACCGTTTGTCTGTCTGCAGTCCTTGCAGCTCATTGGGAGCTGATGGCTAACAGCTGCTCTGATACAGAACGTCTTGCTTTCAGTCAAGCTGTGGTTACATTACTGACTGAAGCACTGACCAGTGAACTGTTGACAACTTAGTTTTACAATCGCTAAAAAAAACGCTTAGGTTATAACTGTCACTGAAAAGTAACTAGCCTATATTAATCAGTATGATTATTAAGTGTTTGTTCACCTCCATAGAGGGAACATGGACACACTCCCAAACCCCCAGCAGCCCCCGACCTCACTCCTTCAATCAATTTGGTCGCAAAATGTGACTGATCACTCACAGTCTGGAGCCCTGTTTAAGTGCACTTACCAGTTGCATTTTCCTGAGACAACATAAATTTATGATACTTGCACTGCCCACAGTTGTAGCACACATGCAGACATCGGCCAGTGACTGCACTGTAATTGGCCGATGCTGATCATCTAAATATGCCAAAAATCAGCCCGATTAATCTGTCGACCACAAGTTTTTTATTATTTTCTGTGTTTGGTCTTTTTTTTAATCTCTGTTTTGTCTCCATTTCTGTCTGTGTTCCTGGGGAACTGGGGAGTGAACATAAAGCATTTTTAGTAGCATAAATTATTATCATGGAAACACTGCCTGTGCTCCCAAAAAACACTGTTGCAGGATGAGTGAGCATTCATTTCTCAGCAGTGTTGCCCCAGTCTCTAGAAACTAGAGTAAGTGCTCTGAACACACAAATCATTTAGAAGCTACACAGCTACAGACACCTGGTGTGAAATGGCCACCTTAGAGAAATACTGAATATCTCTCAGCAGACCTTCGGCTATTTATATCAAGGACTAATCCCCCCTCCTTCTCTTTGCTTCATTAGTTCATCCATTAGTGTGCTCAAACCTGAGACTCTGCCTGTCTCCAAGCTGGAGAAGCTCAGTCCCATGCTGCAATCAGCAGACAGTGGCTGAATCTCAAATCTGGCAAGACTGATAAAGGAACACCAGCACTCAGAGCATAAGAATATGATATGTCACGGTGCCAACACTAGTACTATTTGACATCTGTACACAAAGCTCCATTAGCTGCTCAAGGCCAGCTGTACCACTGCTTTAGAATTTAAAGGAGGAGGATGTTGATGCACTGTGACTGCATCCTGTGATCATTCACTTTACAAGTTCAGTTTAAATATGCAGCATCTTTTCTGCACACATGGTACATAATACCTTGAAAATGGATCAAAGCTTCTTAAAATATATCTGGTCACCAATGACTAGCAGAAGGCCAGTTGTACAAAAGGGCATTTTATCAAGATGCCCTTTCATAAAAGCCTTGTTTAACTTTTAGTAAAATGCCCTTTTGTAAACCTTCATGCAGAATCTAAAATCCAAAGATTTTACCCTTTGACCTGCAGAACATTACTTTAGATCATGTTCTCAAAGGGCAACTAATTTCCTACTTCATTACAAAGTCATTTTCAATGATGAACTGAGACCCAAATTTTATCTAATGAAATCCATATGCTACATTTAATTAGATTATAAAGCTTATCACAGCCATTTGTTGGGATCGACTTGAAAATCATCATTTTATATGCATTTTACATGCACAAGGTTTTTTTCATGCTGATTCAAGAGTAGAGAGACCTAAATGTTTTCAACATATTAAGCATTTTCTTTAACTGTACAAGTGCACAATCGATCAGCCAAGTTATTTCCTTGGTTTATTTGCTGATTAAAATTACTGACAGAACTTCTTCAGTCACTTAGGCTGTACTGAATATCCTGTCAAAAACATACAAAATGCAGTAAAGACATTTTACTTTAAGTGTATAATTGTACCATTTTTGGTATACCGTGCTCATTATTAAAATATCACTGCATTTCTTTTATTTTTGCATTGTCTCGTGTGTTTGTATTATTGTGTTACACATACAAATGTATATATTCATAGTAATGTACAGTATACAGTAGTTAAAGTGCTCATTTTTCCCAATCTCTCATGCCCAGGACTTCCTATTGAAAAAGCTGCAGAAGGATGTGTACAGCCCACTCTTTATTAGCTTTTCAGCCCAGACTACAGCTGCCCAGACCCAAAACATGATCATGTCCAAGCTAGATAAGCGGCGCAAAGGAGTGTTTGGTCCTCCACTTGGGAAGAAAATGGTATATTCTCTTTGTTTTCTTTTTATGTCATGTTTTATGTTGGTATATTTCAGTTTGCACTCATATGAATGAAGTGAGTCACTAAAATATTGCAGTTGTGCAGAGTTTTTTTTAATATATATAACAACAGGTGCCATTTTATTTTATGATACATCTCCAACAGAAAAGATTGTAGATTTGAATATATCAAATAACTTGTTGTATCATTACTGTTCATTCCTTCAAGTGTTCTGATGGTATATCTTATCAGGTGGTATTTGTGGATGATGTGAACATGCCAGCCAGGGAGGCTTACGGTGCCCAGCCCCCTGTGGAGCTGCTGCGACAGTGGCTGGACCACTGGAACTGGTATGACATGAAGGACTGCTCCATGATCAACCTGGTGGATATTCAGATGATATGTGCTATGGGACCACCTGGTAAGTAGTAGCTGTAGCATTTCTAAATTTATTAGAAGCAACATTGCTACATCAGTGATACTGTTTCAAAGCCAGATTGCCTGACATAATACAGGTTGTTAGGTAAACTTTTTTGTCTCTTAACTGCTGCTCAAGTCTATGTCACAAACTACTGCTTGCTGTTTTGTGGAGCTCCTCATTGCCTTGAGGTGCTCACAAATAGCAAAGGTTTACCACTTCCACCTCCACTAAAACTACCAGTGTAACCATAAAAGAACCCCTGTCCACTGAGGTGGCTGGCAGCGACAGGTGCAAGAGAAGGAGGGTGGGTGCCACTCTGAGGTGTCCACACAGCTCTAGTATTTGCTGCTGGTGCCTGTGTCTTACAGTTGTTTAGCTGTTCTAAGCTGCCACCCAGCAAGGCTCTGGCTCTGTTGAAGCCACACCAAGAAAATCAGTGGAGGAGCTCATTATATACCCGCGTATACCAACTTTAGATTTGTCTTTCTGTGTGTATGATATTATTTAGCAAATATAATCAGTCTGTGTGCCAATGTAAACTTGTGTCTCTAATCGAGGGCAGTGCTATATCCCATTATCCATTGTCCATTGTCCCACACATCACTGAATAGTGGAGCTGGTATTAAGTAAGCACTCCACAGAAACAGTAACTGGGTTTCCCCGTGCCTGGTTTATATGTCACTGGGGGATGTTGTTTCCTTGTTTTATCCAATATCAGAACAACCAGTTATGCAACAGGCCAGAAAAGTGTGGGCAAATGCTGAATGGGGTTAACTGTTAAATAGTATTACGTAGAACATAGATAAAAAGCTAGACAGAGTGTGCTAGCATTTGTATGTCACCTCTGACAAAAGCTGTGATTGAACAGAAATAGAACGTAAAGAGCTTTACTGTTCACCATCGAGACATAAAATAAACACATTTCCTTATGCACACATATTGGCTACTGAATTACAGTACAGTCATGGCTAAAAATATTGGCACCCTTGCATTTCTATCAGATAATGCACCACTTCTCCCAGAGAATCACAAATAATTTAGGTATTCTCATGTTTGTTTCTTTTGGAACACAACAAAGCTGTAGAGTACTGACAACACTCAATTAAAGCATTAAAAATGTTATAAGTCCAGGACTTTTGTTTGTATGTTGCTTCTTGTTTAGGTGGAGGGCGGAACCCTGTCACACCTCGATTTCTGCGCCACTTCAACATGATTACCATTAATGATTTTGATGAGGGGACAATGTATACAATCTTCTCCAGGATCACTGACTGGCATTTTACCATACGGTAACTTAACTGAGCATGTAACTGGTATGGTGTATTATCCACACTGATGCAGACTGCTTATGTTTAGGAACAAATCTTCATGTTCATTAACATCTTTACATACAGTATAATCCATTGAGCTTCTCTGCAATGGAGAAGGTGCTTCCAGTGCTTCCTGGTGTTTCTGAGCTACAATTTTCAATTTCAGTGTTTGTAAAGTACAGGGTACACGGAAAAATAGCCCGTGTACTTGAGAGCGGGCTACTTTTCCATGGCCTACCCGTTATTTGACCCACCACATTTTCAGGTACAGTGGTAGTATCTCATCACCTTTAGCAATGAATTGTTAATTATTACTAGCCAATAATTATTGGTCAGATTGAACTGCAATATTGTGCATAAAGATAAAAGGATTAATCTTAATTATTTACCTTGTCTTTTTCTGCACTGCTGCAGTGTTTGCCTGAGGGAGTGCAAATCTTTAAAGTAATCAAATCTGTTGGATTTTTCTCACTTGCATTTTAACAAAATGGCAATTTTTGTCAGGCATTTTGAAAACATGTTAATACTGATGATAAAACTATCCTTAATCATATACTGTATATTTTATGGACTAAGTGTGAATGATCAAACATTTACAGGTTAATTTTTTCTAATTAAACTGTGGAAACAACCTGAACAGGATCTGAACAGTGAGTCAGTTATCTCATCCACAGGTTTGCCTTCCCTAAGCCATTTGCAGCTCTGACCTCCCAGATCGTTAACAGCACCGTGTCAGTGTACCAGGAGGCCACCAAGAACCTGCTGCCGACCCCCGCAAAGTCCCATTATTTGTTCAATCTGCGTGACGTTTCCCGGGTGATCCAGGGCATCTGCCTGTCACGACCAGAGACTGCTGATGAACCATCTGTCATCAAACGACTTTGGGTGCATGAGGTATTGTTGTGCACAACTAACAAATGCTAGAAAATACCTGAATGTTATGCAACTAAAATGCATAAAACACAAGTACTGTGATAACATGGAAATAAGTTAGTCAAACTAACACCTGTCTGTTGCTTTACATCTGTCTGCCTCTTTATTTGTCTCCTACATTTATCCATTCTTTTTCTTGTTGATTCTCAGATCCTGAGGGTATACTATGATCGACTGGTCCATGACACAGATAGGTCTTGGCTGGTAAACCATTTACAGGTGGTATTTCAGACTCACATGAAGGAAAACTTTCATCAGCTCTTCAAACATCTGGACCAGGACCAAGATGGGGAGGTCACTGAAGATGACCTGCGCAACCTCTTGTTTTGCGACTTCCACGATCCAAAAGATGAGGACCGCAACTACTGTGAGGTGCATGACCTCGACAAGCTTCAACAGGTGGTGGAGTCCCACCTGGAGGAGTTCAACACTATCAGCAAAGCACCCATGAATCTGGTGCTTTTTCGTTTTGCTATTGAGCATGTGTGCCGCATTTCCCGCATCCTCAAGCAGCCAAATGGACATGCCCTGCTGGTAGGTGTGGGTGGGAGTGGACGTCAGTCTCTCACCCGTTTGGCTGCCTATATGGGAAAGGTAGACCTTTTCCAGGTGGAAATCTCCAAGAATTATGGGACCACTGAATGGCATGATGACCTGAAGCTAATCTTGAGGAAGTCTACACAGGGTGAAGCTCATGGCGTTTTCCTCTTTACTGACACTCAAATCAAAATGGAGTCATTCCTGGAGGACATCAGCAACCTGCTCAACACCGGTGAGGTAAAGTGGCTAGGAGGAGACAGAAAAGGTGTGATGAATAAAAATGTGATTTAATGTGCATGAATGGATTGATGGAGGAGTTAAAAACTGCTAGAAAGACTGTTCAGTGATGGAAGGTTTGGATGAAGGCTAAGAAAGAAGAAAGTATCTAAGAAAAGGATTGTGGCAAGTGGTTGTGGATAGATACATGGTTATAGTGAGAGAAAGTCTCAAAGGTGTCATGTTTCACACAAGTCAACATCCAGACACAGACCCAGTATCTTTTGGTGGTTTCCAGGTGCCTAACCTGTTTGCAGCTGATGAGAAGCAGGAGATCTGCGAGCAAATGCGTGTGTTGGACCGCCAGCGTGACCGTGACAAGCAAACAGATGGCAGCCCCTTATCCCTTTTCAACATGTTTGTAGAACGCTGTCGCACACAGCTGCATGTGGTGTTGGCCATGAGTCCAATCGGAGATGCTTTTAGGAGCCGCTTGAGACGTTTCCCTGCACTCATTAACTGCTGCACTATTAATTTGTTTCAGGTGGGTGTATGTATGCTGCATGTATTCTCCATATAAAGGATGTCTCAAGTAGGTGAATCACTAAAAAGAGACAGTGTGTTGTAAATTATGGGCTCCATTCAGTAGTATTTGATGACATTAACAGTCAGTCATAGCAGACTGGTATACTGTATGTATCCATAATATTGTGGCAGTACAGTATATTTCTGTACTTCAGACCTGGCCTGAGGATGCCTTGCAAGCAGTGGCCTGTCGCTTCCTGGAGGACGTTCAGATGACAGATGAGAGTCGAGAAGGCTGCATCAGTATGTGCAGGATCTTCCACACTTCAACCATTGAGCTGTCCACTCGCTTTTTGGCTGAGCTGCAGCGCCACAACTATGTCACCCCAACCTCTTACCTTGAGCTTATTTCTACCTTCAAGGCCCTACTGGAGAGAAGAAGAGTGTGAGATAAAACTTTAACTTGTTCTGTATGTGCGCATTATGTTTTTAACAGTTATTTGATATTTTCTGACTTCAGGTGCTACTTTAGCTTTGAAAATGTGACTAGATCAGGTTTCCTATAGCTAGACTGGACTTGAATTGGAGACAGGGACAAAGAAGAGCTAATCAGGACATCTCTGCACCAAAAGCCAACTTCCAGGTTACATTTGAAGGATTAGGATTTATTTTCTTTCTCTCTTTCTATCCTTGGCCCAGTGAGGTGGTGAAGCTGAAAAATCGCTATGAGGTGGGTCTTGAGAAGCTAGAGTCAGCAGAAAAGCAGATGGCCATTATACAGGTTGATCTGGAAACTCTACAGCCACAGCTTCTTGAGTCCAGCAAAAATTTAGAGGAGACGGTGGCGATGATGGAGCGTCAAGCTGTTGAGGTGGCTAAAAAAGAAAAGGAGGTGGAAATGAAAGAGGCTGAGTCCAGTCAAAAAGCCACGGCTGCTAAGGCCATTAAGGATGAGTGTGATGCTGACCTGGCTGAAGCAAGGCCTATTCTGGACTCAGCTCTGGCTGCATTGAATACTCTCACCCCTCAGGTAAAAGGAACATTCTGTGTTTTTGCTTGGGCAAGATAATGCCTAACATGTGAAAAGGGTAGACCTATAGATGTGGTTCTTTCTATGTACAGGATATCACAGTACTGAAGTCCATGAAAAGCCCACCCACAGCTGTCAAACTGGTGATGGAGGCAATCTGTATTCTCAAAGGCATCAAACCAGATCGTGTGCCGGACCCCACAGGCTCCGGTAAAAAAGTGGAGGATTATTGGGGCCCGGCCAAAAAGCTACTGGGAGACATGGGGTTTCTCCATAGCCTCCATGAGTATGACAGGGACAACATTCCACCACATGTCATTGCCATCATCCGCAACAAGTACATTACCAACCCTGACTTTGTGCCAGAAAAGATTCGAACTGCATCTACCGCAGCTGAGGGTATGTGTAAGTGGGTTTGTGCCATCGACAAGTTCGAGAAGTAAGTAATGATCTTATCTTTCTGCGTTCTTAGTCATAAAAATTGATGCATGGTCAGCAAGGTTGGCAAGCATTTCTTCTGTTCTAGTGGTTAATATGAAGCTTGGTAATGTGAATGGAATAACCATTTTCCTGGTGCCTGTTTACAGTACCATGCAAATGCCAAAGTGATTAATGTATCAGACCAAATCCAGAATGAGAATCCTTTCAGAGGAAATATTTTATATCTAAAACGTTACTTATAGATTCTAAAGTTTGCTGCACAGTTTGGCAGCCAAAATTCAATTTTCCCATTTGCAGTTAGTGTTCGAAAACAGTGCCCCAATCACCACATAGTGATACGACCCATACATGTTCAGCCACTATAAATATACTAATAACATCACATAATATCACAAAATAATTTCATATTGTTTGCTCTGATATTTGATTAATAAAAATTATTCAAAGTCTAACTCTGGAATGAAATGCTTCATTTGTGCTTCAGAGCGAACAAAGTGGTAGCTCCGAAGAAAGAGAAACTAGAACAGGCTGAGAAGGTCTTGATGGTGGCCATGGAGAGCGTCCATAAACAACAAGCAGCCCTCAAAGAAGTTCAAGAAAAAAAAGCAAAGCTTCAAAAGACAATGGAGGACAATAAAAATGAGAAGGCTAGACTGGAAAATGAGGTTTGTGCTTTTATCTGTCTTTGTGTTCACATGATTGAGGATAGTTTTGTATTTTGTTTAGCTGTCACCACTTAAGGTAAAACAGAACAGTTACTTTTCAGATGGATCAGCAGGCATACTGTACATGGTTATCTGACTATGTAATGATAAAGGAGCTCAGATAGCTAGTCCAAGTCAAAGACAATAGAACTACACAGGCTTACTGTGGCTCACATGTCCTTCATTTCCATTCTGTGACCTTGGAAAACAGCAGCTCAACAAATTATTGCCTTTCTTCTCCGATGATGCCCCCTAGGCCGATCAATGCAAAAAAAAGCTGGCGCGAGCTAAGCAGCTGACTGGAGGCCTGGGTGGAGAGAAAACACGCTGGAGTGAAATGGCCTTCAATCTGGGACAGCTGTACAAAAACCTGACAGGTGACATTCTTATCTCAGCAGGCATAGTGGCTTACCTGGGAGCTTTCACCTCCAGCTACAGACAGGTAAGTCAAGGGAGTGCATACAGTACTTGGAATTGAATTGTAGCATATTATTAGATGATTATCAGTCTCCTTGTTCACACAGTTTGATAAATATTACCTGCTTTAATTAAAGTTTCTTTAACTTAGCTGCTACATTTGGAATTAATATTTTCATAAATTGTGAGGCTAATGATTTGTTTCTTGTAAGCACACTGTAATCAAAAAAAAAAAAGGCAAATGCTTATGAGCAGTTTGGTGGAAAATAAATGCTCTGAAGGTACGCAGCCTCAAAACTCCAAGAAAAGATTAAGCCAGTGTTTAAAGGTCATCTTTTATACGGTGTTAGATGTAGTGGCATTGTGATGCTGACATACAGAAAACAAGGGAGTAAATTATTTAACTTTATCACAGAAGTGCTTGTGTGTGTCGCTCATTTTCATGTATTGAAGCCTACTCTTTTTAAATCAAACTGTTTTTATGTATGTGTGAATCTGTGCAATTTTTGTGTATAGCTTAATTGTTCAGTAAACTAGGCCTTCTGTTTGTTTTTTGTTTGTTGCTCTATTTGGTTGCAGGTTAGTGTTTGTTTCTGTACATGTAGTAAAGAGAAAATATCATTACAAGTAAATATACACTTCTCTAGGATCAGACAAAGAAATGGATTGATCTTTGTAAGAGCAGAGGGATCCCATGCTCGCCCAATATGTCTTTGATGAACTCTCTGGGTGATCCCGTCAAGATTCGTGCATGGACCATTGCAGGCCTTCCATCAGACAGCTTCTCCATAGACAACGGCATCATAATTTCGTGAGCATTGAAGACAAAGGTTATGCTGACATGGCATTTTCTCTGATGGAAAAGGCACCAGTATTTTCTTAATGCTTAAAACTGTATTATTAGCTGTGAATGGCTAAGATAACTTTTTATTGCTTCTGTTCTGAGTCTTTTAATATCGAGCATCTGCCTACAGCCAGTCTTGATACAAAACATATATATTCCTACACAATAACATTGTACAGTTCAGTACATAAAAAGACTGACTTGTACTTGAATTGATGTGTGTACAAGAATTGGACAGTGTCTCAAGCTCCCAAAATGAGATGAATGTTAACAGAAAACTGAAATTCATATGCATGATTCTCAAAAGCAGTACTTGCAAATTTTGCGCCTGCAAATTTTAGTTGAAATAGAGGAAAAGCAGTGGATTGGTTTTTTCCACCCCATGGGGGCTTTTCTTATCGTGAGTATGAATAGCTTCATCTGCTATTTATTTTTCATCCCACTTCACTTTTCACTTGCTCACTGTGCAAATGGAAGAGGCTTCAGTGTTTAACAGAATGCAGTTGTGTATTTTTAATAGCTAGTTGACCTGGATTACAGTGAGTTACAGTTAACAAAAGATAAGAATTAGATTGCCTATTACCAGTCAGTCTACCCTAATATATTATACTATACCGTAAGGCTATGACAGAACTTTGTTACTCATCTTAGAAGCCCATGTGAAATTGTCTGATTCAACCTTAAGGTGCAGTAAAAACATCACAAAGCATCTGCTTGTTTGTGTAAATGAAGCAGCAACATTGCTTTTTAATCACAGTACTATGGCCCCTGGTGTGCTATCCAACTGTGAGCTGTCTAACTGTGCTCCGAGTGAATGTTCACCCTTAAGCTGCTCTCTACATCTTTTTTTGTCCATAAATACTCCCCATACTGTTGTGGTATCTCACATTTACAGTTTTTCTCAGTCGACTCACTTTGGTACATTTCATGAATTGTTCTTGATATTTCTGTAATAGTAACAGTAATTTCTTGAGACAGTTCATACAAACAGCGTCACACAATAGATTACCTGCAAAGGGTGTCACTTGCCCAGAATCCTTAGTTTATCTCTCAAAAGTAAATATTTATGCCAATGAACACGTCACTGTCATCAGAATGGCCAGTCCCTGTGTCATTGTGATACAGAATGTGTTTTACAGCACTGTATATAGCACATTAGAAATGTAAACACAAGAAAACACCCTCCAACCTTCAGCTGCCTTTGAGATGCACATCTGAGCTATTTTACAATAGACAACTGGTTGATCATCGATTGATCTAATGCTTCACAGGTTCCCCTTGATTAGTGAAAGTCAAGATTCACCTGAGAGCATCTCATCAATTCATACAACTTTGCAAAATAAAGTCTAATACAGCTGTACAGAATATGCCTGACAGATACTAAAGACAACTAGTTCACCTAATGACATCTGCAATGACCTAATGACTAGTTTTGGGAGGTTAGATTATTCAACAGAGAATCAGTATAATAGTTTTTGACCAACAGAAGTAATTTATAATGTAATCTAAACAGCAGACAATTGTACCTAATCAATTGCATGAATGTGCCAAAGCATTTGCAATTTGTTCAAAACAATGAGAAACTGCTATGATCTTCATAAGTGACTGGATGATATGGAGGTTGAGCAAGTAGCTCTGAGAAATGTACCACAGTGACTAAGAAAAACTGCAACAGTTACAAGATCACACTTAAAAGGCACCATGATTTGATCACCTGCTACTTTGTGTGTAGGTGTGTTTGTAGTAACTCCAGGCGGTGGCCTCTGATGATCGATCCCCAGGGCCAGGCCAACAAGTGGGTGAAAAAAATGGAGAAGGCCAACAACCTACGTGTCATTAAACTGAGTGATGCTGACTATGTACGCACTCTGGAGAACTGCATCCAGTTTGGCACACCAGGTGAGTATAAGTATTTTTCTGGGTTGATGCCTCTGCTGTTGCCACCTTGTCTGTGTGTGATGAGCCTCATGCATATTGTTGCAGTTCCTGATACAACCGGCTGAGGTCTCTATACCACAGGGACCAATTACTGTTGTGCACAGAATGTTTTTCTCCTTTGTTCTGCAGTAGAAGAATTCATATAAAGAACATTTCTGTGTGAGCCTATTGCACCAATTGTGTGTCTACCTACTGTAAATCATAAGCCCACCATCGTGCTCAAATTGACAAGTGTACGATGGGACTATTTTTGTGCTGTTTATTTGTCTTTATGTGCCTTGTTTCATAAAAAGATCACTCTTTAGCCTTACAGTGGAACAGCATTGCTTCAATCCCTAATGCTAGTGTGTGGATGTACCCTTTAGATTCATAAGCTCATATCAGAAGATATCCCTCCTCCTTTTTATACGTAAAAGCACACCACATATAAACCAACACTGGCAAGATGCTGGCACTTTTGTCTTCTCATAGGTTTCTGAGGTAGTAAAAGGGGGAACAGGAAGACAGGAAGTAGATTTAGAAACAGAGACAGCTATACAGTCATTAAAAAGATGTCTAAATAATGACCCGATTTAGTCTACCATTTTGTCTTTGCTTAGTGGCATACTGCAAGGCTAACAGTTAAGAGGGCAGCTTGTCCTTGCAGGGTTCAAATAGTCCTGAGAGGCTACAGTTTCACTCTCACTTTTCTCTTATTTCACAGTTTTGTTTCTTGCTGTTTGTATTGCTGTCTGTAATCCTAATGAGGTACTAGTGTTCTTTCTTTTACCATGATTTAACTAATGTTTACCTGCCAAAGCTCTCGGCATAGGCATACATCTATTAAATAATATAAAGTACTGTTTAATTTGCTGAAATATTAGCAATATAAATGTGATGTATCAGAAGAAAACAATGCAAACTGCAGAGGATTGGCCTGGTTAGCTGTTTTGTGCGGGAAAGTTTATCAGCTGTCACTGTCCTTGAGTGCTCTAAAAAGCCTTAGGCATAATGATCAATTATAGATGGACTATAGTTCTTACTAACATTATCATACATAATGCGAAATTACATTATTAAGTCTGTCATGGGAATAAGGCATTTTTAACTGTAAATGTTTACTTGCTTCACTGATTTCTTGGCATTGCATATGTATGCACATATTCATGGACTTTCTGGGCTGCAATGAAAGTTCACTGGTGTGTGCTAATCACAGGAAGCTGAAAGAGCACGATGGTTATGCTTTTATAACTATTATGGTGAGACTACAGTGCAGCCACAATGGTCATACTTAAAAACTAAGGATTTATCAGTACAGCTAATATAAATTTCTGATTAGTGTATGAACTTGGTTGTTGCCAAAATTCTCATATACTTTAGCCCCATATACATGTCAGTATAAAGGGTCTCTCCTGAAAATAATTAACCTCCTTTAGTTAAAAATATTTATTAAACATTATCTTTCAGTGCTGCTGGAGAATGTCGGTGAGGAGCTGGACCCTATCCTGGAGCCTCTGCTGTTGGGACAGACCTTTAAACAAGATGGTGCCATGTGTATCCGCCTGGGAGAATCAACCATTGAATATGCTCCTGACTTTCGCTTCTACATCACCACCAAGTTACGCAACCCACACTATCTGCCTGAGACCTCTGTCAAGGTAATGTCATGGGAAACGGCACCAGGCACTGCTTTATTTTTTTGTATCCCAGTACAGTCCCGGTACAGCTGCTAGAAAAGCATTCTAATATTAACACAGAAAATCCATTTTGTCTAATAAACACTGTACTGCTGTGTTCAAATGAAAACATTTCTAAAAAGGCAAATCATTTTAGGCAGAGCAACCTGGGTATGTAGCATTTTTATTACAGCGTTGTCAATAAAATTGTCTGCTGTGAGTCCCACTGGTCAGCTTGCCACAGTTCACTGCCATGACTTACATATAGTTTAACTTTGGTGTATTTGTGCCACCATGTAGATACATAAATAGAACTATGTGTAAGAGATTTCAAAAAGTCATGTTACTCCTCCACTGCAGCCTCCATCTACAGTGCCTTCACTGGTCATAAACAAACATCGACAGACACACTTGAGTCTGCTAATACCTTTAGTCATGACGTGTAGAATTTCCTGACAGTAGCCACACATACTGTGTGTGTCTACTGCAGGTGTCAGTGTTGTTGTAATGAGCCCTGTGCAATCCTCCATGCCTCCTCTACCCACCCCTTCCACACAGATGGATCTGGTACCCTTCAATCCCACCACAGCTAAGACTAGATGTATCTTCCACAGCAGAGCTGCTGCCAGTACAGAATGGAGAAATAAAATAAGGCTCTCACAGGAAGCCAGCACAGACATCTGTATTTCTCTGCTTTTCAGATTACGTTTATCACACCTAATAGCAACAAGCAACTTAGTTTGTTGTGCTATATCAAGTGTTGTTCAAAAGACAGAACTAAGTTTTCACAGATGTGCAGTTTTTTTTTTTTTGGCAAAGGAGGGTTTATTAGTCTGGGTTTGTTCAGTCAAAATGTGTTGCTCTTCACAATTTGGGTCGTGTATCTTTAATTTGAAATGTAACCTTAGCAAATTTGTCTGACAGTGAAGAATTATTTCAAGCCATTATTCCAAAACAACAAACCTCTTTTTTTTGCACTGATAGATGAGCTCTACTTTTACTTGCTGGGTCTTACTTATTGCATCATACCACTCAAATGACAGCATGTTTTTACCCCACCAGCTCAGCGAATCATTATTCACTGATACCACCTCCCCAGTGGAACACGGTCTCCCAAAAAAGTATTCCAAGAAAAGGGGCATTAAAGGAAATTGCATTATGGAAAGCGAAGGGGTTGGAAAGCATTACTGAAGATCACATTTCAAGCATCTATTTGCAGGAGCCCCACTCTTTATGGGCAGCTATTAGATAAATTCAACTTATTTTTCACAGCCCTTCTCTTTTTTTCCCCTTTTTGACTACAGTACTCTTCGAGGCTTCCATTATTCCCATTAAGCCCTATTTCAAATGCAAAACATGCTATACATGAAGCAAACATCTAGTAAACCAGCCCTTAAGGAGCTCAAGGGACAATAGGAAGCAGCGAAGGGGGGTGTATGTGTGAAAAGGACAAACAGGAGATTTATATGGGCTCTGAGTCTTTACCATCAGCTGAGTGGGTCCGCAGCATCAATAGAAATGGAATTAGACCCCGGAGAAGTGCACTTGTTTATTAGGGCAGAGAGCAGATAGCAGATATAGGCTTTTAACCTCCGGGTAAGTGCAAAGCAGAATGACTAAGGCTATGGTAAAAGACACTCCTTCACTTTGAGCTGCAACACCTTTTCACAGAAATGAAAAAAAGTAAATGCATCCGACTGTACTTTGCCAAGGCTGGAGTGGTTACTAGAATTGATTAGGTAGGAGCTCACTGGGGAGAACAGCACTGAAGCTACATGATGATCAACACTGCACTGTAAAGTACTTCACTTAAATGGGGGCAAGACACTTCCACTCTTCCACACACACAGTCACACACAGACAGATTTGTGCATATTTATGTCTGTAACTTGTATATCTGTGCATCTTTCTCTGTGTTGTAGGTGACTCTTCTGAACTTCATGATCACCCCAGAGGGCATCCAGGACCAGCTGCTGGGCATTGTGGTGGCCCGGGAGAGACCTGATCTGGAGGAAGAGAAACAGGCTCTCATCCTGCAGGGAGCAGAGAACAAGAGGTACAGTGGGTTGAACCTGTTTAATAAAAGATCTCCTTCCTCAGTGTAGAATCTGCTGGCACGTTAAATATGTCTTTGTATGTTTTTTGCAGACAGTTGAAGGAGATAGAGGACAAAATCTTGGAGGTACTCTCCTCTTCTGAGGGCAGCATCCTGGAGGATGAGAAGGCCATTGGGATCCTCTCCTGCTCCAAGGTTCTAGCCAATGAAATCACAGAGAAGCAGGCTGTGTCTGAGATGACAGAGCGAAAGATTGATGAGACTCGTATGGGCTACAAACCCATTGCTGGGCATTCAGCCATCTTGTTCTTCTCCATCGCTGACTTAGCTAACATTGAGCCCATGTACCAATACTCCCTCACCTGGTTTATTAATCTCTTCATCAGCTCCATTGACAACTCAGACAAGAGTGATAACTTGGAGCAGAGGTAAGCAGGACTGACAAATGCTCCAGCCAAATACTACTCCCTACAATTCACTCGAGCAAGTACTCACACCTGGGAAAATCATATTTGGCTCACAAGAAACATACCGTACTGTCCATAATGCTATCAATTGTCCAAGACAATGGATGAGTTTGATTAAGATGACTAAAATGCTAACATATGTATATATGTTTTCAGACTACGGATCCTGACAGACCACTTTACCTACACACTATATGTTAATGTGTGTCGCTCACTGTTTGAGAAGGATAAACTGCTCTTTTCCTTCTGCCTCACTGTCAATCTGCTGATGCACAACAACCTGGTAGGACACACCCTGTACACATGTAAACATTTATAACACTTAACACTTAGAATACTTAAAAAGCATTCAAGCACATTTGATTGATGTTAATAACTTTCTAGCTATTTAAGTTTAAACAATTGGTTATTACTATGTATTTTTAACTTCCAAAGATAGTCCCCAAAATGTAAACCTTTAAAAGACTTAGTCACAAATTGTGGTTAAGCATCTGCTGTGTTAACTCTTTAATAGAAAGTAATTAACAGTAATTAATGTCATAGGTGGATGAGGGGGAGTGGCGCTTCCTTCTGACAGGTGGTGTAGGCCTGGATAACCCCTACTTAAATTCCTGCACCTGGCTTGCCAAGAAATCTTGGGACGAGATTTGCCGCTTGGATCAGATGGAGCATTTTAAAGGGCTGCGTGATGGCATAGTTCACCTCAGTGATGAGTGGAAGAAGGTCTACGACAGCCCAGTGAGTGCCACCAAGTTGGCTGGTTTCTGTGTGTGGTTTTTGTTTTTGTGTCAATGTAGACATTGCACCGCTTTCTGTGGTCACTGCAGCTGGAATGAGCAAGAAACAAGGGCAGAGTAAATAAGTTAAACCTAGTTTCTAGTGGGTTTGGCACATGAACTGCAGGTCAGCCTCATCCATCCTCCAGCCCAGGAGGGTGGTTCACTGGGATTCCACAACATGCACATCAGAATGCGCTCATGTTCCCTAAGCAACAGTAATATAGCTGAACCTACCCCATACACCAGGGGCACCTGCTACTAAGGCCTCCATGTTGCATGTCATCAGATATGAAGACTTTCATTATTAATAGCTGCCAAACCAGTTTTGCATTTGCTTGATGCATGTGTCTGATTATGTTATTAATTGTTAAAATCTTATTTAAATTCACACCATTAATTTTACAGTATTTTGGAACTGTTTGCCAGTTCAGTGGCACTGACTCCCCAAAGGTGTTGTTAAAGTTTCAGCTTCTTATTTTAATTAATGTCAACTCACTGAGTTTTACTGGTTTCAGTATAGTATAGAAACAGTGGACAGGGAAGAAAGAAAGTGAGAGAGGAAAATAATTTGCCTCTCAGGTAAAGACGCTCTCTCCATCTTTGAATTATAAAGAATCCAAAATTCAAGTTTTATCTAATTAAATCTATGCTGTTCCTGTTGTGCTAGTCACATCTATGCAATCTAGACACAAGAACAGCTGTTTAATCAATATGTGGTGCACACAACCATGTGTGCAGCACTCATGCTTGTCTCTTTGCTGTGTCACACACACACACACACACACACACACACACACACCATATTTGATTTATAATCAACAGAATCAGCCACAACACTTCTAATTAAATCTAGTTTGTTCCAGTTGTAGAATTTACATTTATTCAATCTTGATTCAACAACAGCTGTTCAATCAAGCACACAGACCCACACGCACTAACATACCTCTGTGTATGCAGCAAATCCCCAGGAGATCCTAAATAGGTGTACCTGTCTCAAAGCACCCACAAACACAGAGCCAGAAGTCTCTCAAAAAACAGCCTGAGGGAAATAATTCCAGAAGTTCCTGCTACCGTTGCTCACTTCCTCTGGTACACTTGTTCCACAAATTAATCAGATATATTGCTCTGACCCAGTACCCAGTGGGTTTTCTGCTTCCCCACCTATTTCTCCTTCCATTTTTCCCTTTTCCTTAGTCTGTCCTTTTTCATACATATTTATCTTTTGCCTGCTTTAATCTCCACCCGATTCATATTACAGATTACCCCTCTTTTTGCTTAATTAAATCACTTAATCTTGCAACAGCTCAATATAATGCTGCCCCACCCCTATTCTCCACCCATCCTCTCCAGGAAAAGTTGGCAAAAAGGCATTTAGCTGCATGTTTCTTGAGGAAATCATAAGGGGCATGCCTCCTTTACTGATGATTAAAATGACTAAATTACATCTTTTAATGCTACTCAGAATGAGAAATTTCAGTCATCTCTGTGGCCTCACTGGTTGTCTTATGATTTGCATGATTGCATTCTAGGTCAGCCTCTTGAATGTTTTATTAAAATTTCTTTTAATGCAACTATCATTTTGCAACAAAAAAAAACCAGGAGATTAAATGTTTGCAGTACATTTTTAACCAGCAAAGGTCATACATGAGTGAGTCATGCTACTACTTAGAAGCATATGCATAGCTCCAGTGTGGAGTCTGCAGTGATTCCTATTTATGTACAGTATAATTGAGGTTGTGCTGTGAATATTTGCAGAACCCCCATCAGACGCCCTTCCCTGACGTGTGGGAGGAGAAACTAAGTCGGTTTCAGAAAATGCTAGTGATTCGTTGTCTCAGACCAGACAAGGTTAGTTCATAAAGTGTTTTTTTTTTTTTTGTCAGGCATTATTTGGATACTGAGTTGTGAATCAATTTTCTTAAACATCTTTGTGATCTTAGGTCATAAAACTTCTTCAGAATTTCTAAACGCTTTTTGGAATTATTTCAAGGACAACTTTTACTACTTTATTTGTCCTCCAGATTATTCCCATGGTACAGGAGTTTGTTTCAGACAGTTTAGGTCATCCCTTCATCGAAGCACCACCCTTCAACCTGAGTGAGACCTTTGTTGATAGCCACTGCTGTGCCCCCCTCATCTTCATCCTCTCCCCTGGCTCAGATCCCATGGCTGCTTTGCTCAAATTTGGAGATGAAAAGGTACCAAGACATCTGGGATATTTGGTAGCTTTGAAACCTGCTATGTGTACAAACGCGAAAGGAGATCAACAGTTACCAGGCTCACATGCGCGTCTTAAAAGCACTGAAATTTATTTTGACTCCTACCAGGGCAAAAAACAGCTACATAAGTGACTGTGTGTCATGAATATTCTTATCCCTTAGGGCTTTACTGGTAACAAGCTGACCTCCCTCTCTCTGGGCCAAGGCCAGGGTCCTATTGCTATGCATATGATTGAGACCGGCATTAAAGAGGGTGCCTGGGTGGTCCTGCAGAACTGCCACTTAGCTACTTCCTGGATGTCTACTTTAGAGAGAGTCTGTGAGGTCAGAACATAATAAACGTGGATTCTATACCCAGTGGGAGCAGGGATAATGCATTCTTTTCAGTATATTAATTTACCTTCTTGGTCTGTGTGGCTGAGAGCAGGAGCTGAACCCAGACACCACTCACCCAGACTTCAGGCTGTGGCTGACCAGTTACCCATCTCCCACCTTCCCTGTGGCTGTGCTTCAGAATGGGGTGAAGATGACCAACGAGGCTCCAAAGGGGCTCCGCCCCAACATTGCACGCTCTTTCTTAATGGACCCCATCTCTGACCCAGAGTTTTTTGACAGCTGTAGCAAGCCGGTCAGTGTGTGCATGTGTTTGTGCACTGTATGCCTAGGTGGCTTGCTGTGCATATCTACTGTATCATGCCTACATCAGATGTCCTGTGCTCCTTTGTGCCTATTGTTACCCACCGCTGTGCTTTTCAGAATGTGTTTGTTTTAGCTGTGAAAATATTAATTGACCACAGCTATTTATTTTAGACCATGTCTTTGATTTTCAGGCTGCCTTCAAGAAACTGCTGTATGGCCTGTGTTTCTTCCATGCCCTGACCCAAGAGAGGAGGAACTTCGGACCTTTAGGCTGGAACATTCCGTATGAGTTCAATGAGACTGACCTCCGGATATCTGTACAGCAGCTACACATGTTCCTTGAGCAGTACCAGGTGGTTCTTTTTAAGGGTTCTCTCATTCAGCGATGATTTTTACATTTCTTGACTTATAGTATTTGTATCATGCAAAGCACTTTGTAACTCATTTAATCAGAAACACTATCAAATGTTTCCTTGCTGACTAGAGCATACTAATGCTGCCTTGTTATGTCATATATACAGTATTTTATATAGACTCACGGGAGCTAAGTTCATATTTGAGGTACAAAATAAAGCCCTCTCACATGCAGGTGCACATCCACTCCTACATACGTACAGTATATACATTATTCAGCATTCACCAAGTCCATAATAGAAATTCTAGCTTTTACAAGTAGCTTCCTCTTTTCTCAAGTATCTGCATTCATCAGCCATATTCAGAACCTCTTGACATTTTTCCACAAACAGATCCAACCCAGTTCCTCCTGGTTCCTCTGCTGTAGCTGAGAAAAAAGAAATCTCTTTTGAACAGAATGACATTTTCAACTTGTAACCAAGTATTGCTCAGTGAATTTGTAAGTGAAATTCTCCTCCAGACAGTGCCACAAGGTCACAGTCCCACCCTTTCACCTGCTACCTATGTCTCTCTCTATTCCAGATCTGGGTCCTGAAGTAAATTTCAGCTCATTCTTCTGTTGCATAAGAATATAAAATGCAGCACAAAGAATGTAAACGTAATGAAATCATGCACTTGTCAATGCTCACTTCCTCTTCAAGTGTCCTCCTACGCTGATGCATGGTCATTCTTTGTTTTCTGTGTCAAATGTCTTACTTCTTATTTCCTGCAGGAAGTGCCATTTGATGCCCTCCGTTACATGACCGGTGAGTGTAACTATGGAGGGCGTGTGACAGATGACTGGGACAGACGGACACTGCGCACAATCCTCTCTATCTTCTACACTTCAAAGATCATTGAGGACCCTGACTACAAGTTTGATTCCAGCGGGCTCTACTGTGCACCAGCTGAGGGAGATGTAGGAAACCAAAAATCATACATAAATTTACAGCGATTAGGGAATGTCATATGGAAAGGTTGTCACGGTATTTCACATAGAGAGGGGCAACGTCTGTTTTAGATACGGGCTGTTAACTGTTAAAAAGCTGTTTTTTTTTAACACTGATAGTCTATGAAATGCAGGTATTTTTACTGCCAGTGTTCATGTGTACATACAGTATGAAGATAAACTCATCCATATCGATCCTTTAAGCAGATGAAAGCGGCTCCCCTCTTTCTTATCTGAACCAAGTACAGTATTTATCCTGCAAACACATACAGTTGAAGTCAGATGTTTGCTTCCACAAGCTTCTTACAATAAGTTGCTGAAGTTTGAGCCCATTCCTCCCTAGTAGGACCCATTTTACTGTGGAGATAGGTGCTTTAGTACATGTTTCCTCCAGTGTCTTCACAAGGTCCTTTGCAGTTGTTCTGGGATTGATTTGTACTGTTCAGGCCAAAGTCCGTTCATCTGTAGGAGACAGAACACATCTCCTTCCTGAGCGGTATGATGGCTACGTTGTCCCATGGTGCTTATACTTGCGTAGTATTGTTTGTACAGATGAATGCGGAACCTTCAGGCGTTTGGAAGTGTCTCCCAAGGATGACCCAGACTTGTGGTGGTCCACATTTTTTTCTGAGGTCTTGGCTGTTTTGTTTTAGTTTTCCCATGATGTCAAACAAAAAAGTACTGAGTTTGAAGGTAGGTGTTAAAATATATCCACAGGTATGCCTCCTATTGACTCAGATGATGTCAATTAGCCAATCAGAAGCTTCTAAAGCCATGACATTTTCTGGAATTGTCCAAGCTTTTTAAAGGCACAGTCAACTGAGTGTATGTAAACCTGTGACCCAATGGAATTGTGATACAGTGAATTATAAGTGAAATGATCAATCTGTAAACAGCTGTTGGAAAAATTACTTGTGTCATGCATAAGTACATGTCTTAACCAACTTGCCAAAATGAGAGTTTGTTAACATGACATCTGTGGAGTGGTTAAAAAAAATCGGTTTTATTGACTGCAGCCTAAGTGTATGCAAACTTCTGATTTCAACTGTACATTGTAGCTCAGTTATAGGGTGGCGTAAGATCTGTGCTTTGCATTGCTGACTGTGTTTTTAAGATATGGTACCCTGCAGCATAGTGATGTTATGCACTATGCTATTTAATTTGATATTTAAGTATAAATATCAAAAATCTTATTTGAATATCTTCCAACAGTGCAGCTTTTCTTAACAACTGTTGTGTATTACAACAGCAGAGCAGAAACAGTTTCACAAAGCCCAGTGCGTCATTTCCTTAAAAACTCAAGAAAAGTTCAACTACTTTTATTGTATTTGTTTTTAAACTAAGCATATTACGAGACTTGAACCTGCTCAGCACTGTTGTTGCGTTACCTTTAAAAAGTCATTAGGAGATAAAATGTGTGTAACAAGGCACAGCAGGCAACCACCATCAGTGAGAGTTTATGTAGTTTTTTAACACAATAGCAATCTATGGCACTCTCCATTTTATTTGGCATTTTGTTCTCCAGTGCTGCACCCCCCCTCCAACAACATCTTTTATTCATGAAGTCACATTTACATAGTCATTATAATAAATGTCAGCAATCTAAGGAGCCGACTTGTTTTTCAATGAGTGTTATTACTCGAGATGTTTCCTGATGTTGCGTTAAAAAATGTCCCCTAACTTCACCCTGCTCCTCTGCCTTTGTTTCTCTACATCTCTGTTGCAGTACAACAGTTACATAGAATACACCAAATCTCTGCCACTCAACCCACTGCCAGAGATTTTTGGCATGAACGCCAACGCAGATATCACCAAAGATCAGGCTGAGACACAGCTATTGTTTGACAGCATCTTGCTTACACAGGTAATTCCACCTAGACCTGATAAAATGGCTATTATATTGATTGAGTTGCTAGTCATATATGCACAAGTGCAAACTCACAGAAATACAGAATGTTTAGATGGATTTTTTTTTTCTATTAAGCTAAACATACAAATGCTGAATAATTTCTGAAGTATGTCATTTGAGCCATTACACCCTCTGAAAATATAGCTTACCTGACCTGCATGTTTGCTACCCAAAAAAAAAAGGGTGGGGGGGTGTGTGAAAAATACAGATAGTATGAAACAGCTCAGTGGCCTGGCATGGGAACAGATGGAAAAAAGCTTTTCAGCACCAACAGCCCTGGGTAGCTTCCCAAACCAGTGTGCCTCCTCTTGACCAACATTTCAGATGCCAGATGGGATGTCACTACTCAGCTGGTACTCCAAATAACATGCACTGTCACACTGTCACCCAGCAAACTCATGATGCAAACATATGCATAAAATAAATAGACTGGACTATTTTTATGAAAGCACATTACCTAGACACTGAAGTAGTGTCTCACATAACTACACACAGCATCAGTATGATTGCCTCTAGTATCCTTTGCCAGCCCTAAGTATTTTATGGCCCTCCATTAAAATATACTATACAAGATTAATTAAAGAGAAAAATATAACTAAATATTTCAGTTATTTGCACAGAAACCTCAAAGAATAAAAGCCTCTCTCTCAGTAGCTCGTCTTCCTTTGACTGTAAAGACACAGTGTGACTACAGTGGCTTTGGTGGTGCCGTGTGATCCCACATCATTACATCTCAGCTCTGTACAGTTAGACTGTGTTCGCTCGATGAGGATTATATCCATACCTCCTCCCAGCTCCAGTCAGTGTTTGCTGCAGATGAACTCTGTGGGGTTTCACATCATGACCAACGTGACAGTACAGCTTCTTCTGCAAAGTGGAAAGATATTTATCTGTGTATCCGTTTATTTTAAGATAGGGAGCAGCGCCTCTCAATTGTCAAAAATGTTTCAAAAGTGTAAATTGTCGGAATTCTTCTGGGAATTAAACTTGATATTAAACGTGCAAGAGATCAACATATAAGCCCAGACAAGTGTTTCTATATGTTCCTCCTTCAGCTCATTATATATTGTTATATTTTGACAGTTAACTTGCTACAAACAAATAGAAATCTTTCAAAATTTTTCCACAGGCATTACCACCTCTAGACTTCAAGTTAAATTAGAGCTCAATGGAGTCTGACATTTATTCATATAAACTGCATTCAACAAGATTAATAATGGCTTCAGTCATGTGTGGACTGTATTAGCATCTAATATGGTCTCATCCGTCTCAATGACCGATAAACACGGCAATGGAATGAAGCGGCTATTTGTCATTCCCCTACTGTAACCCCAGTGCCATTAGGCAATGATTATCCATTACTGCTGGCTACTGACTGAGCAACAAATAGGCAAACAGCACAAGTCAGACTGAGAAGAAAGCAGAATATGAGGGTGAATAATTATCAGCATGAATGATTATTAGAATTGTTGATAAGATTGTGTCAAATTAGTGTGTGGGAGGAAATTGGGGAGAATGCTGTGAAGCCTTCCATCTCAAGAGACTGCGTGTGTGTGTTTGATGATGGGATGCTGAGATTACACTTGCTAGAATCCCTTTGTGAACCTTTGTGTGGTGGTTATGTCCATATATGGACATTAAACTCCAGCTTTTGCTCAGAAAGTAGGTTAAATGTATGTCCTTGTAATCCACCAAAAGAATGTAGGAATTTTGATCATTTAATTAGGGAATCATGAAAAATTACTCTACATAACTCACATATGGAATTATTCATCCAGCAAGAGAACACTTTATGAAAGTATGTGAAATAATAGGCAATAACCCTTCTTGCTGGCCATGGAAAAGAGGTCAATTGGAACTATGATTAATAATAATTTGAATCATTGTTTGCCAGGTACAGCTCTTTTCAGGTTAAATGAAGAAATCTCTAGTAAATTCACTCTTTGGTCCACACACGTTTATAATACTATGGTGAAAAACACTAAATACTACAACTAATATATAGTAACATGATGACACACAAAAGGGAAAGGAGTAATGACGATACAAGGCTGTGGTAAGTGAATCGGTGAGTAGCAGAATCCGGATGTAATCTGGAGATGAAATGAGAAGCCCGCAGTCAAGTCAGTGGCACAGCAGCTTAGTTGTGTTGTGTGACTGAACTTAAGACAAATATACTGTGTGATTTATAATAATTGCCTTTCTGGACTGCTGATGTTCTCAATGGGAGGTTGTTGGTGATAAGTTTGTGGGTCTTTGATGGTGAGCTAATGTTAATTTCAGGAGTGTCTGCAGGCTGTACTGGGATGCAGACCAGACATTCCAGGCTGTTGGCTTTGGCTGCAAAGAAAGGTACCAGGATCAGTGCCCTGGTTTAATGTCAAGTCAGGAGATAAAGGTTGCTTACTTTGAATGTTGGTGTCAGGTCACTCTGAGTCATCCATTTGGTTAGGTGTCTGGTGCTCTGTTGACCAGCAATCCTGGGGGTTCTGGAGGGAGGGCTGTTTCGCTGTCTACTGAGGGGTATACTAGGGTAAAATTAAGAGATAACTGATAAGATCTTGTTATTCTGTGTCATTTTGGGTGCTTTCAAAGATCCTTCAGAAACCTTAATCTGGCACAGAGGTGACTAAATATAGGTAAAGTCAAATCAAGAGGTAGAACCTTTTAACATCAAATCAAAATCAAATCACAATAGCACTGGTGCAAAAGAATCCTAATTTGACAAGCCAATGACAGCAAAAGATAAATTTCTCAAAAAGTTATGAACTGTAAAATCAATCCAAGCCATGAATCTCCCTTCCTCATCCATCCTCTGTTATTCTGTCTCTCTGATCAGTCTCGCTCTTCAGGCAGAGATGCCAGATCTTCGGATGACATGGTTTTTGATGTGGCAGCTGACATCCTGAGCAAACTGCCCAGAGATTTTGACTTGGAAGAAGCAATGAGGCGCTACCCCACCAGCTACAATCAGAGCATGAACACAGTGCTGGTGCAGGAGATGGGCCGCTTCAACAACCTGCTCTGCACCATCAGACACTCCTGTATCGACATTCAGAAGGCCATAAAGGTACACTAGAGGAGGAGCTTTTAAAGAGGTATTAAAATATACCTTCACTGAGCGAAATCCGATGACAGTGCTAAGAAACCCTTGTTCTAATAACACCTGACTCCCCTTGAATTTATGATAACAGTTAAAGCTGGAAGCTGTTTAGTTTTGAACTCAGTCCTGGTCCTATTTTCGGTGAGTCTTGTTATTTGGATCTTCATAGCATGATATATATATATTTTTATTTTAAATTTAAGTTTCTTCCAAGCATGTAAAACTAAGAAAATTGATATTGCGAAAAACAAAATTGAGTCGACATTTCAACCAATACGCATAAGACATTTCAACATTCCAATAGTACATGCTTGAAAGGGAGTAGGAAGAAGTATACACTTATCTAGTCCTACCCCCTTTCTTAGACCATGGTACTATTAGCCCAACACCGGACACTCAGACCCACAGCAGTGCCAGTCCCCAACAACCCCCATATAGCCATCCTATCACCACCCTATCCATTGTACATACCAAACAAACCAATTTCCTCATCGACCAGCCCCTTAAATTACCCCTAGACCAGCCACGCCATGCACCCAACGTCCAGCGTCAAGCCAACTACCCCATGGTCTAGTCTATCTCATCCCATTATAATACCCCCACTTCATCATACTCTTCATCCTACACGCAATATATTTTAAGTCTTCCCTTAGCTTATTCCACAATTTTACCCCACTTATAGAAACACAAAATCTTTTTTTAGTTGTACTTATAGAATGAATTTTAAATTTAACTGACCCCTTAAATTATATCCCCCTTCTCTTTCATTAAACAATTTTTAAATTCCACTGGGTAATAAATTGTTCCTAGCTTTATACATGAACACCGCAGTTTTATATTCTACTAAATCAAAAATTTTTAACAACTTAAGACTGTATGAATGATGCATTAGTGTGATCCTGCTATCCAAGTTTATGGACAATTCTTATTTGCCCTTTTTTGCAATACATACAATGGCTGAAGTGTACTTTTGTATGTATTTCCCCAGCTTTCAACACAATAATCTAAATATGGTAAAATCAATGAACAATACAGAATATGTTTAACCCTTGCCAGTATAGAAATACTTTTGGCCATTTTGTTTTGTATATTTTTAATGTGAGATTTCCAACAAATTTTATCATCAATAAATGGCCAAATGCATTGTAATTACATAAAATGTTTGTTTTACATGACCAGGATGAATCATCATTGATTTTACATTTCTGTGCTGTGAAAGCAGTGTGTCATCAGAGGAGGCACACCTCTGCTGAAGGATTACAGAGGAAATACTAATACTTCCTCAGAAATCATATCCTGTATGCATTCACTACATCACTCCAAATGCACTCTTTTCTATTATAAAGAATAATTATAGTACAGTCACTGTGTTTAAGGCAGGTTGTAAAATGTAACCACCAAACAGAGGAACTTCTGAGGAGCTTCTTTCTAAAAATCTGTTTCTACTATTTTACAATCACTGTTAGATTATGCATTAGTTAAAGGTATAGAGCAATGAGCTGTTTTAAAGATTGTTATAGAAATACTGTTGATCATGTGGAAGTGACAGGAATGAAGCGATCAGCTAAATCTCAAAATCCTTAACTAGTGCACTTGACCTTCGTTTACAAAGTGCTCTTTTCCTCTGCAGCACTGAGAAGAACTGTGTATCTCTGTTCTTGTAGTTCCATTATGTATTCTCTGTTGTCTTTGCCATAGACTGTACAATATAATCTAAAGCCACAATACCAGATCTGTGAGGCTGTATACTTAGGGACTGCAGTACTTTGAGTTCAGTGCTAATACCAAGGGAATGTAGTTACTTAAGTCATAATATCCCAAGGCAAAAATAAATAAATTACTGACTTTGTATTTCCAAAAGCTTGGAGTCTCTGCACAGACCAGGACATAGACTATAATTACACTGCATTAGACTAATTAGACTAATTATCTGGTTCATGGAGTATTGCAAGCAAAAGACCACATCGAACATCATCTGATTATTTGTACATGAATATATCTGTAACATTGCACGTTCAATTATGCCACATTCAAATAATAAGGAGAAAAAAAAAAAAGCCTGAATACACACGTGCCTCTTTATACCATTTAATAAACAAACTCAAATACACATTTCCTCCCATTCTGACATGCACCAACCTCATGGGAATGAAGTTGAGAGAGCATGAAAGAGTCAGGAAGGGGAATGAACACATATTTTATGCTGGTATCAAAGGCCTCCTACCGAGCGATAAGAGTTCCCATTACGTGGATGTCTGTCACCTCCCTCCAGAGAGAGGTTCTGAAGTGACAAGCTTAGATTGCAGTGTTGGCATAAACAGCTTCACATTTTCAAGCTGCGAAGATGTCAATCACATGGTTGTTGCATGTGGGTGTGTTTATGCGTAGGGGCTGGTGGTAATGTCGGCAGAGCTGGAGGAGGTGGTCAGCAGCATCTTAAAGGGTCGTATCCCAGGCTTGTGGATGAAAAAGTCCTACCCAAGCCTCAAACCACTGGGAAGCTACATCAGTGACTTCCTGGAGCGACTCAGGTTCTTGCAGGTACTGAAATCTTCCATAATGCTCAGCCGCAGATGGTGAAATATTAAATAAGCATTTTGTGTTATATAAAAATTGTCTAAAGCAAAAGAAAAGCCTAAAAGGATAAAAGCAGAAAAGCTATGAATAACAAAGAAGGGGAAGGGAGAACAAACACTGCTTCAGTGCTGAAGTCTCTACAAGTCTCTGGAAACCTATTGGTGTGTTTGGCGTGAGGTGAAGAGCTGGTATTATATACTGTGGGGTACCTGATGAGGCTAGGATTCAGCGCACTCGCCGCTGCAGCCCGGGTTCGATTCAGGGTTGCGTCAGGAAGGGCATCTGGCGTAAAACACATGCCACAACTCCTCAGTGCGACAGTTTGCTGTGGCGACCCCTAATGGGAACAGCCGAAAGTGACAGACAGGCCTCCCTGCTTACTGTACTTTCTGTAGTGGTCCGAACCCTGCCTCGACCCTTTGTGCCTGAGAGTGTTTCCTTCCCTGTTAGAATAGTATTCTGTTAGCACCTCACCACCCTGGTTGGGGTAGGGGCCTAGCTTAGATTATGCTTAAGCTTAGCGGAGGTCAGGTTAAGCATCTCATAGGACAACTTGTTGGGGTTTGGGGCAAGATTAGAGAAGGTTCAGGTTAAAGTAAAGGGAAACTGGCAGACATGACACCATTACTGGGATTGCTCCATATCTGTTATAAAAACATAATCTGCCACCATTTAGAGGTCATAAGTTGGCATTATGTTAAGAATATGCAAAACATGTAGTGTAAAGTATGGCTGAGTAGCAACTATCTAAGTTTAAATATAAGGAGCTGTCCCGTTTGAAACATGACTATAGAATAATACACTCATGCAGCAGCACTGTGTTTGGAAACTTGACTATATTGCCCTTCTAGCTGTGCCAAATAAATCACATTATGAGCAACACTACTACTAAAGCCCAGAGGCCTGTTTCATACACAGACATGATTCTACATTCTGGTTACACTTTTTCCATCACAGTCAGATGTTTAAACAGTCCAAAGTGTTTGAAATCAGTGCTTTACCTCCCCCTATTGTATTCCATCCCATAAACACACTTTCTCATTCATCCACGCCTGACAGGAGGCTGATTTTGTGACCTGAGGGTGAAAACCCTCACTGAAGAACCCACATAGTAGTAGTAGTTATTCATGCTCCATTTTGGTAATTTGTTTAGGTAGAAGTAAAAAAAAAAAAAAAAAAAAAATTCCATTTTTGCTGGAGTTTTTCAGCTCTTGCCCTGGCCTGGTGATGGGGACAGGGAGACTCACTGCATTTCACAGAACACATGATCATGCGATTCTGTACAGTGAACTGCTAAATCTAGTTATGTCCCATGTTTCCCCTTGGTGTTTCCTCGTGTTCACTGTTACTCCTTAGAGTGAAAAGAATGCATTGTGTGTGTTATCCAATGGAAATGTCCACCCATGACTTCCCACAGGGTGAAATGATGTCAGTGGTTTCTCATCTTTTTGAACAGAACACTATAATACAGAAATACAACTGTCTGTTTTAAAACGAGGTGAGAAGAGGGTGTCCAGTAAACTGCCTGTTCCATGACACACAGACATACTGTATCTTACACAGGCACTTACATGCTGCTGGTCAAACTGGTCCCTGTACACAAGTTATAGTGTGTCAAAATGGTAGGTTTGACTTTGTTTCCCCTGCTCCCAGTCCTTCTGCTAAGCTAGGCTAGATACAGTATGTTTTGGAACATTCTCTACTGGGCACACAGAGAAGAAACGTACTATGCAGTTGAAGTCAAAAGTTTACATAAACCTCAGCCAAACAGATTTTCATAACATATGTTAGCATGCTAATGGCAGCATTCAGCTCAAAGCATCACTGTGCCAAAGACGAAAAAGCTTTATTTTATTGTCATTGTAACACAACATTGTGTACAACGAAATTTTGTTTGGAGCCAAGGGGCCCCGGGCAGCTGCGTGCATACGCGCAGCCCTCACGGACAACTTGTGGGGGTTCAGTGTCTTGTCCAAGGACACTTTGGCATGTGGACTGCAGGCACCAAGATTCAAACCTTCAGTCTTCTGGTTGGGAGACAACTGCTCTACCCACCACAGTACTGTCGCACAGCCTTACACAGATTCTAGCATGGTTAGAAACTCAATGGAGAGCTGGTGACCTGAAACTTCAGGCCCAAAAGGAGCAACTATTTTGAGTGATATTAAAAATGTCTCAAAAATATTTTGGGAAGAAGAGTTTCTTTTTAACATTTTAATTTTGCATTTATTGAGTGGGTCTAGTGTGTTCTGACTACCAGACTTTTCTGCCCTATTGTGTGACCAGGACTGGTATGATGAGGGGATGCCTGCTGTGTTCTGGATATCAGGATTCTTTTTCACCCAAGCCTTCCTCACAGGCAGCCTGCAGAACTATGCCAGGAAAAACACCACCCCTATCGACTTGCTCAGCTTCGACTTCGAGGTCCTGGCTGACATCCAATACAAACAGCCCCCACAGGATGGTAGGATGCTATGGGGGGGGGGCGTAATGGGATGTGCGATAGCAAATGCAGAGTGTTGAAACTGGTCATATTCAACAAACCAACCCAAGATTAATGAAGGCATAGAAAATAACCAAAAGAACAGAGAGCACTTAAAGAAGGAGGGAGTTGGAAAAAGATAAATAAGGAAAGATGAAGCAAAGTGGGGTTTCACTGCATAAGGTGAAATAATGGATGTTATGCAGTGGGTGGAAGAGAAGAAACAAGCAGATAAAAACTGGAATTAGTCTGACTGTATATTAGGGAGACAGAGTTCAAAGCCTTGTTGCCTCTCATCTATATGCAGGCCTGTGTCAGCACCTTGTTGTGCTTCTAGTTCAGCTGTGAGGTTGTCAGTCAAAACCTCTCAAGCCTCACTCTCAGCCACTCCCCACCTAGGCCCCGTCACATTAACACAACCTATAAGGCCGATCTAACAATCTCTTTGTGCATTTGGGTGTGAGATACAAACAGGATGCCTGACTATGGGCATCCTGTCTGGCTCCTTTTCTGGCTTTTAATAGAGCTCAGATGCTTTATGAGAAGAGTTTGGTTCAGCTCAATTCATAAGGTCCTCTGATTGTTGGAACATCCAGCATCTGCTTGTGTTGTAGTCACAGGATTTCTCCATATATAAAAGGTAGCTTATACCACAGTAACACCAACCACCTCTCTTGTACCTGTGAACTGTCTGTGATCCTCAGGTGTGTACATCAGAGGGCTGTTCCTTGAGGGCGCTCGCTGGGACAGGAAGACCAAACGTCTTGCGGAGTCCTACCCCAAAGTGCTGCATGACCCCATGCCCGTGGTGAGGACAACACACAATACTATGCACAGAACACTCAAACTGTTAACAGATGTAAGAGTTCTCAGAAATAGCCTGGTAATATGACAGTATTCATGTTGCCTCATATCTTGTTTTATTTAATCCAATCAGTAGCCATTTTCTCTCTACACACAAGCTGCGTCTAGGGTTGCTAGGAGCAGTACACGTTTACTGCGATCGAGGAAACTTTAGTTTGCTTAAGCTGACCCTACAACTACCTGTGCAGCTGTATCCACCTCTAACACATTTGTTTCTGTTGCTATTTGTCATAGATGTAGCTACAGAAGTAGGTACTGTAAATATGAAACTGTCTAAAGTATCCCCGTATCAATGGCACAACGCTTTGCAGGAGTGGGATAAATTCCCCTGCTGGAAGGCCTCCCAACGTCCAGAAAATCTATTAAGAATGCAAAAAACTAAACTCTAACCTTACCGAGCCTACTTAAAGCAAGAGGCTCCCTCTTGAAACTTGGCAGAGCGAGATGACCCAGAGGCTTAACGCTAAAGTACAATAAACCGGCAGGTTGATAGTTCGAATCTCGGTGCTTGCAGTCGAAGTGTCTTTGGGCAAGACACTGAACCCCGGAAATAAAAATAGAGACAGAGGCAGGCAGGTGCTACCGTGACAAGGGAAAAATAAAAATGAGACTTATAGTTTTGTTGATTTCCTGAAATCAAAGTGTTATTGCAATAATACACATTCAAGCAGATTAGCCAGAAATAGTCATGACACACGGGTCATGTTTGAGAGAGAGCGAGAGAAGAAAGAGAGAGACCGAGATCTGACACTTACCCTTTGTAAACAGACGCGCTACATTGACCGAGGATATCCAGGACAAAAATAAAATCATTGTGGCCACCTGGGGGGAGAAGCCAACCAGGTTGGAGAAGTAAGGAAAAGCCATGTAACTTTTGTAGATCAATGTTGAAATGATGACCTGATGCTTAACGTAACAAACCGACGGACCGGTGGCCATCTTGGACTAACGGACAGAGCGACAGGCAGCGGTGAAATATCTTCATGAAAATGTAAGTAAATCATTGTGGTACGGTGACCACCTACAGGAGAGAAACCCAGGTTAGAGAAGTAAAGAAAAACCACATACCTTTTGTAGATAAACACTGTCAAAGTTCTTCAAATGGCCAGACAGACGGACGACGTGGGAGCCAGCAATAGAGATCGACTGCATGGCAGATAAAACTCCTAAGAGGTTCTCCTAGCGGTTTTATGTGCCTGGCAGTCTAGATCTATGCCTATTACACAAAGCTACTTACAGATGGCCACTTTGCCCTGGACGACATAAAAATCTAAATAGTCATGACAGAGGAGACATGTTGGAAAGAGAGTTGGGTATGGAGGGCCGGCAAAAACACCTGAACTAAACACTCTAGATGTCACAGTAAACTTAGAACAGTAAACTCAGGACTTGTGTCACCACACTACGACAAAAACCCGGGCGCAGGGGCTCTGACAAGGGAACCCACAAAAGAGTAAAAAATAGTTTACTTACAGTTTGTAGATCTACAGTACCTAAAAAGGAAGAGACAAAAACAATTGTTTGACTCAAATTATTCTAAATCTACAGGCCACATGTCTTGGAGCAGGAAATACAAGGTTATTTTAAAAGAGATACACTTCCTTCTACAATGTTCAAAAGACAAGACGCTCATTTTGAGAATTAGCCTACAACAAAGCCTGGTTACATTAGCCCACTTCCAGCCCATCACCCACCTTTTTGGATTAGAGTGCTTGTGAGTCCAGACCTGGTCAAAGCAGTTTTCCGACATTACTTAACTAGATATTTAGTCACACAAAGCAGCCACAAACACAGCTGGTTGTGTGTGTTTGGCATCTTCCGTCACACACCTGTAGCAGGAGGAGGCAACATATTATGAGTCAAATGGCCTTTAAAACAAACAGTTTAAAGAAACATTCTGGTACTTACCAAACACTTCAAGCTCTGGTTTTCTGCAGGCACAACAATGTGTTTGGCAACTTCAATCAACACTGGAGAAAATTAGAAGCTCAGGCTGAGACTACTGAACAAACAACCCCCTGCTCTCAAGATTTAAAACACTTGTAGCCACGCCCACTGCACACAGCCCTTGTTGATGATTGGATGGTTGGTCTGCCCATTTCCTTTTCTGCCACCGATAATCATTTTACCAGCGCAGGTGCTGCTTGTTATAAAACAGCAAGGGGCGGGGAACCCTTTCATTAAAGGTACAGGCCTTATGTGACGCTGATCTCCATCAGCTGATCATAGTGTTTCCAGAAAAAAGGCGATTCTTCAACATTTAGCGACAGGATGTCTCTGCTTTGGAACACAGAGTGACCAGCCTGTACCACTGAGTGAACACTGCCCCAAAGAGCCAAGACACCAGGGCACAACCTTAATATCAGCTGTGATTTTTTATTTTATTTTATTTAATCCAGTCATGATGTTACAAATCTACACAGTCTAGATCAAGGAATGAATTTTCAAGCTCAGTGTGATTCAGATGTCCTCTCTGCTGAGTTTCTGGTTCATAATCTAAAGCTGTGGGCTGCTGGGAGGAGACGTTGTCCACATTGTCTGACCACAAACAGGCTGCTGTTCACCGCTCTGTCAGAGTCAGTTATTTGTTTCCGTTATTCTTTTTCATTAAAAATGGATTTGCAGCTGCAACATTAACTGTTTCCATCTTGACCAGTGGTGTTTGGCTTGATGGTTTTTGTCATGATAGTAAAACTGAATAGGCCTGTTTGGTTGGATAAAAGTCCTGAGAAGGTCTCAACAGTGGGACTACTGGTGTGTAGAGGCTTCAACACATTATGAAAATAGATTTTGGGGGCAAAGTTGTAGGTTTATTCTAAATAAAATCAGCCTGTATTAATTGTGTGGATGCTGAGTCAGCAACATCCACAGGACAGTCCTGCTTGTATTTATCTATTTTGTAACCTTTATGCTTTTTAAAATTTTTCAACAAATTTTTCCCATTCAAATGAATGGGAGAATCTTCAAATCTTCCTCCTTTCAGCTTTACAGGAAAAACTATTCAACCTTTAAACAATTCAGCACATTTTCAGCTATTCATCTTGTATTCAGCTTTTGACATCTATTGCAGTTTTTGAATGATCACAGTTTACATTTTATGGTGTTTTTGAACATTTCTCAGCCTCTCCATTCATTTGAATGGGGAGAGTAGGTGACATCACTCACTGTCTAGCGCTGTCCTGCAGCCTTTTTACAAATTTTCAGCCTGTTTTCTGCTCTTACTCTGCCAACCTTAAGCTTCCACACACAAATTATTGGTGCAATTTTGCAAGACTCTGAGGAGGAAGTGAGCAGCCCCAATACCGTAGCTTTACCCAGGAGGATGTTCACCGTTTTCAATACATAGCAGCAGCTTCGGCACTCTTTTACATTCTGCCTATAGGAAGCCTAAGTCTTGCTTTCTCATCTTTTTTTATTAATTAAGAGTTTGATATGGAACATGAAAGTAGACTGACAGCGTGATGAAACGGAGTGCCAGCAGCTAAGAGCACAGACTGAACAAGTTTTCCATCTTATTCTTTCCCTCTGTTCTCGCTTCTTCACAGTGCATTCAGTGATTATGAATAATGCACAAGACTGACTTTTTTAATAATCAGACATTTCAGGGCAAGTTATTAACAGAATCAGTTTTTGACCAGACCGGAACTTCATTAAAAATCTGTTTATTACTTGTGGTGGGGGAAAAAACAACAGCCACGCTGGCTTTGAAATGCAAATCTTCATGAGGCGCCTGTTACGGAAACCAGGCAGCTACGTTTCTGGCTGCAACTTAACAAACTGTTTTTGAGCAACCCAGTTTATTCCTCCCAAGACTTCATAATAGCTCAGAGGGACATTTCTATGTTATTACTATTGTTTTATGAGTTTATGTCCCCAGAGTTCAATTTTGAAAGTTGTTTAGATAACAAACTGAGACAGTTTCCACACATTTAGCTTTGTTTCTTGAATACAACCACGCCCATCATCATGCCTTGTCAGTGCAATCAGGACCATTAACTTGGTTGCTCATCAGCAGAGGCATACTGAATTCCACTGGCCAGTTGAATTATTCCTCTAGTCAAATATTTTGAAAGGAGAACGCCCTCCAAATGACAGAGGAGAAAGAGCAGGCAAACATGAGTCCGTTTCTCCCTGTCAGCCCCCTCTGTAACAACTCCCTCTCCTCGTTCTTCTCTCTCTGTCAGATGTGGTTGAAGCCCATGAAGAGGCAAGACATCCCCGAGAGGATGTCTTACGTGGCGCCCGTCTACAAGACCAGCGAGCGGCGCGGCACCCTGTCCACCACTGGCCATTCCACCAATTTTGTCATTGCCATGACGCTGAACACTGATGTGCCTGCTGAGCACTGGATCAGACGAGGGGTGGCCCTGCTCTGCCAGCTCAGCTCCTAATCTTTTTGTTTTGTTTTATATACTCCCACACATAGATAAAAAAAAAAAAGAATGAAAACTTTGTTGTGGATTCACACTGGTCTCATTAAAGTCAAGGTTGTTCTCAGAGTTTACTTATTTTCATAACAGGGTGAATGCACAGACAGGTAAACAGCACAGATGTCACATTTGACACTGTATATGCAGATTAACAAACATACATATAACAAAGCAAAAATAAGAACAATCAGGCCTTCATCTCAGTTGGTGAAGAAACTTTGGGGCATAGTGTCACTAACTCAAACACTTGACAGGACAGTTTCAATTGAATTTACACAAGTATTACCACCCCCCCACCCAGCTCATTTTAAGATGAGCTCACATTATGTCATGTTAGAATAATGAAAGTAAAGCAGAAACACAGGATGAAATAGCATGTTAGTAAAAGATGGGAAATGCAGATGATTAGTTCTATTCTGATTGTATATTCAGATCATTTGCTTTCAGCTAACGGCTCCTAACACTAGTTACTCTATACCCCAAAGACTTCACGATCCCCACACACCTTAAGTTTAAAAAAGTAAATACTGTCAATATTCTAACTGTGCAGTACAAAGAATGACAATAATTTCACACTCGACACAATGTCTGAACTGCTTCACTCATGCTTCATGCATGATCGATATCACGAGTTCAATATGATTTACAGCCAGCTAAGACATAGACCATGGATGTCACACAGTGACAGGATAAATGAGGCCACACATGCACACACTATCTGTGTGCTCCAGCAGTTGAAGCTAGGCTGGCTAGCTTTTGTCACATGAGCTGCAGCCAATGGAATGTTGGGGTAGGGGTGGAGGCAGTGTCAAGCTCCAGCCACTGTTACACTGGGGCCAGTTTTAGCGCAGTCGCCACAAAGACAATAATATATACACCCAAAAACCTACATGAAGAATGTTTGCAAAAATTAAAATCAATAACCTGTTGTTCCATGGTTTGACAGCCAGGCGTTAATCCTGTTTCAAGTGCAGGGAATACTGCAGTACTGAGTATAGTTCTACTGTGATACAACAGAACTGTCTCCTGCTCGGTCTGGCTCTGATTGTCAGGAAGCTGATTTATTCCTTCACACAAGTTCTTCAACAAAATTTTACGCTGAGCTGCTTTTTGCTACGTTTAGCTTCACCTTTTAGGAATTCAAAGAGACACCCTAACCAAAACTAATTAGTTAGTTACAGCACTTTTTCAACAAGACAAGATTAATGAGTTTTTCACATTTTGATGCAGCTGACGCCTTTAAAAACGCAAAGGCCTAACAAGCACGTGTCTCATTTAGCTACAGATTGTCAAACCCTTAAAAAACGTTGGTCAGACATTTGACATCTAATTTCTAAACAAAGAAAAAAAGAAGACTGTAAAAGCTAAAAAAAAAAATACTGAGCCATTTAGACAATCTCCCATGTACAGCCAGAGAAACACTGACAGTGCAGCTTAAAGGCTGTCCACATATTTTTCAGATGAAAACAGGAGCTAAAGGGTTTATTCCAGATGTTATTCCATGACGCTGGCTACAGTGAGCTCTGTGTCGCTTTAAGGACAATGTGCAGTGCAGCTGTGATGCCGCTCCAGTGGCCAGGGCTTGGCATGCAGACACGAGATGTTTGATACACAGCGTGATGACATTTAAAGTAGATGATGGATGGGGCATGGAACACAGACCACAGATGTACAAGGCATGGATGATGGGATACGGCACAGGCTGGATAAGCGACAAGGACGTCGGAGGACTACGACGACAACACGCTAACAACAGGTGATGATGGATAGGTGGGGAGCTGCTGGGCCATGACACATAGGTCTCTGCAGGAAGACTGTAGAAGAATTCTTTTTTTAGATGTGTTCAGAGCAGAGGGGGTGTTTTCTTGTTGCAGTTCAGATTTGCTCTTCTTCCATTAAGCCTCTTTTTGTTTTTTTGCTTCACAGGGAGCAGACAGATTGGAACTGATGGAAGAGAGATGACAGAGGAGTGGAGTGTCAACATCACCAGCAGAGCCATGAGCTCTGCATAAGGTAACGCTGCCTGTTTGGAATGGAGCCATGAACAAGACTCGCATCACATGCAAGACTGGGCTGATACACTGCAACCAAAGCATGTTTAAGGCAAAGAAGGACAATACTGAAATAATCCAGCTCTCCCATCCCTCTCTCCTCTACTAAAAGTCAAAATTGAAAACAATGCGGTCTTCATAGATGGCGATGAGCAGCATGATGCCGAACCCGGTCAGCATGCCCAGGTTCTGCAGGACAAAGTGCCCCAGCTGGCAGCGCTTGTGGTCCTCGCTGTCCCCATGAAGCATTTCTGGCAGCTAGGACAGAGACAAAGTAATCAGCTGGGATCACAGACAGACTTTCTCAAATTAGCTCTGCACATAAGGGGCCAGAGAGAACAGGTATAGCTGCTCGTGTGGGAAAGGAGACGGTGAAAGTTAAGCTGATGTTTTTTGGGTGGGGGACAAGAACCACTCTGGGGCTGTCAAGTCCACTGTGACAACTTACCATATCCACCAGAGCCACATAAAGGAACATGCCAGCTGTGATGGCGAAGATCCAGCTGGTGAGACTGTGTGTGTACTGGCCCACAGCTGTGCCAATCAGCATGCCAACGTAGGCCATGAGGGCGGATAGCAGATTGTAGACAATGGCCTGCTTCACTGTCATCCCAGCTTTCAGCAGCACCGCGAAGTCACCTGTCAGCCAGGAGACACACACACTCATTTAAACACATTTACACATTCCCACATACTGCTTCTCTTTTTTTTAACTTAAAAATAACAATAAGAAGTGATCGGAGCAAAGTGCCAGATTAATAAGCAGTATCAGTAGTAGTACCGTTAAAACTCTTAATGATACCCATATGGACGACTGCAGTTCTCCAGATACGGAACAAACAACTGAGTCCCTTTTTTATTGGTCCACTTTAAAGAGGACTGAGTTAGGTTGATTTAAAAGGGACCGAGTGTGAAAACAGCCTTGTTAAACACACATGCCAACATGCAACACTCATGCCTCCAACTTGTGTCATAATGATCCTGTTCTGTTCCCAGGTTCTGTTTATGAAGGGTAGAAGTCATTCCAAGTGCAATGCTGCAGCAGTGATAGTATCCAATTTCTGTTTACAGTTTTGAGGAATGACATGCACTCTTGTGCACATGCATCCCTCAGTGAATGGCTTGGCACATGTCACACTGTGTTTCTTTTTAAATCTATTTTCATAGTCTATTCTGACTCTGCCTTCAGTGATGAGGTGAACTTGTCCAAAACAAACTCTCTCCACACATCTGCCACCACTATCTGTCTCCAAGTAGGTGGGGAAAGAAAAAAAACAGACCAGGAGCTGCTATTTCTAAGAAATATGCCCAGCTCCTCTCTGATACACTTATGATTACACATGCAAGCCATAGCCTCTCTACCCTCTTCAATCATTGCTGGGCCAAATGTGGGAAGGGGCCCAAGTCTCAGCGGAAACGCCCTGGATTTGGGAATAGAGATGAATACTGAGAAGGACGGTGGCCTACATTTCCTGCACCGTGTAACAAGCGGCCTCTTTTCCTCGCTAATTACCACAATGAATATATTACCACTCCGCACTCATCCATCAATCAAAGCCACAGAAAACGGGGGAGAAGTTCTAGCGAGACAGTCTGCACACACCTCGCTTCAATGGTCCTTTTTCCCGCTTTTCAATTCACTGTGGCGTTTCCTGCCTCCCTAGTTCCAATCCTTCAGACACTCAGATACGCCTGCCGCTGCCTCATCTACCGCAATTAACACACCCATCACTGCCAATTAGCTTCACTCTGGGTGGTTAAAGAACCCTCATAATCATCATCTTTGCCATCCAGCTGCCAGTCGGGGGATGGCTTTTGTTTTGAGGAGGAGCTGAGAGGTTCACTTGTCAAACTGCTGGGTTCATCTGACAAGTGGCCCAACTGGGATGAAGGCACGATGACTAGTGCTCCCGAAGAGCGCCGAATCTACAGGAAATTACATGCCAGGAAAGAGACTGATCTTGTAAATCTTTGCATGTTGCTTGAGATGGCAATCGCACTGCAGTTAACCATCTGGAAACTCGAGTACCAAGTGAGTAAAAATAGCGATAGAGGACAAAAATGTTGGAGCCGCATCAAAGCTCAGGCTCTTATTCTATATGACCCAGAAGCCTCACAGATACAGCCAACAACAGCAGATTTTTTTTGGGCACCGTAGGGCGGAGGGGGGGGGCTTTACACCAGTTCATTCTCTGCCTATAACTGACACTACATCAAACACAAACAAGGCACTGAAACCACACACCAATGAGACATATCATTAGTGCTCTTTTGGCGTGGATGGCACTATTGTCTGACTCTTGCCACGTCTCCCGCTCACTATAAACAAACAGGCAGAGCAGAGCACAGAAAGCACCACTCACAACCAAAGTGTTCACTGTTGCCGAGTCCTCAGAGAGAACGGCTCTGAATGCAAACCAACACACCAGCAGCTGCACCGTCTTCAGGAGTCTGACTGTACTGAACAATATGTGCCAGGCGCGGTGCCTCATCTTCGCAGACAGACGCTGTGACAAGTCATTTCGCTGCTGTCAGACTAAAGCCATTAATTTGGCAAAAGAAGAGCATTTTTCACAAGTGAAGAGAAGAGTGATGATTATTGACACCACTGGGTTTTCACAGGTTTCGAGGGACAGAGGATCACAAGGCTCGGTCAGACTGGAGTTTCTGTTCAAGTGAGAAAAAGAGCTGCTTTTGCACGAGGCACCGATTGAGACAGCGATTATAGTCATGTGAACCACCTGCACTGGCTTCACAAAGCAGCTTTATTCTGCTTGTTGACTAAGTGAATGTGACGTATGTCATGAGTAAATGACTTCTTTATTTCTTTGTACACTCTGTCTTGGTGCACTCCACTTACCAAGTTCATGAGGTAATTCATGGCAGAAAACAGCCACTGATGTGCTGATGCCTCCTGTCAGGTTGGCACTGAACGCTGCTCCTGGAGAGACAAATCACAGTGAAACTGTTAGGGAAGTAAGCGTATTCATTTTTATGACAAGAGCTGGACAAGAAGATTGATAATCACTCTCATGTCTATCTGATAAATACAAAGGGAGAACCAGCTAGTCTGGCCAGGCAGTGGCTTCCTGGAGCCTGTGCTCTTTCTCAACTCAGAAGTCATCAGCCTCAGCGGAACAAGCCTCCAGGAAATTACTGTTCCCTGCCAAAAAAACAACCTGCCACTTACTGCCCTGTAAAACCACAAACGTCCCTTTTTTATACTTTGGTTTTTGTATGAACTAAACAAACATGAGGCTTGTTTATTTACCCCTGGACAGAGGAGGCTAGTTGTTACCCATGTTTCCAGTCTTACCCAAAGGCTAACTGGCTGCTGGCCATAGCTTCATATAACACACAGACATTACAGTGGTATCTATGATCTATCTGTCATCTAACTCTTGGCAAGAGAGGAAGCATATCTCTCATATAGTCAAACAAGTCTTTAACTGTTTAAACCCATTCAATTTGTAGAGCAACAACCCATAACCAATCGTAATTTGAAAACCTCTGAAACAAGGGCAGCTTGTTAGAGGTCTGGGACTCTGTGTGCTGATGAGGGCCGTAAGTAACCTTGTGCTAAGAAATGCTCATCCAACATTAAGATTTGTTCGTGGAGTCACACGGTGCTGGTGAGACACAAACTCTGAGCTGGTTACCTATAGCCAGGCCGTCACTAAAGTTATGCATGCCGTCTCCCATGATGACCATCCAGGCGATGCTGGCTATACCAGCATCCTTCATCTCCTGGTCTGAGTGGCAGTTTCCACCATGGGAGTGTCCGTGGCCGTGGGAGTGTCTGTGTCTTTGCTGCTTGGCTTTGCGTCCGTTCTCCTTGGTGGATGGCTGTTGGTCCTGCTGGGAGTTTGTGGGTGTGAGAGATGTCTTAGTGGTGGGAGAGTCCGGTGTCTGGAGCTCTGTGAGCTCTGTGAGCTCTGTGAGCTGCGTGAGCTGCGTGTTGTTGTGACTGTTCTCACAGGAGATGGCTGTGCTCTCAGGGTCTGGAAGAGAGAGGAGACAGTGACAGCAGCACAGACAAAGCTGTGACCTGCTTAAAGACTGCGTGACCCAGCACTTCTTACCTTCACTGAGTGGCTTCAGGTGCAGCCACTCTGCGTCTGAGCGCCGATTCAGCTTGTGATCTGACAGCTTCCTGCCAATCTTGCCTTCCTCACTGCCCTTCTTCACGCCCTGTGAGCAGATACACAGTTATGTTCCGTCCACAGAAAACAAAAGCAGCTGCTTGTGAAAATTGGTGACTCATAAAAGCCTTGAAACTGAGGTTCAGCCTAGTCCGATGTCTACAGATGGGTTGTGTTCATCTTACCCTTTGGTCTTTGTAGTGTTTAAACATGCCGATACAGTGTTCAATGATGAAGAGGAGGTAGATGCCAGCCAGCGCCGTTAGCCCCTTCCACACTCCATCAAAGGCTGATACCAGATCAGTGTCCTGGCTTGTCTCATTCTCACTGTGGTCGTGCTGTCCTTGCGACTGAAAACAGAGAGAGGAACGCAAGGTGACTGAGAGGCGGGCAAGGCCTAGTTGGCTTGAGAGAACACTGAGCACGATGAGCAGTGTGGGTGAAGCAGAGGATGGCTGGTATCACTGAAATGTACTGTGTGATTATGAAGTTGTACTGTGGCTGCAATCTGGCTTTTGTTTTCTCTCGGTGCAAGTGTTTGCCTAATGTGTGCAGATAGGTATGGTCACCGGGTCCTCCAGCGTTAGTCCGGCACTGACTGGTCATCGTGAGAAGACAGCACGGTATTTAAAGAGTGAAGATGGCCTTGTGCAGGAGGATGACAACTGGTTTCTCCTGTTTAAATTATGTAGGGGGTAAGTCACTGTCCAGCCTGACTTTTGATATGTTTCTATTTTGGGTGTGTCCCAGTGGAAGGAGAAGACAAGAACACACACATCACAGCAGAAAATACAGAACCCAACACACTCAGCTGCTCCATGAAAGGACTGTTCACGTGTCGTCTGCAGGCTGCGTCTGGTGTACTCACATGAGGCAGCAGGTGAAGCAGAGCGTCGCCACTGAGCGTGCCCACTGCCAGCGCCACCAGGAAGGTGAGAAGGAACTTGAAGCAGGATTGTTTGAGGATGGGCACGAGTACCACACCCAGCAGAGACAGCAGACTGATGATGGTGATGGACACAAAACCCCAGAGCCACACCCACACTGGAGAAAGAGAAAACAGATGGACGACAATAATTTACTTCACATGTACTTTATAACAATGCTCGGTATGTATTGTTTCAATCCTGTTCAACTGTGAAGGAAACTGTCCTTTAGAGGTTTTCAGTTCAAGTGTCCTTGTGATGACACACGATGCCTAGAGCAAGAAACGTGAAGTGACATTTCAGCAGAATTCTACTCGCCTCATTTTTCATTCGAGGCCGCAGACACGAGACATGAAGCAGAAGAGAAGAAGTCAGAAAGGTACACTATCAGTTAAAGTGTCAGTCTAGCTGTCAGTCCAGGACGCGTTTGCAAACAGCGCAAACCCGAGTAAAATAAAAAAGTTTATGATTCTTTCGTCACAGAGGACAAAATGTTTAATGTAGTATGAAATTCAATGTCACACCAAAGCAGGTGGTGTATTTGCTGAAGTGATGCCGAGTCCTTCATTGCTGACATTCAGCTAGTCAGTAGGACGTCTATGGACTGAAGCACAGCGTGCACATCTTACAGCCAAATGAATTCAGAAGCATGTCACACACTCAACTTAGTGATCTGTAAATAACAGATACAATAGCAAATACCAGTTCTCAGAGATTTAGCAGTTTGTAGGTTGTTGATCTCTGGAGCTCATCTGCTCTAAACGTATCTAGCTATTACTTGTTGCCAAGACTTCCTCCCAACTGGTCAACATATTTAAAACTACTGAGCATTAGTAAAGCTCACATAAGAAAAGGGATTGAAGTTGAGACCTAGTCAGAGAGAAAAATGACTAATAACCATGAGATCACACTGGCAGACACACGTCCTCTCCTCATCTAATCGGCCCCAGTTGGAGTCATTGTGAAGAGATGATGTGAAACACGTCTTCCTGACAGAGTGGTCTTTAGAGAGACAGAATGAAGCTGTGGCTGTCCCATTACCCAGCTGTCGGATTAAAAAATATTACGAAGACGTAGTCTCTCCCCTGGCAGCAGTCTGTGAGCTCAGAAAACAGGAAGATGGGGCAAATATTTTAACTGCAGAGACAGAGCGATGTGCGAGTGCTGAGTACACAGCCATTTACAGCTAGCCTTTGGGACGCCTTTGTTATAGTTCCCCACTCATATATTCAGGCTTTTTCTTTATTTTCTAACTTGTCTGTATGTGTTGCATTTACTAGGAGTCCTGCAAACAGCAGTCTGAGGGCTTCTGAGTAACTGAGAAGTAATAGTTAAGCACAACACACAAATCTGGAAAAAAAGGTTAGAAAGGCCAAAAATATACTGGAATCATAGATGCATGTTCCAGCTGGGTTGTATTTTGTATTGTATGTTTTGAGAACTGTCATTTATTAAAGTTTATTTTTACAAAGATAAATATACAACCTAAGTTTTGTTGCTGAAAGCCATCACTGGCCGATACACAGCCTAGTTTTCAATCAAAGCAAAGGAATTTGTGCAGCTTCAGATGCGGAGCATTAGGCAACACCCAGGAGACACTGCAGCAGCTATAAAGTGCCAATTTCTGAAGTGTACATATTGTGATGTGAGCCTCATCGTTACAAGGATGAACTGGACAGCGTGATCACAGTGTGTTAACCCAGTTTCTCATTTTACAGCCCTTTTCAATGTGCCTTAGAAAAGTAAAGGTGCTACATTTGACTGCTTTCTTATTTGTTGCATCAGGCGGAACACCATGTGACCCTGAGAGGCGACTGTGTTTCAGCCAGCCCGTACATCACCGCAGATCCTTCACGATCGCGCAGTTTATCTACTTCCTCGTCTCATTACCTTTATGCACTTACGGTTTTGTGTGTGAATGCAGAAGTGGGCAGGGGTTTGCACTGCAGCAGGGAGATACAAGAACAAAAGAGAGAAGAAGGAGACCCACTGGTCTGTGTCTTCTCTCCAATTACACATCTCCTGTGAGCCACGGCTCAGAAAAATGGCCCAGGGTGTCGCTTACGCTCTCCTAATTGGCACAGTGCAAAAAGAGAGGGGAGTGGGGACCAGAAAGAAACCAACTGCAAATTTTCTGAACTCCCCCATGGATGCTGGCAGGAGGTAAATGAGAGGTTGCTCCAAGTAGTGGTGTGACGGCTGTGGCTGAGTCTTGGTGCACCACTGCAAAGAATCTAGTGCCTCGAGTTTTCCACTAATGAGGAGTCAGTCCTGCCCTTCTGACTTGTTTGTGCTGTCTTCCTCCTGGTCATTACCATTTTTATGACCGTGTTCAGGGCTGGCACACTGCTGCCTGAGGCACATGTTATACAAGTGCTTTAAGGGAGGTGCACATGTTTAATAATTAAAAATTTAACAGGGCCAACATTTAGGAAATTCCTACAATCTCACTCAATCTGATATTACTGGAGGTGTCTGGTGCTTTGACAGTGATAAAAACAGCACATTCTACCTGTAGTTAAATATAAATTCCAGTTGTGCAGAGCATCTTGTGACCCCTACAGCTGCTCTGTTGTCCATCGCTTTCAGTGACAGCTCCTTACCTACTCTGCATAACTTACACGAAAAATAAAATCGAACTACATTTTATGCATAATACAGAACATGAGAACAAACAGATTTAACAATACAGCGAATGCATGTGGTCTGATTGATTATTACACAGATCCACAATATATTTTCATTCCAGGTGTGACATGGGTCACAAACAAACAAAACACAAAAATTAAAAACTGAGAAAAAGCCCCAAAGACTTGTAGCCTGTTCTACGGTAGAGTGACAACTGGTCCTGGTTTGATTTGTATCAAGCTTGTGTGGATATATGAGCTTCATTCTCCAACCTGTAGCTTCTGAATTTGAATACTACTTTCTAATTTTATCACTTCATTTTATAATTCTTATAACCCTACATCATTGTGAGGTCCCAGAGTAGGGCTCAGCACTGACCTTCATTCTTTATAGGTCATCTCTCAGCCTCTGTCATTTCTGATTTTTGAATATTGCTCATTCAGAGAAATGAAAAACTGGAAGAAAAAGAAATTGGGTCCATAAAAAGTCTTTTATGTGATTTCAAAATGGTTCACTGCCATGACAACTCCAACTATTCAGTAACAAGGACACACACTTCCACAGAAGCTCCCTCCATAAATCATGAGTGCTACAGTTAGGTGAGTGAATGATCCTGACTCCCAGCATCTATCACATGATATGGCAAATTGGCCATCTCTTCATTCAAACATTAACCTTCTCCCTGTAACTATGCCAAAAAAAAAAATTGAAGATGTTTCTCTTCCTGGATGAACTACACCACATTCACATTGTGCGGCGGGCTTTTCCCTGACTTCTCCATGCTGTATTCAGCTCTCTTACTACATTCAGTAGCAGAAATCCTCTTTTACAAATCGGGAGGTGATTTAAGTTAAAAGATAAGGTCGGTCATTTTCTATATTAATAATATTTTCAGCAATACCCATCAAGACTAAAGCCAACAGTGAGCCAACCCATGACTAAGGAGCCACCCTGGATCAGCTTATTCGTCTGTGCCAGAAATCCTAAGTTGTTGTTCACAGTGATCAAAAACACATCAGTGAAACAAAGCACAGCAATGGGTGACACGTTTCTCCATTATGAAACACCAGACACCACATATTTGTTAAAGATTTGCCCCAAAGCTTCAAACAGCCATAACCTTTTACAGTGTCTGAAGTATCAAGAAGGCCCAGCAGAGATTGTATTTTCTCCGTCTTTTGAAGAAAAACAATCTGAATGAGAAACTGCTGGTGTCCTTCTATCACTACTTCTCTTTATTTAACCAGGTAAAAAAACCCATTGAGATCACGATCTCTTTTACAAGGGTGACCTGGCCAAGAGGTCAACAACACATGTCGTCAATACATAAGTTTCAATACAAATCAAAAACATTAAACATTTAAACAATCAAAACCATAAATACAATAATCAACAATACAACC
>NW_018127989.1:725792-747998 GCF_001952655.1 Monopterus albus | reverse complement strand
AGGGGAGCGCCCCAGAGGGTTATTTCCAGAGCCCAGAAGGTTATCGGCTGCCCCCTACCATCTCTGGAAGAACTGTTGCTTGGTCCCGTTGCTTGAAAAAAAGCACAACACATTCTGCAGGACCCATCACACCCTGAACACTGTCTGTTTGAACTGCTGCCTTCGGGGAGAAGATACAGAACAATTATAGCAAGGACACACAGATTAAGAAACAGTTTTTATCCGAGAGCTATTGTTGCTTTAAATGCTGCTAAAACCTTAAAATTTGAATGTTTGATGGGATTTTACGGGAACTGTGCAATAGTCAGATGTGTATGGATGTAAATTTGCTGGGTTTTATTGTTTATGATTATTTTTTATCATCGAAGGATTGCATTTTCAATTTCGTTGTACAATGTACAATGACAATAAAGTTAAAGTTCAAACTTCATCAAGAATCAACTGTGCATGCGCCGTGAAAGCATGAGGTGCCGACAGGCTGTAAGCAAAGCAGAGAGCTCGCAACGCTGTAAACGCTGCTTGGACAGAGCCAGCTCATTGAAGTACATGATTGGCTGAAATATTGCATCAAAGAGAACGCCCTTACACATTCAGCATTCACATTATATTCATTGTTTTTGTTCCAGTAAGATCGTTATGTTGATCTTTTGAGTACACACATCTGTTGCATGTCTGTTTGTGTTGAAAAGAGGGATTCCTCCTCTGCTGCTCTTCCTGAGGTTTCTTCCATCTTTTTCCCATTAAAGGAAAACCGAAACCTTGAGTGGTTTGTGACATATAAACTCTTATATAAAGTCTGAGTTGCTTTGACTTATAAAAGTCACAAGTTAATTCTCCAACTAAAAATTCTTCAGGCTTGCTGTCTCACATTTGCAGACATCAGATCTTCATCTTTAAATAAACGTTAATTAAACAAGGGTGGCGTGCAAATACAAGAAGCTTGAGATTAGTAGGGAACAGCCTGTTCTCTGGGTCTTGCGGTCTCAGATGTGCTCTCAAATAACTAAGAAACTTTCATTATGCTATTTTCTAAACTCATGTAAGTGTTAAAATTACGCTCTGATGAGTGTTCACTGCCGCTCTGGATAGCAGAAAATGAGAAAAAAGTCGTTCTCACCCACAGAGCGACAGCCCTATCAATGTAGTAAAAATGAGAATAGATGATGCAAGCAATGGGGATGATTACGATTATTGATTCACCTCAGCTATAACCATCACTATAAAATATGGCTAGATTAGTTCAAATAAATATTCTATTATGCAGGTCTGCCACTCCAGAGACGCTACAGGTTATACTCCCGAGTGCATCACATTGTGAACTAGGGCTGCACCCGACTGGATTTTGTTGGCTCTCCAATGCAACTATTCGTTATTTTTCCTTTCTCTTTAATATATATGTATAGCCTACTATCCAACTTTAATTTAAGTGATGATTTTGACCACATTGACATTGGTATTTAAATGCAAAAGAGTGACAAGAACATATTTCAGAATCAGAATCAGCTTTATTGGCCAGGTGTGAAAGACACACGAGGAATTTGACTCTGGCACATCGGCTCTCAATGTGCAAACAGTAAACCAGCATAAGGCTGTGTAATATAACAAAATAAGCAGTATTATCATCAACAAACAGTGCAAACAATGCAGAAAAAACAGTATAAACAGACAGTAAACAATGCAGACAACAAAGGAATGTTCATTGAAATGAGATAAAAAGGAATAAAATCAGAGTACTTAAAACTAGAGACCTGTACGAGTCTGTATAATCTGTACAATGTATATTTACAGGTGTTGCACTGAGGGTTATTGTCCAGTCATACTGTCGTGGGTTAAGTGTTCATCAGAGCGACAGCCTGGGGGAAGAAACTGTCCTTGTGCCTGGTTGTTGTTAGAAATTAATAAATCAGTCAGATAATTATTAGACTTTAATGTGTTATTAATGCAGTTTAGGGGGGGCTGGAGGGTGGTGATTGTTGGGGGAGCAGCTGTTGGATCTGAGATGGGGAGGGAGAGGGGGGAGTGTTGATTGTCAAACCTGCAGTCGAACACTTTCAGGTCATCTGCTAGTTGACAGTCCTCCACAGCAGGGAGGATGGTTTTCTATAGCTAGTGATGGTTTTCAGGCTCCCGCACACAGACGGGTGGTTGTTGGCTGAAACCTAAGCTTTCAGCTTTTCAAAGTAGCTCCTCTTTGGTGCTCTGATCTCCCTTGTCAGTGTGTTCCTGGCCTGGCTGTACAGTCCTGTAAGCCTCCTCTTTGGCACGACAAAGCTGCTTGAGTCTTGCTGTAAACCAGGGCTTGTTGTTGTTGTATGTGCAAAAGGTGTTTTTGGGCACACACACATCCTCACAGAAACTGATATAAGATGTCACAGTGTCAGGGAGTTCATCCAGGTCTGTAGCTGCAGTCTCAAATACATTCCAGTCTGTGCAGTCATAGCAGGCCTGTAGCTCTGACTTAGCCTCCTCGGTCCTGCTCTTCACTGTTTTGACTACAGGCTTTGCAGCTTTAAGTTTCTGCCTGTAGGTTGGAATAAGATGGACCATACAGTGATCAGAGTCTGAGGGCTGCGCGGGAGACAGAGCAATAGGCGTCTTTTATTGAAGTGTAGCAGTGGTCCAGCGTGATTTTGTCCCTGGTGGGACAGGTAATGTGCTGTCTGTATTTGGGCAATTTATGGATGAGATTTGCTCTGTTAAAGTCCCCTAGAACAATGAGTGGAGAGTTGGGATGTTCTAGCTCCAGGCTAGTTATCTGTTCTGCCAGGAACTGTAGCGCGCTAGGGTCAGCCTGTGGTGTTATGTACACTCCCATTAGCATGAAACTGTTGAATTCATGGGGAGAGTAAAAGGGTTTGCAATTGATAACAAGAGACTTTAGGTCTGTGGTATATGTCCTCTGTAGCACTGTGACATCTGTGCACCAACTTTCATTTATGTAGAAGCAGATTCCACTTCCTCTCGCTTTCCCGGACAGCTCCTTTACACGATCCGCTCTGTACACCTGGAAGCCCGGTACTTGAATCACGTTGTCCGCGATCGAGTCGTTGAGCCAGGTCTCCGTGAAGCACAAAGCAGCAGAGCGTGCAAAGTCAGAGTTAGTCCTGTTGACGAGAAGAATTTCATCCATTTTGTTGACCAGAGAGCAGAGATTAGCCAGCTGAATAGATGGGAGTGCGGTCCGAGTTCCCCTTTGTCGTAACCGCACCAAAGCGCAAGAGCGTTTTCAATGCCGGGCGGCGTCTTTTCCAGGTCCCGTATATCGCTGCTGCGCCTCCGATCAGAATGTCCATACAGCATTCATCGTTCACAAAAATCGGAGGAAGGTAGTTTGGTGTGAGTTGTCCAATATTTAACAGTCTCTGGTAAAAGTAATCCAGGATGAGTTGCACAAAACCAAGAAAACAAAGAAACAACAAACACATGAGAGCGCGAGTAACCACGACCGCCATCACTGTCGGCGCCGGAAGTCCAGCAGTTAAAAATCAATAAAAGACACCTGCATTTGATGCAATATTTAAAGAGCCCATGGCATTTCACTGTTTTCTGACTTAACTGTTGTAACTAACAACAAGATTATTCTAACAATCAATGATGTTATTGTCACTACTGTTAGGTATTTTTAGTCAGATAGATATTGGTTAGATACTTGATGTATTAGAAATGTTTAGAGTAGACAGGATGTCTAGCTCAGGCTGTTAAATGCTTAGTCATTCTCATGAATGCTGCAGGTTGCTTATGGTCAAGGATAACTAGATAGAAAGTTGATGACTGTTAGAAGACAGGATGTTTAATATTATTATTATGATGTGTATAACTGTAGCCTTAGCCATAATATTTTCTTGTGTTTACTGTCAAGACATGTCACTAGAGGTCGTGTTAGAATGTTTTTAGCTACACACCACTTAATCAACGGACAATCACACATTGATTTTCCTCATGCTTTGACTACTGCTCTGGTCAGCTGCAAAGCTGGCACCGGGAGACGTCACGGTTTGGCGTCTTCTGTGTAGAATGGGGTTAGCTCGAAGTGATATAATGTATAGGCCTGTTGTGGTTCGGGGTCTTTCATCTGCCTGTGTGCATGTTGGAGGTGCAAGATACCTGAGCGTGTAATGTTAATTTTTACCTGTGTTCATTGAATAAATCAGCACAGTTTTGAAGTTACCTGGACTGCTTCGTTTCTCAGAGTTAGCGTGGTTAAAGGTACCGGGTACAACACTACACATGATTCTAAAATTAGTTTTACAATGAAGTAACCCAATACACAGGCCTGCTGACTTTGAAGAAACCTTTGGTGTACCACGTTAAGACCAGGGAGACCGGCGTAGGGGGTGTTGGTATTATGCCTATGTCAATAACTTAGCACAGCAGCAAATCTAAACAATTTCTAGATGATACCTGGTAAACTATTCAAGATTTAAAAAATGTATCTATATAAATAGCTAGAATCCATCATCTACAATTTTCTGTCTGAACCGCAACTCACTACTTAGCCTTCTAAAAAAAGAAATGTAAGATAGTCTATTGTATAATTTATTTGTTAATGTGTGAAAAGTTCCTATGGGAAAGATGTTGCTAAGCTGAATGCCCTGAGGAGGTGCACTCTGGCCGTTCATTGAGAATCAATCCCCGAATCCGTGGAAAATACACATAGCCACACAAGACATTTTTTCCAAAGGATGGCTGCAGCGCCAGTAAAAGACTTTGTCCCCATATGTGTTTGCTCTGGAATAAAACCTAGAGTAAAACCTCAAGTACTCTGAACTGGGCTCTTAACAGTGTTTACGTTGACACTGGCTGACATTACTGTTCATTGCTATCAACAAATGAATAAGATACACGGCTCTTACCGGAACTGACAGGCCCCAAGGCTTCCTGCTCTACATCCATCTGGTGGTAGTGGCGGATGCAGACACGACTGTCTATCTGGTAAAGCAGGGCTGGACACAGGTAGGTGAACTGACTGGGGGAGATGAGTGATTCAGGACTCAGGCCATAGTAGGTGAGAAGCTGAGTCAGGTTCAAGCACTGAAGAAGGAAACAGCAGAAAAGTTACGTATAAAGAAACCGCTGACTATATAACATCAGAAGTGTTATGAATATGAAACATTCAACCACTAACTGTGATAAATGGTCACAAGTGTATAGGATTTACAGACTGGGGCAGAAAGTTGGATTTGTGTCCTCAGAGATAATAGTCATCTTTAAGTTAAACGACATCCTACCTCTTCGTGTTGATGTGACAATCCACCTGGATGCCCTGACAGGAAGGGAACTGGGAAAGCTGGGGTGGCCGGTCCTCCTGGTGCTTCTCTTTTATCTTTATGAGAATGGCTGTGACCGTGTCTGTGATCATGGTCATGAGTGTGGTCATGGTCTTTATGAGAATGGCTGTGACCGTGTCTCTGATCATGGACATGAGTGTGTTCATGGTCATGGACATGGACATCAGGGAGAGGTGTGACAGGAGAAAGGGTTTTATTTCGCCCTCGCTGTCCTCTAACCCTTGCTGGCTTTCTGGGTTTCTTGGGCTGGCTTTCTGTGGGGACAGAAGAAGAATGTAGCTCCTGAGGGACTGTGGATGGCACCAAGTGGCCAGAGGGGGTCTGTCCCTGGTTGATGGGAGAAATGTCTGTGCTGGTCTGTATTTGATGAACATGACTGTGGTCTTGTTCATGACCATGATGGTTGTGATCATTGTGGTCATGGTCACTGTGAGGCTGAGAAGACAGGTCCTTGTGGTTAGATCGCAAGTGGACCTGCTCAAGTTTGTGCTCTTTGTCATGTGCATGCTCATATTCGTGATCATGATAATGTTCGTGGTCATGATCATGTGTGTCCTTCCCATGTCCATCAGAATGTTTGTGATCACTGTTTTCTACCTTGGTGCGATCATGATTATGTTCTCCACCAATTTCATGATCATGTTTATGGACATGATCGTGGTCATGGTCATGGTCATGCCCTGTAGGTGCACCAGCACCTGGAGTCTGCTGACTGCATGGTGTGGGAACCTGCTCTGTCTGTGGATGCTGGAAGCCAGGTTTATGGTGTGAATGGTCATGCCCGTGTCCCTGACTATGGCCTTCAGTGATAGATGAATGTGAGTGAAGCCCCTCCTGCATATCCAGCATGTCGAGGTGGGCTACGTGGTCATGGCCCAAATCCTCATGATCCAAGCCTACCAACTTCACTTCACCCAGACCCAAGCTAAACAGCAGACTCTGAAATCCCTGGAAATCTAGCCGATCCTTCTTGCCATAGCGCCTGAAGAGTTGCTGGATGTAGAAGCGCTGTTCCTCCTCAAGAGAGTCCCCCTGGGGTCTCTTGGACTCCGGAGACACAGTGGCTCCTCTCACGTACGGAGTTTCAGAAATCTGCAGGTCACTATGATCGTGGGTGCGGTCGGCATGGTGATGCCCACCATTCTGATGGCTGTGTCCTTGTGCATGGCAGTGGTTGCACTGATGGAAGAGGAAGGTGAGCACACACAGGAAACAGAACTTGGTGTGCATGTGGACTCGCATTGTCCCCTTACTTCTGGTCTCCTGAAAAAAAAAATAGAATAGTGATAGCATCAGAATATGAATCAATTTGTCCTCAAAATGATTAAATGTAGAGAAATGTGGCTTGGTGGGGATACTTTGACCAAGTGCACACTAACTGTTGGTATCCAATAGGACAAAATATCATGAATATATTATTCAGTGGCAAGACAGAGAGAAAATAGCTCAAAGAATCAAGTAAGCACTATTATGACAGTTTGTACTGGTGAGTTTGTTTCTGACCAGCGCTCCACGGACATCGTACAGTGCTGTTCACCTCATTGTAGGAGGTTCTAAAATTCTCTCTTTGGTTTTTATATGAAATTTTCAGGCAGGATGGCAGCTAACTGACAATTTCAAAACAATTTAATAAATGAAAAAAAGGGCTTTGGCTCAAAGGTGTATATGTCCCTACTGTCACAGTCACATTCTGTGCACCTGCATCTTGCTACAAATCTCCAAATGTTCTTACATTTGGCATCGTGCAGGTGCATTTTGCCACAGCAGCAAACACCATGATCGCTGTGTTACTTTTAGATGGTTGAACTGTTAAGTGAGCATAGCAACTGTAACACAGAATGCGTTGTAATCATGTGAGGCATGCACGAGAGGGTGACCTGCCTGGAATACCACCACACTGAAAGATTAACTGAAATATCACAATATTGATATATATCACAATACAGTATACAGTGGGTACAGAAAGTATTCAGACCCCCTTAAATGTTTCACTCTTTGTTATATTGCAGCCATATGCTAAAATCATTTAAGTTCATTTTTTTCCTCATTAATGTACACACAGCACCCCATATTGACAGAAAAACACAGAATTTTTGACATTTTTGCAGATTTATTAAAAAAGAAAAACTGAAATATCACATGGTCATAAGTATTCAGACCCTTTGCTCAGTATTTAGTAGAAGCACCCTTTTGAGCTAATACAGCCATGAGTCTTTTTGGGAATGATGCAACAAGTTTTCACACCTGCATTTGGGGATCCTCTGCCATTCCTCCTTGCAGATCCTCTCCAGTGCTGTCAGGTTGGATGGTAAACGTTGGTGGACAGCCATTTTCAGGTCTCTCCAGAGATGCTCAATGGGGTTTAAGTCAGGGCTCTGGCTGGGCCATTCAAGAACAGTCACGGAGTTGTTGTGAAACACTCCCATAGCATGATGCTGCCACCACCATGCTTCACTGTTGGGACTGTATTGGACAGGTGATGAGCAGTGCCTGGTTTTCTCCACACATACCGCTTAGAATTAAGGCCAAAAAGTTCTATCTTGGTCTCATCAGACCAGAGAATCTTATTTCTCACCAGCTTGGAGTCCTTCAGGTGTTTTTTAGCAAACTCCATGCAGACTTTCATGTGTCTTGCACTGAGGAGAGGCTTCCGTCGGGCCACTCTGCCATAAAGCCCCAACTGGTGAAAGGCTGCAGTGATGGTTGACTTTCTACAACTTTCTCCCATCTCCCGACTGCATCTCTGGAGCTCAGCCACAGTCATCTTTGGGTTCTTCTGTACCTCTCTCACCAAGGCTCTTCTCCCCCGATAGCTCAGTTTGGCCAGACGGCCAGCTCTAGGAAGGGTTCTGGTCGTCCCAAACATCTTCCATTTAAGGATTATGGAGGCCACTGTGCTCTTAGGAACCTTAAGTGCAGCAGAAATTTTTTTGTAACCTTGCCCAGATCTGTGCCTTGCCACAATTCAGTCTCTGAGCTCTTCAGGCAGTTCCTTTGACCTCATGATTCTCAGTTGCTCTGACATGCACTGTGAGCTGTAGGGTCTTATATAGACAGGTGTGTGGCTTTCCTAATCACGTCCAATCAGTATAATCAAACACAGTTGGACTCAAATGAAGGTGTAGAACCATCTCAGGGATGATCAGAAGAAATGGACAGCACCTAAGTTAAATATATGAGTGTCACAGCAAAGGGTCTGAATACTTATGACCATGTGATATTTCAGTTTTTCTTTTTTAATAAATCTGCAAAAATGTCAAAAACTCTGTGTTTTTCTGTCAATATAGGGTGCTGTGTGTACATTAATGAGGAAAAAAATGAACTTAAATGATTTTAGCATATGGCTGCAATATAACAGAGTGAAAAATTTAAGGGGGTCTGAATACTTTCCGTACCCACTGTATATCTCAGTTTGGCACATATGCAAATGTCACATAGAACAATCAAATTGATATCCAATCCAAGAAACTCTGTTCGACTTAAATAACGTATTTCTTTGGGCAGGATAATAACAATGAGTGAATCACCTTAGTGTGAGCGATGTACAGTCAAGCAACAACAGCATACTGAATTACCTACCACCAAATGAAAGCAGAGTAGAAGAGCTGCTCAATGTAACAGTATATTCATTTTCAGTCATAGAAACAAGGAAGAGGAATAACATATTTATAGAGTACAGTCCACACTCAAAAGCATTACTGGAACAAGACAAACGGTAAGTGGTAGCACTTAGTGGGACCAGTGTATGAAGAAGATGATGAACAAGAATTGCTGTTATCACGATTTATTAATCCCGGTGTCATTAAATCACTGATTAATATTGGCCATAAAAAGCTCAGTCAGGGTTTATCAATGATGCACTGGCATTCTACAGTGTAACATGATCAACAGTAATTCCCATAATTATGAAGAAAAGCAGAACAAACTAGGATAATAACCCTACACACTGCACATAAATGCACCATTCAGACCACCTAAGCTGCTACCTTTAGCTTAGAATAACAGATCTAATAACTGAAACAGGGAGCCTTCTGGAGCACAATAAACTCTCTACTGAGAATTGTGTAACAAATTGCTTGTTTTCCTCTGCTCTAAAAAGCCTGAAGCAGCAATATCATTCCAGTCAAATGATCCTCATAAGGTCTCTTGTGAAGCCTGTGGGTGGTTGATGCGTGAGGGGTAGGGCTGGAGAGCAGTAAAGGGAGGTCAGACAAGGAACACTTCTGGATAATGGTAAGATGGCACACAGCAAAGACCAGAAATATAAACACACAAACACACACAGGCCTTTGGCATTCGGCTTGTTAGCAACATTTTTACTGGATTTAAAGCATGCTCACTGTGAGGGAACACATTTGTGTTGTGCAGTCCACAAATACTGGGCTAAATGTTCAAAACATAGAGGGTGACAGATCTTCCTCACAAGTGTCAAGGCTAGCAACAACAGACTGCACACTGTGGACTTGTGGGGGCAACATCAACAACAAAAGAGCACTATAGAACATCACTGTTTTCCATCTGGATGCTCACAAGAAGCAAGAAATTGCAAAACAAAAACTCAGAGGAAGGGATGAAAAAAAGCATAGGATCACTTAAAAAGTTTTACAGGGTCATTTTTACAAAGAACATAATGGTGATAAATTTACAACATGTCATTGCTATTCAAATGATAAGAGGATGAGAAGAGCAACAGACTATCAATCTCCAGCAATCTGGCCAACAAAAATGTTTTAATCCCTAACTATACAGACTTTCTATCCATCCGATGGAGAGACTGAAAGCCTCAGTATCGTTCAGACAAAGTCCTTGTTTATTCTCCAAAGCCTTGATCATTGTCTGGACAGCATCAATAGCTTATCAGCTAATGACTATTAGCTCATTATGGAGTTCCTTCTCCGCACACGACAACATCAAGAGCTTGTGTTAAAGTAGTGTGAATTATCAGTGTTAAAGTCCTGGGTAGTGTAATGTTATATAATGGGCAATTGGGTCATAATAAAAATGCAGACAAAGATTACTTCTGCAGAAATTACAGTAAACAAAATTAAACCAGCTACAACAGACCCAACTTGTTCAATTTTATAATGAGTCATCCTGGTAATAAACCATGTAGTGCAATTCAAAGGGCCATAAATATCGCAATCACTTCAAAACCTCAACAAATAAAAGCCATTAGTTAACACTGACTTCATTCCCATTGAAGATTTCCTTTAGAAGCCTGAAGCGAGGCTACTTACCACTGTGTGCCCTTGAATGAGTGGGGTGTGAAATTAGGTCTGGCCACGAAGTGAATGATAGCGTTCTGACTCGAGGCTGCAGACGTTAAGTGTGGTTACGAGCCTACTTCACGGCTGTCGACAAGGCAGTGTTTATAAACATGAGACAGCAGTGACCTATGAACCTCGCAGCAGATAGGTTGGGGAAAAACCAGGATATATTTTAAAGAGCACACCCTCTAAGCAGCAACAGAGCGTGCTGTGTTTTCTTGATTAGAATCTTTGCTGTGTTTGGCCTGTGAGGCAAACAAGAAAATCTCTTATTTACTATGAGAGTTTAATTGTGTGTTACACAAAAACCAATCTGAAAAGTAGGCAATTACAAATTTAAGTGTAACTTACATTGAGTAGCAACTTATTTCCTACACTTACAACTTAATAGCTTAATAAATGAAAGGGAAAAGACAGAGTGAGCTGTACTAGAATATGCACAGGCCCATTTTATTAGCTTCTATTAAATGGATATTAATGCAGCAAACAGCACTTTACCTAAACTGATTTCCCTGATGTAATCACAGTTTGTCTCATCACAAGATGAGTGAATAATCCTATCATCATACTGTGAAATGCACTTATTTCCTGACTCACCTTAATGTGCCTCCTGCTTGGCCCCCAGTCCTGGTGCTACTGTGTGAGGGGGGTGGGGGGGGCGGTTTCCAGCTCTTCTGAAACATGCACTATAGGGAAATATTACAGAGGACAAACAAGTTAAATTCAGGCTCATCCAGGAGAGTACTAAGTTGACAAAAGATTCCCTGACAAGGAGTGAACAACGTGGACATTTGTCAGCGGTTACGGCTGCAAAACACAGTCTACATATTGGGTCACTCAAGACTGCAGACTCTAGTCAGTGCTTTCCATTCACTGTACAGTAAAGTTAAGCAACCTCCTACTGACAGCACTGTTGTAAGACCAGCCTACGTCTGAACGGATCAATGTTGAAATCAGGAGTCGACATGAATGAAGCAACATTATCAAACTAAACGTGAGCTCTCTCATTAGCTAGCCAAGACTGATCTGTGGGTCATTCACAGGAAGGCTTGTGAGAATACTGCATTTGTGAAGGTGATGGCTTTATTTTGAAGCATTCAGAGCAGCGAGGTTGTTGCTGCTACTGTGAGTGGAATCCTGCACATAGATGAACACAAATTAGAGCAGAATTTGTCAGGCTAATCAAATTCATGAGGACTGCATCAAGGGTCTGTTTGAGTGTTACCATTTGTTTAATTAAAGAGCGGAGACTGTGCAGGATTCCTCCCAGGAAACTGGTTAGCAGAGGCTTGGGGGGGGGTCAGTGTTTATCTCAGGCATGGTGGTCTGTATTCAGCATAATACACAGGAGGAAACCTTAAGCAATGTGGAGTCCAGTGATTGCTGAACTGCACAAGTATCCTCAACTTTTATCTGTCCTGTGTGAGCTACTAAAGCTCTGCTGCACCCAGGAGTGGAGCCACATTTTGACTTGAACAGAAATGATTCATCTTTAGTGTAGTAACACCTGTGATTTTCCTACTACGAGGCCTTTTGGAAGCCACAACACTTCCTAACAGTCTGAACACTGACGTAGGTATTCAGTAACCAGTCAAGGTGATAAAACAAACTGACTAAAAGCTTTTAGCAGAAAATAACAACACATTCCTTTGTCTCACATGGACAAAATGTTTACAATTTGATGGAAGCTGCACAACAGGAACTGATGCAATCAGTACTACACTACTGATAATAAAACACAAACTGAGCTGTTCAAATGTCATCAATAAAATACTGTGCTTTACATAATACAGCAGCAGCACTGCTGACACCCTCATGGATATGGAGGAATAAGGAATAAACACAGTTATAAAGATGATTAAAAACAGCATACAGTATTATTTAACTACAGCATGTTAGTTTGCATGTTAGCACCAGTTGCAGAGGTAGAATTCACATCCTTTACTTAAGTAAAAGTACTAATATCGCACTGTAAAAGTAGCCTACACTGTTACATTAATAATGTTAAGTAAAAGTAAGTATTAACACAAAAATGTACTTAAAGTATAGTAGGCTACTCATTGCAGAAAAGGTTACACTATACAGCATTGCACTGCTGTAACAGCAGGACTTGGCTGTTGTAGTTGGTTGAGGTGGAGCTCTGCTCAACTATTTTGTATCCAAGTGCAACTATTGATTATTTTCAGTACCGATTAACCTGCTGATTGTTTTCTCCATTAATCGACTGACGGGTTTGTAAAACTTCTGACAATAATTAGACATGCTGTCACAAAGCTTTAAACGATTATTGAAATAGTTGATTATTGTAGGTGGCTGAGAGTGCAGCCGGACCTGTGTGTACCTTCACTCGCACACACCCAAGTGAGCCAGGAACGTTTGTGTGTGTTTCTGGGGTCAGATCAGGATCAGAGTGAGTTCTTTTTTAAGTCAGAGATTAGTGAAGGAACAGACAGGGATCAGGGATGCTTTGTGTTAAGGGTAGGTTATATCTGGAGAACGGTTGCTTATTGTGGGGCTCTGAAGATTTATGATGGCATGGCCTGACACACCCTCTTTGGGACCAAAATAATGGGCAAACATTCAACTTGTACACTGAGCTTCCACATTTAACTGTGTACTATTGACTCTTTGGGATTAAAGTTATAAACGGGACACATACTTTGACCTGTACTGAGAGATGGTGTTCTCGAAGGTGTTTGTTCTTGAGATATCTAAAGTAATCCTGTGCTGCTGATTTAAATTTCTTTTTTTGGTCAGTGCAGTCGGGTGAGTCGGTCTTCTCTCTGTCATTTGTCTGCTGCATTTGTGTGTGTGGCGCCCACAGGCATTCCGGGGAAAAAGGTGCACACACATTGAATTTTTTCAGTTCTGGTAATAAGCAAAATTTTCATACCACGCTATACTGTGAAACTGGTGTACCGCTGCAACCCTAGTGTGGTTTTTACTTCAGCCAGGTTAGATAACATCAATAAAAATTGTAAACGTCTTGAAACAGTGTACAACCAACTGGATTCCTTTTAATAAGAAGTGAAGTAAAAACACACCCTGATGGGACTTAATGATGCTGTAAGTGAACCGCTGAGCCAGTATACACACAAACATTAAGGATTACTGTTAGCTGATCTGAATGTCTCCTGTTTCACGTTGCACGATACAGCTACCACATGACCATTAAGGTGTTATGTCACTGTCAAGGTGAACAGAAGTTAATAAATTAATCGTACTTCTGTCACTTTTGAAACCCTTTTCTGTACATTACTACACAACTCAGTGATAGTTCACCATGTCTTTTCCAGGCTGACAACAGGAACCTTGTTATTTCTCAAGAGAAAAACGGCCTTTTCCCTAAAGCCGCCTCACACGGTTCTCACATGACTATACGCATCTCGTGTCAGCACCAAGCTGGTGTCTGCAAGGAAACACAAAGAGGAATGAAGGAAAAAAATCTACTCTGCTATTCAAGAAATGGCATCAAATGGCTTGTGCTTGATGTTATGAAACAAGAGTGGTCATTTTCCTACACCAAAGTATTTTACTGAAACTGTAAAATCAAAACACGCCTTTAAAATGTGCATGTGATATCCCAAGCATTAGAATATTATGAGTGCTTGGCAATAAATGTGATATATCTTTAAAAAGCAGCTTCCCAAGGCTGTGATGGTTACATCACCAACTAATAAGCTTCCACTTTTTGATGCAGACTGCTAAGCCAGGGAGCTATACAACCAAAAGCTTGCACTACATGCAGAGTGAGAGCACAATCTGTTCTTGAGACAGAAAAATAGAAAGATGTCAGAGAAGAGGTTTTCTTAGTAAGGCCTGAGGCGTGCTGGAGAGGGCAGATGTCAGCTGCCACATGGACGCAACTCTCAGCAGATGGTCTACGAGGATGGTCTTGGAGGACCATAATCTGCTCTCGTATTAGACTCAGGAAAGTAAGACGGAGAGATGTGACATCTGTGCATGAGTTATCTGTGTCTGGCAATCACTAAAGACAGCTAGAGAAATGATAGTGTGTCAATGGTTTTCATCTTACCAATCACTGTTTACCAAAGATTCACTCAACAGCAGTGACGCTGCACAGTGAGACATTACAACACTGGCCGACAAGCAAATATACACTTCATGTTTACAGACCGTGCTTTTGTCATAATACATGGGCAGCAGTCCACTAATGTCGCAAAACACGAAGGAAAAACCAGACCAAGGTTGTCATTTAGACGGGTCAAACCAGCAAGAGTAGCTATTCTGTGGAATTTGTCATAAACTGTTTGCTGGGTCTCCTGAAAATCTCCTGACTCAAGTGCCAGGCATATTTAACAACCAGCCTGATGACTGTATTCATTACAGAAGACTCAGAACTAGTGGGGGCTGAAGGCATAAGTTTCAGTATGAGCCGATCACAATACATTCATCACCAACCAAATCATTAGTCAAATTAATGACAAAGAAAAGTCAAGCAAATTTCCAGCTTCTCCAAACAGCCATAATCCACTGTCATAACACGGTTAACGTACCATATCATTCAGCAAATACCAACATCTCTCTGTGGTATGAAACTAAGCTGTGGGATACCATGACACATGCAGGTTAAAATAAAAACCTGTGTAAACAAGCCACAACTTCTCTGAACTTCTGAGAGACAAATATCTGTTTACCCGACAGCAAGACGTGCCACAAGGGCTGAAGTCACTGAGTCATTTAGACAACATCACTGATGGAAGACGCTGTGTATAGTCCATGAGCTGCAACAGAAAACAGCGAGAGATCGGTGAGAAGAGAAGGCAGGTGCACAGCTGATGCTCTGTGGCCCAGAAGAATGTTCATCGTAGTGTAAAAGAGTTTAAGACTGCAAGGATAGACCTGACACAAACAAGTAAACAGAACAATCAGCTGAGGAACGCACTGTGCAAATGTCAAAGAAAAAACAGCTTGGCAAAACCCAGAGTGATGCTTACCTCTGGTCAAACATTAGCCACAACAGACAGGAGTCTGTCCATCGCACACCAATACAAAATGTTCACACCAGCTCTAACACAAGCAAAAGGTTAAATGTTTTGAGGATCAGAGTCCTGTGACTTAACTAATTTGTACATGGAGGAGGGGACCACAGGGAGGAAATGTGTGTCTGAGTGTCTGAGCAGTCCAGGAGCTGGATCGTGTATGTGTATGTGGCTACATGAGGACATCTACCCATTTTCTTATTGTAAAATGTACCAAAATACCCACAACGGTGTATCCCTGACCTCTTTGTTCATTAAATCTGTCCTTTAAAATACAAGTTTGCAGAAACATTACTCTACCTACTGTCAGCACAGATCTGCAGACTGAGCATGACACTGTGTGCACACTGCCTAGTGCTGGTGGGAACAATACATCTGTACAATAAGCTGACACATAATATAGACAGTACTCAAACTAAAATCAGTGATTCAAACAAGAAGTCACACTGTTTCAGCAATTCTTAACAAACGTTAACTAGAATGACTGAAAACGCCACATTTCCATTATGTTTGCTAAAGTAAACCATCTTGTAAGACTGGAGGTACCTGGCAGCTGTGTCTGGCCTCTGCTTTTTGCTGTTACAATGACAAGGCTGCAGTGATTTCTATGTGGAAAGAACATGGTGGCAAGTACTGATCTTATCACAGTAAAATGTCAAAACTTGGCTCTAAAACCAGGTGTTGCTTCACTTGTGTTGGTTGCTCCACTATGGTTCTAGCTAGCTGTTCATCACTTAAACCACTAGTAGTATTCAAACATTTATTCTCATCACACAACGACAGAATCACATCTGCCTAGTCTATTAAGGCTGGAAACATGTCAACCATTAACAAAATACAAATGTAGGAAGACAGCCTGATGGTGCTGCTCAAAATGTCCTGCCCGCATTAAAACCCATATCATAAACAGCAGGAGTGTGGGAATGGTGCTACGTCTGAAGCAGATTGTAAATGCTGTGAGCACTAAAACAAATACACCAACCAAGTCTATGTTTACAAAACTCTTTTTAGAAACCTGCGACAGTGACTTTCACTGAGGGCTTGTACTGGAAGGCATTAAGCTGTAGTTACATAGAAAAACATTTAACAACCTTCCATGCTAATAAATGTTTAGTTTTATATGAAGATGAAGTGGATCTCTAATCTGGGACCTTTTTTTCCCACGTCTTTTTACATGTGAGACCCTGAGGACACCGTCATGGAACACAGCCAAATGCAAAGAAACTATTTCACTCAACAAAGGATGAAGCCAATGAAAATGTAGAATGACGCCCTAACACTGTCAGGCTTCTGGGACGTTAACACTCCTTTCTACAGCAACACAAGTAATATCAGCAGACAAATTCCCAAAGGCCATTTCAGCTAATTATATTGTATGACAAATTTTACCATAAAGTTCCAGCTCCCTGTGACCCACATTAGGATAAGCGGTATGGATAATGAATGGACGGATTAAATCAGTGATTTCATAAAGCAGTAGTAGAGGTCTGGATTTTAGGGTTGATTTCAGCATCGGTGTGGCTCAGTATAACATCCTCACACTGTAGCTTTGTCCTCAGTGAAACTGAAATAACAGAAAACTTGTAGAACTTTGAACTGCATCCTAACAAAACATCCAAGCCAGGACATAACTGGTGCAACTCTGTGCTCATTCCATTTGCTTTCTTTGCATCCCAGTGCAATCCAAAAATAAGTGTTGCAATGTTCTGTAAAAACTTCCATATACAAGACTGCGTTTTCTCCCCATACAGATACTTTAGATGTTTAGCAAGCAAAGTGGAGACAAGACAATTTCAGCAGCATTCTAGGCAGCGTGGGTATTTGATATGAAGTACAGTCAGTTCCATTTAATACACTGAACAGATGAACTCACGGGGTGCCATCTGTGAGCATTAGCCGAGTCTACATGCTCTTCTCCAGTATGGCTCCATGTTTCACTCATACAACTGCACATCTTGGAATGTACATCATATGAACTTTGAATATGTTTGCCACACTGTTAGCATTATAAAACACACACTGAAACAATGGAAGTCTCTGTGTAATAGAACAGTTGCATGTTCTCTAAGGCTCTCTTTGTCAAGTCTGAAAATACAACCCTGATAACTTCATCCGGTAATTTGACAGAGCTACACTGTGAACTAAAACTCAGGATCCCTGGGCCCCTGCAGCATAGATTCTTTATGTAATCTTAATCTTGTGATGGCCCAGTCTTGTATAGTATAAACTCCATTTGGTTAAGTATACATTTCAACTGAATCCTTGTCCCATATCATACATGCTCAGTGAGAACTCTACAGCCCAGAAAACACAATTTCTTATTCATCTACCTGGTGCATATGGAGGCACAGATTACTGTACATAACATGACAAGTCAGTTTAAATTGCTATAAAGAATTTACATGTCAATATTGGGCCTAATTATTTCAAGTAAAACCTCTTAATTTCTGAAGGCACATTTCTTTTCCCTTCATATGACTGGGGTTTATGAAAGATAATACCAGATGTTCCACACTGAAAATTAACACTGGCCTAGAAGTAAATCACTGTAGTTAACTGTTTAACCAGTGCAACTATAATTTTGAGTTGTTAGTTGTCTTATGTTTTGGTGAACTCTTCCATAACAGATACAACGCATACCGACGCTCTACCTGGCATCACCCATCTGTGGGAGAGTGTTAAGGTCCTTAATCGTGTTTGTGTGTTTACAAAATACTCTGGGCCCTACAGCTTTGACCACTGGAAAACTAATCCGATACTGTATATTGTAGGTGGGGTGAGGGGTAGGGGTACAGATGATTGTAGTGGCTGAAGGACAGGACATAACAGACTGAACTAAAGTCACATAAATTACTGTATTTTTTTAATCAGCACAGTCTATTGTCTTGCGGTGTGTGAACTGCACTGTGCATTTGTAGGGGCTCTCATTTTGACCTGGAGGGTGCTGCTGCTGTGTTGAGGACATATTTATAAATCAGAGCACAAAACTACAGTAATACATGAAATCAGCTGAATAACCACGGTGAGTGACCCTGCAGATCAATCAGGCATTACTGATAGCGGGTAAAATCAGTCCAGCTACAATTTCCTCAAATGGTCAAGTTTTTCACTGACCTGCCACAAGGGATATATGCCACGTGACTGTGCAGAACCAAATAAATGGATTTTACTAGATGTGTTCTGGCCACATTTCTGTATGAATGCTCACATTTTGCTAAGTATCAACAACAGCTGATACTCTCACTCCACACTATTGTTCATTTACACCTCCAAACAGTAACTCTTTCGTGGGGTCCCACGGTACACACCGCAATTTCATGTTAAAATACAAATTTTATTTTCTAAAACAAGATCCACGCCTAATCTTTGCTTCAGGACAGTGAGGACACACAGAGGTGGGCAGCGATGCCAGTGAGTCTCGTATAAGGGTTTCAACACGGCACATGGTGCGCATAATGCAACACTAAGTTACCACTACCGTAGCGTGGCCACAAATCAGCATCTACACTGCTCTAACCATTAAATAGCCAGCATATATCTAGTTCTGAATATTCAATGTGAGCACAGGAAACAACCCCAAAGCCAAACAGCCGTCTGTTTTGTTGGATTCGCCCGTTTGGGGCAGGCTAACGCTAATGCTATCCTAGGAATGAAGGGAACAATTCCACAAGCTAACATTAGCTAGCGGGCGACACGCAGGAAATTAGCTTTCAGCCTACAAAGAACAATGTAGTCGTATGGTGTCTGAGACTCCGTAACAAATATTAGCAGTAGTTAATAACGTCTACACGTTCCGACAAACACCGCCCGGGTCCATGTTGTGGGAGTGAATGATAACGAATGGGTTTTTTTATATAGTTACCTCACTCGAGTGCCGTGTGCATCTCCTCTCCGCTCGGTACCAAAAGATTTACGTCAATGCATGAAATACCAGTGATTCACCTACGCCGCCTACGAACTCTCCGTAGCCCCAGATAAGGCAGCACCAACAGTCTGCGCCATTTGCGTAGTGCACTGAAAAAAATCACTGACGTTTCTTTCCGGTAGACAGAGCAGTCAGTCACATGATTACTGAGGACACAGCAGTGAGGTTGCTATTGCTTTGCCGCATTAACATTTGTCTTATTTGGTTATAGGTGTCAGTGGCACTACCTCATACATTTCTACAAGTTGATAAGATTTCTTTATGTCAGTCACCCACACTGACAAAGTAAAAACTGAAGTTTAAACCGTTTGACCAGTCATGTAGTCTAGTCTATCTAAAATGACTCATCAAAGGTTCAGGCAAACACGTAGGAAGCTATAAATAAGTGTATTGGTAAGACTGAACAAAACACAATGAGAACAAAAAGGAGAAAGAAGAATAAGCACTGCAATCCATCAGACAAAGAAGTAGAAGAAGAACTGAATAAGGAGTAGAAGCTGCCTGAATAAGATGATTCTCCACACAAGTCTTTTGTGTTGAGCAGGTTCCCCATTCAATTACATTCGAACTAATTAAAATACACTATATTGATTTAGTATTTCTTGACCAGCTTTATATTCCTGTTAGTGTGCTGCAACATTTGAAACAACCTTCAAACCACAATGCTAGGAGATAACATGTTACAGAAAATATAATTACATTAATAAAATCAATGTGAAAAAATAAATTTTAGACAAAGGTTTCTCAAGAGGGGAGGGATGGTGGGAATTAGGATTAATAATCTTACATTTTCATAATCCTGACTATAAATCCTTGGTGCTGGGGACATTAAAGCTCAACTGAAATTTCAAATGGAGCCCACACTAAATTAGGGTCAATTATTTCCATTATAGTTGCAATATTTAGCCTGTTCCTGCTATGGGTCAGCTTATTTTTATACCTTTTTGACACCCATTGACATCCCTGGAATAACCTGAGGCAACAAAACCCGGACTCATCTTGAAAGGGCCTGAAGACTTTGTCTAAGTATCAGATGTAAATAATGAGAAAATGTATTAGTGCTTTGTGATTGTAGTTTGTGTATATAAGACCCCAAGAGAAAAACACTAAGCAAGAATGACAACATGCATGATCAATAAAAACTTTATCACTAGGCTACCTTTGGCAGAACAGTGGCCACAAGTGGGCAGGAGTGGATATTATACAACCTAATGGCATAATAAATTTCACTTCATTACCCAGGGAACTTTGGAGTAGATTACTTACTGATTACATTCTTGAATGTGACAATGGATCCTTGACCTTGCAAATAGCATTTTGATTAAATAAATAAACAGCTTAAGATCCACATATTTACTTTTTCTGGAGGTTTTACCCACCTCTCATTGTCTTCTTCAGTGGATGGCATTTGCTCAAACTAGTATTTTCTATAACTTTTAGCCAATTAAGAAAGGAGGTGGTTGTGAAATGACTTTGTTGGTATGTGATGTGAACCATGTGCTATGATATCAATAGTAGCACTAGTAGTAAAACTAAGCAGCTTACTCAATATTAGTTGTGGTGTGATATCTAAAGTTTAACATCAGCTAGCAAAAGCTACCATTGAATCATATAAGACCAGCAAGGCTTATCGAGGCAAAAACCAGAGTCTATTGCGATGAGAAGGTATTTGTATTTTCAGACATTTTATAGACTGGCTTTTGATAAACTGGGCTCACATTTGTTTTGATATGGGACAGTGTAGCACCAGCACCACTACTCCCTGTATTATAGACTCTCACCAGCTTGCTTCTCAGTGAGCATTAAACCGAGAGTTTGCACACTTAAGAATCATTGTCATTTTGTGTCATTGCTGACAAGTGTCGTGTTGCATGACAGTTATTCACTTTACACCCCATGTACACTATTTTTGTCTGAGGGCACTATGAAGTGCATAAATGTATACATTCAGATTTGAGATGGCAGAGGGTAAATATAGTGAGCTGTATATACACTAGTATAGGTGAGTTTGGACACAGTCACAGGAAGTAAAAATATGTAGCCAGCATTCAATAACACACATAACTCATACATTATTACATTATTTCTGTACTGGAATCACAGTATACAGTATTTATGTAATGAACATTAGACATAGGATTCACCAGCTGATTTTATCTTTCAGCTTGGTCTCATCTACACTGGTCTTTTCTACACAGTAGCTCCAAGAAGTCGATAATTTCGTAGCAGGGCTCCATGCAAATCCATCAGATGATATCCTCTGAAATGTTTGTTTGTTTTGCCCTATCATGTGGTATGGGCTGTGGACAACTGACCTTCACTTCTGTGTGTAGGTGGCTGTGTGTGTCCAGGTGAGTGTGAGGCACTTGGATGTTCTGAGCACACACAGCTAATTTCTGTTGGCCTTGCACCAGCTGGGTCCAGTTCCCAGCTCCTGCCCTCCCCAAATTTCTCCTCTCATGTCTGCTGTCTCTCCTGATCACAGAGAGATTAATATCAAGTGATTGGCAGCCATGTTCTCACTTAGCACTCTCATCATGGTGCCCTGGGGTCTCTGCTAGTTGTAAAGCAATGGTGGAAGTGCCATTGTGGCTTTCACTGTCATTTAGTCGGTACCCAGCCCCAGCAGACAGAGGATGAAAAGTGCCAACGACCACATTAAATTATGAGCTCAAGTCAGCCTCAACCATATATACAACCCAGTACAGGGAGCCATTTCCTGC
>NW_018127989.1:697697-725722 GCF_001952655.1 Monopterus albus | reverse complement strand
CCTCTTGCTGCAGATTACTGAGGTAATATTTCCTGCGCTACAACTAGAGTGGTTATGGTCTGCAGGCAATCTACCTGACGCAGCTTTTGCCCATGGAGCACGACTGGCATGAAAGACAAGGCACTGGCTCGTGGTGAATTGCCTTTTTTATCACACAGTGGTTACAAAGGTGAGATGATTTTTAATGAGGACAAGAAGTATAACTTTTCCTACCAGCCTGTGGCCATAAGGGCTTTAACAGCTATCATATGCATAATTACAGGCACAAATAAAATAGTTAAAGTCATATACCCTATTATAAACATATATAACCAGAGTCAAATTAAGATGTCAATCTTAAATGTGTCCTTCCACTGGGTTATACAGTCTGGATCTTGTGTGTGTGTGTGTTCATGGCTGACATTTTGCTGATACAGACCAATACTGGCACCCTAGCAGACCTGCTGGTGGTGTGTCCTGGAGAGTAGCCAAAGACAGAAAGAAAATGAGAGAAAGACAAAGAGAGAGGGAGAGAGAGAGATATGACAAGTGACAAGTTTTAAATATCAGTTCATTAGCCACCTGTAAACCCATCTAATGAGCACTCATGGATTTTTCATTCCTTTTAATCGGGTAGAGGTTGGAGAAAGGCAAGTGCACTTGCTTGTTTCCCCTCAGGTTTGCTGTACTTGCCAAGGCTATAATGCACACACATACAAGTCTAATGGCCAACCAACACCCACAAGCTTCAACTGACACATCCTGGATCGATGTAAGCAGGAAAAGAGTGCCCAACAAGCTCCATTAGGCTTCAGTTTGTCCATATGAATATCCAATTATAAAGTAGACTGCTTGTGGGCACTGATAATCCATGTGCATGGAGAATTGTCTTATTTTCTTTTTTGTAGTTACAAAATGACAATGTCATAATGCTTTCTAAGAAAGGCACTGCCATCTTACACTCATAAATGTGTATGTTGTCTAATTTATGCAGTCCAGTCAAAGTGCCATTAAAGGTAACTGATCATAAGTTTGTAAGTCAGGATATGCATTTTAAATGTTATAGAAATGTGTTTGTGGGGAATTTCATATTGCTTTTTACTTGATATGTGCCATCAAGACCATAAGAACCTGACTGCACTTAAATGTTTGTGGTGAACCCTGTTCACCCACTACAATTAAAAAGAAATGTACCAAAGCCTTTTTAAAGCTAATCTGGGTGCACTTCTTCACTTCATTCTCATGTAACCTTTTGAGAGACTATGGTGGTAAGCAGGGAAGGTCAACTAACTAGCTTTAGCCATGAGTTTGAGTCAGCGCATTTATCACTAACTACAGCTATAGTCCAAGTTAATAAACAAATACTATCGTTAGCCATGATTTCATATGACACAAATGTGTAGGATATAGTCAACATTACTATGACAAGAAAATGATATTATGACTGCACTGCTCATATGAAACAGTATCAAACTGACAGCACTAGTAACAGTGATACTACTACATCAGCTTTTACTGTTTGTACACCGTGTCACCGCCTGATTGTTGAAGTGAAAATAAATAATTACAACACCTGCAGCAAACAAACATTTAATGTGAGACTGTCTACAAATTTTAATGTTACTTTTTATTTCAGTAAATTAAACAATAAAAAAAACTAAAAACTAATTGTGACATGCAAAAGTTTAGCAGATATCACAGCTAGCTAGGAAATACCTTTTCTAACCCGTTTAGTATTCTTATTCTTGATTTGGGAAATTTCAGCCACTCTTCCACAGATCACTTCAAGTTCAGAGATATCTAGGCTGTACTACACCTTTAGGATCTCTCCCCAGATTTTTAATAATGTTCTAGTCAGGTGAGTGTGAGTGATTTTCTTGAAGAAGCAGCAGAAGCCAGCCCCTTTTCACCTTCACATTCTTTACTCACTATATTACATTTGCACCTTGAGTATCCTGAGATTTATTGGAGTCATTTTCTGTAAACATCTTCTCCTTCTATTCTTTTTTGCATACTATCAAGGCATGATGTAAATGATTCATTATTGTGATATACAGTGTACCACATTAACCTAATGTAACCTAATTAACTCTTGATGGCATTGAGGTGTAGCTTTATGGTGGATCATCAGTACATCACATTGAATGAGCTTAATACTACTCTAGAGTGCAAATTTCATCTGTCTTACAATCTCACCTTGACAAAAAAATCTTGGCACTGTATCATTATATCATTTTTGATGATCAGAAACTATATGAACAGGTACTGAGAGTTCACTATGTGAACCGTTATTCACAGCTCCGTCACATAAGCTCAAGTGTTCACAATAAAAGAACATTATTCTTTAAAGCCAAATCCGGTTTTTCCATGCACAAAGGAATTTGATTGATTTCTGACAGCCCTAACATTTTCTTAAATCCAGCCATAGCTCTCCCTGTCAAAGGGAACTGTGTTGCTATTTCTTTCTGAGGTTTTATAGGAAAGGAAATGAGTATGTTCAATGGCTCCCTGCAGAGAAGCATAATTTTAAAGGTGCACAAAATCTTATGTCTTCATACCAGGGTCAATCAAAGTAAAATACATTTACATATATTTACATATATTTGATTTTAATGTCATAGCAAAAATGAAGGGAAACATTTGACAACATTATACTCTTTAATGCGTTCTGTGAAAAGAGAAAGTGCTCTGTTCCTGCCATTTGTATTGTTGATGTTGTTACACTAATCATTTTGATGGTCTGCTATTTTTTTTTTATTTTCATTGTTTAAATCATTGAGCTTATTCCTCACATCAGAGAAAACCTAGCTAGTAGTGAAGAGGTACATCTGGCTCAGAGCTGATGAAAATGAATGAAGTCTTGACAAGCTGTTGTATATGAAACACCTGTAGAGAAGAATGATAGGTCAGCTTTGGTTTCACCTATAACAGAGGTATCTGATGTTTTCTTTTAGTGAAAACAACATTTAAAAAGCTGAAGAAAGAGTCAACAGCCCACTGCAAACATTCTGCTAGCTACAGCTGTTGCTTTTTTATCAAAGTAATGTAAGATGGAACATAAACACACCAGTGGCACAGGACTAATGTCCCCTGTTTAGCAGTGAGACAAGGCAAAGAGTTTTCCTGATGTACCTCAAGTTCTAATCACTCAAAATCTCAAACCGTTGGGAATTTAAAGAACAATAAAGCCTGAACATCTATGCAAAACAAAACAAAACAAAATCCACAGTATAAGCAGTATGTAGTCCTGCCCCTTGCATTAAATATAAACATAGCTTTTGTAGTGGTGTTTAACTGATTCACCTCAAATGAAATTTTATGTTTACTATATGACAGTAGTCAGTGTGCAGAAACCCCCCCCTCCCCCCTTGGTGCATTTTAACCATGATGACAGTGGCCCCCTGTGCCCCCCTAATCTTAACTTGGATCAGATCATTTTGAAATGTTGATGGTGTCCTGGCGTCAGAAGGCAATAGTGAATTCTATTCATAATCTGAAGGAGAAACTTAGACCTCATCCATGACCAGAATTAACTGCTGGTCCATAAATCTAGCACATCCACCTTGCAGGGGTGGGGTTTCTACGCTCTACGTCTCCCACTCTTTACATATCTGGCACTTATTTTTTTGACACCTGCCAAGGTCTGGTTTCTCTGGAGATCACAAAGAAAAATTTATGAGACCTGTCACTCAGAAGACGCATTCATTCAGGGTGTCAGTCTTAATCCCCTATTCATTTGCTATCTTTCTCCTTTTTCTTTCCTTCTTGATTTGCTGTTGCTTTCTTTCTTTTTGCCCTTCCTCTTGATTTTCACCATGCCCACAGACAAAAGACCTACAAGCGCGCACAGTAATTGCATGTGCACATACAGTACAGGTCCTTACACTGTATGTGAGCATAGTGCTGTCACAAAAAATGTTCATGTTATGAAAGACAGAAACCTTCCCTTTTGTCTGTCACATCTTCCTGGTATGGCAGCCATCACAAGAAGCTCACACACCATGACAAAAATAAAAGCTGACATTGTTATTTCACTTCACTTTTCAATTCTTTACTAAAAATTTTTTCTTCTAGAAAAATCTTCCTACATGCTGTGCTGCTAATGCACAATTACTCCTATTCCATCGTCCCCTATAATTATGGACAGCCTGCAGGATAGCACAGTAATACAAAAGGTGATTTGATATATACAGATTTTATTGTACTACCCTAGCATTATCATCATTTTACGAGTTTTCCGTCACATTTATTATGGAAACTGTTCATTTGATGGCTGTGCCTTGGCTTTACCCTGACATTGTAGATCTGTTTTGCTACGTGCTGTCATGATCCATCAGTTTAATTTGAAAGATCACATGCATACTTAGCCACAAGCGTTGATGCTGTTATTCAATAAGAAGACTATGTTTCATTCTTCATCTATCATGGAATCAGCGAGAAAAGTGCAAAGGGAATGTATCTTCCTTTTCATCCCAAACACAGATGGCTAACTCATGCAGCCTTTCACTCAGAGAGGTCATGGGTCAAAGGTCCGCTTCATGAAAGTGATGCTACTCTAACACATGAGAGAATAGCTTAAAGAAAGGTAGCTGAGATGAGTAGGAAATTTTGCAGAGGTGGACAGAAAATGAACAGCACCCAGAAAAATACATAATGGACATATTGTAGCATAAGACACAGCTTTTTAACAGCTTTCTGTACAACTACTGATAGAATATAATCCCCTCTCTCCTTTAATAAGCATAAGAGAAGAAGTAACCTGATTTGTTGGCCTAATTATTCTTGATGCTGTATTGTCATTTGTCTCATGCCGATTCACAGTTCAAGCTGCTGCCACTCCAAATGCCGACCGTGTAGTTCAGCCGACTAAATCGGCAGACCAAACTATAGTAAGTAACACAAAATAACCTAGACTTGCATGCACCCATCCCTTTCACTTAATATGGTACTGTATCTTTGCCTCACACTTGGGGAGGTGCATCTCACCATTTGAAATCTTCTGCCTTAAGTAAATGTATTTAAACGTATGTCAAATAGTTGAATAACAGACAAACAACAACAACAACAACAAACAGGTTCTATTAAATGTCATCATATTATCATCTGATAAATGATGTTACCTACTATAATATTAATTTAATACTGAAAAAAGGCTGTGTCAATAAGCAATTTTTTAAGACAGTACAACAGCAACAATGAAATCAATGAAGTTGTTTTACAACTTGGCTAAAATCACTTCACAATCAATTCTAAACAATGTGTGAGAAAGCCAATTTTTGTTAATCAGATTTTAAAGGTCAATTTATTCTAGTGCAAGACCTAATCCCTGTTCTGGAAATTGGCCCACAAACAAACAGGGGAAGCCAAAAGGAGTTCACATTGGGATTTGCATGCTGGGTCTGAGCAGCATCTTACTTGGCCTACCTCAGGGAGGCTGTGCTAAACTATCCTCTGAAAAGAAAATTCTGCTTCATCACAATTTAGGAAAGAAAAAAAGAAAAAAAAAACTTGTTTTATAAGTTCTTGAGTGTGGTATGGAGCTTCCCTGGTGTTTCATGATGTCCGGTGACATTTAGTTTGGAGTCAAAGGGCTCTCTGTTTGAGTTCATTAATACAAGTCTAAAACACAAAGTGAAGGCAGATAAATTGCAGTTATTCCATCTAAAGGTCAAGTGGATCTCATGCAATTACTGAGTGATGGGCCAAATCTAGAATGTGCTGGCATTCACTGAAGGAAAGTGTGGGAAGAAAAGAAGTGCCTATGTGCCTTGTACACACTGAAGTACATTTTATATCGATCACCTGGTCTAAAGTGTGCTCAGATGATCATAGTAAAGCTGCACAGAGTTCTAAAATAAAGGTTTTGCCCACATTTTAAACAATGCAACATTATAGTCTTGTACCTAACGACGTCTTTGGTGCATATTTGTCATATTTACAACTGTAAACTGTTTTGGTTTTGAGTTAAATCTTCTGACAACTACTGGACAAATTGCCATAAAATGTTAGGATTATAAAGAGCTGTAGTAGATTGGCTCCAGCTCACTCTATTACTCTGCCATTGATACCATATCAATAAGACTTGCCATTTAAGAGTTCAATATTAAGCCAAATATAGTTGATAGCCTTTATTTGTGCTCATGGTCTTCATGACCCTTCTGTTTCCTGTTCTGCAGACATGCTGAAGCGTGCTGAGCATATAATGCCACCCGTTTGATTATTCTCTTGTGTTGTTTGCAAAAGAAAGAAGGACAGGACATAAAGAAACATTTATTTAAGTTCTCCCCGAGTCACAAGTAGACCTTTCATAACAAGCAAACACCTAATTTATGATCTGTGTCTATTTACGAGACACCTTTTTGTAATCCCTCACTTTTATCTTGTTGAATATATGACATGTCTGAATCTCTTACATGCAAGCCTGTCTCGGTCTCTGTCTGCCTCTCGTTTCTCATTATCTGTTATCTGCCATACTCCAGGAACAGTCTGACATCAGAACACAGAGAACTTTTACCAGTTGCCCAGGAACCATTCTGCATTATGTTGCAAATTGTGACACAGCTAGCACAAATGTGACAGTGAGACAGTAAGTCATTAGTCCTGCTGTGAAAGGATGAGCTGTTACTGAGTGAATGTGCTGTTGTTTAAAAAGGAATACAGTATGATGCCTGGCTTTAATACAAGTAATAAGAATATAGCTCACACTTGTCAAGTATGAAGGTCTAAGAAAGTCCTTTAAATCTAACAAGCTCTCTATCTCTAGTCGCCTCTGTCCCTATGGAACATGCACCTTTTCTTCTGAACATATAATGGAACAGCAGCTCTCTACTGAACATAATGTCAAGGTTGTGAATAAGGACATATGACTGGATACAGTTTGGGAAACCTCTTCCATGAGCAGGGTGATAATGAACTCTCGTCACCAACACTTACTGGCACGCTGTCACATAGAATCAAATTCTCCTCGTAATAGCTTGTTGCAAAGTAGTGGAAGTGTTCTTGCAGGCATTTGCAGGTCGTCTTCCCAGGCACAGTATATTGTTCAACTTCGTGTAGTTGCCATAAGTTTGGTCACTGTGACTCTATGGCCCATACCAGCTTTGCATTTGTGCCCGTCAAAGAGATTCAGGAAAACAAGGACAAACAAGCAGTGAACCTCTTATAAATAATTCAGGTTTTTAGAAAATTATAAAATTATTTACAATGCACACACACACACAAAGACAGGGAGAGAGAGAGAGAGAGAGAGCAGCCTCATTTAACAGCCAGTTACATGACTCTTTAGCATTTAACTACATCACATAGCAGCTATAACTGTTTTCCATTTTCACAGTCTTAATGTGTTAGCTGGCTAACTTTTGCTAATTAGCACTAAGCAAAATGTAGCTTTGTCATATTTTATTCCTCTATGCCAATAACCACCTCATTACCTACCTCTCTGTGAGGCTTGCTATGACACTTGAAACTTTGCCCAAACTTTGGTCTGAAAAAGCTTTTTGATTCATTGTATAATTTTCATTCCAGCTCTTAATTACACATGAGATTTGAACCTATAAGGGTTCAAAAAATCATTTTGATCTGTTCTATAGGATCTCTCCCCAGATTTTTTAATTGGATGCATTTTAGACTTGAGGTTTTTTAGGCTACAATGCAGATTTTTCTGTCATGTACATTTATACTATTCTGACAAGTTCTTTCTGCCACATGTAGAAATGATACACCACCATGTCCGACAGTCCTTCTGGTTGTAGTAGTGTAAAATCCTTAGGCCTACAGCCTGTACATTTGGAGACAATGAACCATATGCGACACCTGAGCGCTGCTCAGTCTCATCTCCCTGTATCTAGTACACACACAGGCACACACATGTTGACTCCACTTTAAGGTGGGGACATCACATCTTTAACTCAGTGCAATGTTCAGTTTCAGCCACACCTGTCCTGTCATCTTTGTTGCTATTCAATGTGGAGTGCTACAGAGGGGATCTATATCTTGGGCAGTGAATAAGCCAGACAGGAGACCTTCAATATTGAGTTTTACACTTCTCCCTCTATGTGTGGTCTCTCTGTTTGTCTCTGTCTTATTCCATCTCTGTCCATCTGTCTCATTTCTTTTTCTCATCTATTTCTGTCTGTCTTTGTTTGTCACTTGCTCAGCTCTAGGTGGTCTATGCATTGTGTTTTATTATGTCCTGACTGAAACAAACCCCAGATCATTCATTTCAACAGGATGCCATTTGGTCTTTTTTCACTACCTGTGGCCAAATCCTGCACTACTGTGTTCTGTAAGTCCAACCAACAGCTTCGTGATGACAGGGCACAGCTGGGTAGCACAACGGGAGGTGGAAGTGTTGGTGTGTGCTTTCTAGTTAATAATAATTAGTTTTAAATTAGGTAGAAATGATCAATTATTTTGTATATTTTAAGTTAATCTAAGATGTAGATATAGATAATATTCCCTAACCCCCTCAGTTGTGTATTTATATAACAAATGGTGTGAGCTTGATAAATGCTAATTCCCAATGAAGATACACACTGTTTATTATGTATAAACAAAGCAGGGTAAAGAATCACTCCAGCATGTCTCCAGTGAATGAGAAGGCTTCTCTGCACAATATGTTTTTGGCCCTGTTTTTAGTGCAGACTGTAAGTCATGGAAGCATTTTGGGCCAGAATGAATTAGTAATGTAACACAGGGTAAAGCAAGAACAAGGTGCTAAATATTTCATCCCTCCAGCCCTGGGCTGTGACCTAAAATTTGGACTGCAACAACAGACTAGTGACAATTCTAAGATATCATTAAAACGAATGAAATTGTTCCCACTAGAGTAGAAATGGCTCCTCCTTTAGGGTTAAAGATGTAAGGAAGGCTTTTAATGGAGCAAACAATAATAATAAGCTCATTTCAAGTCTTAAGTATGAAGCAAATCCTGTGTTTTTAGGGCTGCTTGGGAAAAGGTTTCATCTGTGGTCATCACTTCAATGCAATCAGCAGCAGATGTTGAAGTTCCCATTAGTGGGCAATCATTTTTGTACAATGTGGAACAATGAAGCAATTTTGCAGTCTGTTTGAATTTTTTTGTCAGTGAAAGTGTTCATTTGATTCTTCTTATCTCACAAATTAAAATCAGATATTTAATGTACATTCCCCTACTTCTACACTCTGGCCCTAATTTTCAGTGTTTTGTCAAAAGAGGTGACAGTTAAGAGTTATTAAGATCCATATTTTGTAGCCTACCACTTATACTTTAAAATACTTCAGTTTCACACTGCCACAGATTTCAGCAACCATACTGTATGTATGTACTTCTGCTGTCCAGCTGATGACACTCTAGTTTTGCACATCATAACAATAACTTCCTCTGATACATAAAGAAGGTCTCCCAAATCATATTCATCCTTTCAATATGGATCAGATTTTTGTGACAGTGTGGTGTGGTTTCACAGCCATCTACTCTAAATGTGTATGAGCTGTTGTTCAAACATTGTCAATAATTCTAGTGCTATTTTCTTTATGTCAAATTCTTGTTAAGGCCCATGAAATCTTTTTATTTTTCATATCTGACATGATCATGAAGTTTAATAGAGTTGACTGACATGCAGATGACTGTAAGGACAGGCATTTAGGAGGAGAATATTAAGGCTGACATTAAATGACAGCACGTATGACAGAAAATGCTGAGCAGATTTAAATCGTAAAAGTGAATCTTTACTGTGGTAATAATAAGGTTTGTTGCTAGGCAACTACAGTGCATCTGAATGCATGAATCTAAAAAACATTTCCATTCACTTTTTACTTCCAACCCACCTTTTCTGGAATAGAAGTTGTATATTGTTTAGAACGTCTTTTTTAAGCAGACGCCCGTCTTGAGGACTCAGTGTGTTTGGTCAATTAACATAAATTATAATTAAATTCTTTAACCCCCAAATCATTTTTTCATTTATTCCTTCATCTTTATTAGATAGGTTATTTCTTAAAGATGAGGTCTCTTAATGGGTCTTGATTACAGTGGTGATGTGTGATAATGAACTGAGGGGGGATGTTTTCAGTAGCAGAGACCACCGTCATGTTTATTCATGCCTCCTGTAGAGGGTCTATTGTGTGCAGGTCTCCCCTCTGTCTGGCAAATATGAGATGCCTCAAAAATTAGCAGTGCAAGGGGGAGGACTTGAGTCACACCCTTATTAATAGTCGAAAGCAGCGGCACCATCTAATTATGAAGCCCATCCATCAACAGTAACAAGGGCTGTCATCAATATTTAGCCTCGAATAAAAGCCGGCATGCTCTGCTTTATATGCTAAGCGAGACACCACAAAGAATTTGCAGGTTCCCAATTTTGACACTAATGGTTTTCCATAATTTAATGAATGATGAATTAAACTGAGGTGGGAGTATTGGAGAACTGGAAGAACGAGCTGGGAGATACAAACAAGAGTCACTGCCTGTAATTTACTACAAAACTCTTGACCTATACAAGGGAAGGAGGGAGGCGGTGCACTGTCACCTCTCCACCTCTGGTTGAGATGAGATTGCATTCGGGTGTTAACGTGTTTTTATGTGGCGAGCTCTCATTGGGATCCAAAAGCCAGCTTGGTCTCTTGCTAATTAACACCTCTTAATTATAATGAGATGACTGATCAGCCATGCATATTGGAGGAGAGGAGGCACAGATGAATAACAGTTGATGTTATCAGTTATTACTTTTTGAAATGCAGCACACATTTATACAACTGTATTTATTATGAGCATTAGGACCAAAATACCATGACACATTTTTTCTGCAGATAACTACATAATAATTAATAGGACTTACACAATAAAAAGGACGAATCGTTCTCAGTCAAGCAGAGGTCACTGTGACGTTGTAGACACAGCTGCTCTTTAACATTGTCTTCATTCATGTTTCGTCATTAACAGAAAATAAGATTTCTGTTTGTTACTGGCAGCTTTGTTCTCTTGGCTGGTGAGATAATACATGTACACACCCACCAACATGTGTGGAATTGAAATTCTTCCTCACAGTGCTGCAATTTTTTCCTCTAATGAAGCCATTATTTTTCCAGTATCAAATTTGGCTGTACAAGGTTAATGGCTTCATTAGGCAACAAATCACCACCCAGGGCCTGTGAAATGCACTTTGCCTGTTCGCTCTTGGTTATATTTCATCGTTTGCCATCTATGAAAGTGTTAAATAACAAGAACATAGATTAGCCCAGGCTAACAACATGGACTGCTGGTGTTGTGAAATGCAATTCAGAGCAGCTGTGTATTGATGTTTGGGCACGTATTATGAGCAGCGTGTCAGTACTGATATCTGTCTGACTCCAGGAAGAGACAGACAAACATGAATATGACTTCTTGTCCTCCAGGTTGGTCTTTCTGATGTCATGCACTTGGTCCAAAGCTCCTGAACACAGAAAACTCTCTCCTGGAAACACTTCTATGGTAAAAAGAAACTGGGTTTCTGGAGCTAATCATGAAACCAGTCAGAATGTGTCCCTGAAGACATCATGAAACATAACAAGCATTAATACTATACAATCTCCCTGAACTCTCTTGGTCCCTTGGAACAACAAATCTGAATAAGGACAAATCCTGAACATTTACAAGTACACAAAAAGAACAACCAATAACTATGAGCTTGTTTACTGATGCAGCATAGACATAGTTAAAGCAGCAATAATTTACCTCTTCGGCCACTTCTACAAGCTATAAACACAACATTGATATATTGTTGCCCTTTTATGACTAATGAGACAGTAAACCGTTGCCTGTTTACACATCCAGCTGACAGAGCTCAACCTGGGCATTTACGTGGAGCACCAGATCCATCTAAACCCAATATTTACTCATTTAGCTTGGCTTTGGTTTATTTGTTACAAACAACTGCCTGCTGCATCTGAAAAGGAGGTTCATGGGCACAGTGCGACTGAACTAGAGAGTGATATCGTTGGATGTACAATCAATATAAATAGTAGATGGCTGTATTTATGTAGTGCTTTTATCCAAAGCACAGTCATCTGATTCTCATTCTTATTCTTCTCCTTCTCAATCACTCATCCACAGCCAGCTACCATGCAAGATGCCTTGCCAGACCATCAGAAGCACTTAGGGAATTGTTTTGCCCACAACAGCTGGACATGTGGACAACCTGCTGTACCTCAAAACAACGAGCTCAAAGACACTAAAATGTTCAGCAGACCTGAGCAGGCCAACAATTCTCTGGGAGTTTGTCACCATGAGTGTTTCATGACGTCCACTTTTTTCATCCAGTGCAAATGAATCAGAGTGAAGCTAATTTTAACTACCTTACTGCTGTTGAGTAGTATATGAAATATGAGTAGGAATTATATTTAATAAGATAACTTTTTTGTAAAAACACATTGTTTTGGAGCAAAAAGTAAATAAATATTCCCTCTGAAATGTTTAAAGTAGCAGAAAATCTAAGGAAGGTACTAATATTAAAATATATGTTGAGGAAGTACCCAAATGTTACCTTCTGGCTCTGCTTCTCATAGCACTCCGAGGCTCTGCACAGTCTTTATGAAGTGTCAGGTTATATAGTCAGTGCTTTAAAAGCAACTGTGATCCACTCTTTAAAATATGAACAAGCCGGTGCCTATGTCTGTGTAAATACGGGCAACCAGGATGCTTTCCTTAGCAGGAGACGCCTCACAGCTTACTCTGTGTGCATCCTAATGTTTAATTCATACCTGTGTGTGTGTGTTTGACTCGTTCCATTCCAGGTGAGTTTGTGACAAAAGCTGTCACTGTAATGGAGTTAGAGGGGGTTCTCTGGCAATAAAAATGATAATCAAATGACAGAGGCGCACATTGAGCAAACAACTGTAAAGCTGGTGGGGTGTGTCAAGTGCCAGACAACTGCCTCAAGAGTCGAGCTTTCTTCAAGTTGTGATTTTATCTTAAAAGGCTGCTATAAAACTGGGAATCAGTGAAAAAACAAATCCTGGTTAAGGCCCATATTGAATCAAGTCTGGCCATGGTCTCCAGTAAACAAAGCTCTTCCAGACAATGCTAGTGTGATTTCTTTGTCATAACAATCCTGTATCTATTAGATCTGGTTAGATCTATTATCACTGTAACTCTGTCACTACTGTAACTGGAGACAAAGTCAGAAATGAACTCACTGATAGCATTTAATAAATCTGTCATCAGTATTTTGTTTGTTTCTAGAAACATATTTCACTGATAGGTGTTTTCCAATTTACTGTCAAGTGCTACATTAACAAAAGTTAAATGCTGAAAAAAAGAGTTGTTTACTGCTTGAATCCAAAAACACTTTAAAATACCAAATTTGTTTTCACTAACTTAGAGCATAGTTACAGTATATTAGACTGAAATGCAGTCATCATAATACTGTATTGTTCAGCCTTGATTAGAAATCATGCTCATTAAAAGCACACAGACGTCCTTGGCTCCTTTTAGAGGATTTGTAAAAACATGTTGGATTCTACTATTGAGGGGTTTTAAATTGATGTTGTGAAAACAAAATATAGCTTTTTTTGTTTTCTCCACATTTATTTGACAAGCAAGAACATATTGTGAATATATTTCACTCTGACCCATGCTACTGTTTCCTCTGCATTTATTCAAGTGAGGCAGCCACAGAAAGAAAATAACTACCTCTGCTTAATGGAAATGTAATATTAAAAACAAGATTTTTCTTTTTTTTTACTTATTCCCCATAAACACAAAAGAAGCACAGTGCTAATAATCACAGTTTAAATTGATCGTGATATAGTATCCATGGTAAAACATTTTAGCAGCCTGTTTCAGTGACTGGAAGCAAAACTCCAGAACTAATATTACAGTTTTCACTAAAGCGCTCTAACGTCGCGATTACAGATAAGTGCAGAGGAAATGCCTGTGCGTGCATTAACCAGCTTTATTCAGAGAGAATCCGAGAGAATCTCTCTCTTTCACTTTTAAAACCTTTTGGACAATGTTTCAGCTAAATTTAGATTAATCTTCCACACATTTGACAGATGAATTCATTACCTGTGATTACAGGTTTAAGACATCCAGGCCCAGGTGTACTAAATGATTAGAAATGATTGTACTGACACATGAAGACCAGAACAAGGTTTTCTTGTGTGTATTTACAGGTATACTATGTACTATATATGTAAATCAAGTGTAACACAATTCTTTACAAAATGGGGCATTGGTGCATTGTAAAAGGGGGGAAAGTTGAATGAATCGTATTCATGAAAGGCAAACAAACAAACAAGATTGTAAGATTTACTCGAACAGTAAAACAACATGCACAGTGCTGGATGGACATCACAGATGATGCTCATCAAGCAATATGACAAAACCTCTTAGTTTGCTCTTGCTCTTGGTTTTACGCTCTATGTAAAAGTAAAGCATTTGCACAAACTCTCATGCTTTTCAATTTTTAAATAGTGTTCACTTAATGGAATTCAGGGCAGCCGCATCACCCTGGTCATGCCCGATCTTGGTGGATCGCTGCAGCTGAGCAGGGCCAGGTCTGAATAGTACTTGGGTGGGGAACCACCTGAGAATACCAGGTGTTGTGACTATACACAGCTACTGGAGGTGCACAAGCCTGTGCACGCCTCGTGCCAGTCCCAAGCCCAGATAAATGGGAGGGCGGCATCAGGAAAGGCATCTGGTGGAACAAACTGTGTTACATCCCATGTGAATTGTTGTGATCCCCTGTGAAAACGCTCAGTGTGTGCAGCTGAAAGATGAACAACAAGTTCACTTAATAGAATGTTTGTTCTTTATTTGCCCAGTACTGTTACTGGTTTTCTAAAAATTCAGAAGGAGGGAGATGGGAGGGTATGAAGTGTTTTTCAGTTTCAAAAGAAAAAGTTTGAGAACCACTGCTTCAATATGCAATGGAAACTTGTTGCTGGGTATATTATACATCCTTGATGTATGAAGTAATGTCATGTAATGTACTTTTTCGGTGAGTAATGTGTGATTACTGTTACCTGGCCAACACTGGTTAAGCCACAGAACTAAGTAAGAAAACTGGAGCTCGTATTCCAAGATGGAGCTCCTTTCATTCCAGTGTAAGCTGCTCCCCGTGTACATACACAGCTTGTTGCCTGCTGACTGCTACTGTAACATCCTACACGTATTTCCATGCCACACACACATCTCATGCCAATTTCTGCAAAGCCTCTACACTTTTCAGATTTCAGTGGACCCAGTAGATCAAATGGCTGTAAAAATAGGTTTGCTTTATGCTGACTGCTGATGGAAAATAGTCCTTTAGTGAGCAACTATAAATGAATTCATCTGATTTTTAAAGGAATGAAAATGAAACAAAACCAATGAAACAATGAACAAGATCATCAAGCAAAATATCAGTCAACACCATATAGTTAACTGTTTCTTATTCAGTGGTATTAAAAGTGCATTGTTTCCATTAATTTAGTCAAGGCAGGGCCCTAACTCAGTTTTTAGTGCCATAGCAGCCCTTGGTCTTATGTTATATTACATAAAAATTGAGTTGGGTTTTATGCAGTGAAGTGTTTTCAGTTTAAAATAAAAGTGAGCAATGGCACTGGCTCAGAACTCGATATCAGCAGACACCCTGGGCTAAAGTGTCAGAATCATTATTGGAAAAGAAAAAGCTGGATTGGTGCATGCCTGTTAGGTGCACGCTGTCTGCCAGTCAGTAACATGCTGAGCATTTTTGATCTTCCTTTTCTTCTTTAGCCATCCTTGTCTTTCATTAAATTCTACCCTTTTTGCCGTTTGCTCCTTCTCACACATGCCCATACAATACATTCCCACGGCCATGCTCATACATACACAGTCATAGCACATTATGTTTAAAAACCATAGTGAAGCATAATGACCTGAAATGTGTGGTACAAAGATCAACAACCTCACCATATATAGGCTAACTATGGACATCGTAAAGCATTTATTTCACTCCTTACCCAGTGATTCCTTTGTGAACAATATCACTACTTATTACAGACAAAAATAACTTCTTTACCCATGTTGGTGTTTTTGCAAAGGAGAAATAGACAAAACATCATTTTCCTGCTTTCTTAACTGTACCATTTTCTACAGTTTATTTAGAGGTTTACAGGTAGATGATGAATGAGAGCTGCAATTACCTTTCAACTGTCACATTTAGCTCTCTCCTTAGCCAAAGTTGTTACACTTAACGCTCATGATTTCTGTCCATAGCTCACAATAATGATCTCCTTTGAGGCCATGATATGACTGGAGACAAAGCTCAAATTGATGGATAATGAATGCCAATCAATCACTGGTGGGGAAGGTGGGAGAGTGTGGCAACAGAGAGACCTCTCCTAGTCTCTGGCATCTCTGATTAATGCCTTGTCTCGCAGTGTGTTGTGACCGGAACTCCCTTAATGCTTTGCAGACCAGTGTCTGGAGACTTAATTTTCTTCAGCCTCAGTCCCCTAAAACCTTCTCCTCCTCTCTCATAGCTTTGCCAGACGATGCTTCCCAGCTGACCAAGGCAGTAATGTCACCATTAATAGTGTTGCCATGGTGATTAATCACAAACCCCTACCCTGTGTTAAAACTTGTTGAGCTGTCTACATCAACAGAGTTTCCAGGGTGCACTTTTTGTTGCCCTTGGTTTGACTCGCACTTACTACCTACCGCCATACATTGCAGATATCACAGTGTAGCACCTGGAGATGGGACAGTGGTTAAACAAATGAGATGAGGTGTGAAACAGCAGATAAGACAAAACTTAATTTGATCCCTGTAGGGAACTAGCCTACAGCCGCAGCGGCAGCAGGGATGGGATTCAACAGGAAAAGATGCTTAAAAAATACTAAAATATATAAAATGTTGCAAATGTCCAGCTGTAATGATGTGTACCGATGTTTGACTAAACATAATGATGATGATTTGGTATAAAAATTTATGACTTTCAGTCAATAAAACTGTGATTTAAAATTGTAGAAATGTTGCATTACATATTTTTATGGACCATAAGATCAAACTTCAGCATATGCAGCTGATAAATAAGGTAGATCAGCTGGTGAAAGGGGTTAACCTTTATCAAATTCAACAAGAGAAGCCATGACCTCAGTGTTGTCTTTGTATAAGAGGTTCCAGTAAAGGTATAATCTGTAGATTTTCATGAAATGTCACCTCTACTGATATAATTATGGTTGATATTTTTTCAGCAAAAATAGCGTTCAAGGTATTTGCATCCTCTCGTATAACCTCTACACAGCTGTTTTCACTGATAGTGGTGGAGACCACCATCCTGGACTGGATCCAAGTTGCCTGGATTCACAGAAAATGATGCATGAGCAGTTTAAAAGTCCAGCATTACTGCTTCCTTTAATTGAATTTGGTCTCACTGTTCATTCTGCTACAGCTGTAAAAGAATTGTATTAAGTTACTAATGCAGATGTAACATTTCTTTTATTATATAAATTATAATAATATAATTAATATTGCAGAATGGAGCAGGAAGGAACAGCCTCAACAAGCTGGTAGGTTACCTTCACATTACTGAACATGCAGAAATGTCTCAAATCTGATTCTTCCCTCAAAGAAACTGAGATCTGGGCCCTTCTATATGTGGTCCTAGATCTAATTCATACCAGGTCTCTGATTATGCAGCTGCTGTCAGGATGGTCAGATTGGAAGTCATGTCCTTTTAACCTCTCACTCCTCTGCACATGCACATATAGCCCATCGACATTATTCAGTGGCGGCCCCCTCACAGACCAGTAAAAATAAAACTGGAGGAGAGCATCTACAGCAATGGGGGTCAGTGAAGAGATGAGGACGTGTTAAATTTATTGGACATTTACTGGGAAGCCTCTGATCACACTCAGCTGGAAGGAACATATCATAACTAAACCATTTTTGAGCACATTACACAATGTGGTTTTTACACACATGACATTGTAGTTAGCCTTAAATGCATATGGCTCATATTGCAGTTAAATCTATGCAAGTTTAGGACCAGTATTCTCCTGCTGTATTTCATTTGGCCTTTGCCTGTGTGACAGAATTACTTTGGCATGCAGAATTCAAATGAGTGACAAAAGGAAACCCCTGAATAAATGAGTGGTCTCCTCCAGGATGACGATGCCCCCATCCTTTGAACACCAGGGCTCACTGAATGGTTTGATGAGGATTCAAGTGAATCAACATGCTGTGGCCTTCACAGCCACCAGATCTCAACCCAGTTGAACACTTATTGGAAATGTTTTGAACGAGGTGTTAGACAGCATCTCCACCACCATGATCAAAACACCAAATGAGGGAATATCCTTTGGAAGAAGGGTGTTTATCCTCCAGTAGAGTTCAGAGACTTGGAGAGACAAAGCCAAGGCACAGTGAAGCTGTTCTGTGGCACGTGGTGGCCCAGCACTGAGACACTTTATGTTGGGTTTTCCTTCCATTTGTTACTTGTCTGTGTTTGTAACTTATAGAAAACACACCTCAAGCTCTGGGAGTTTGGTCTGCACCATCTAGAGGATAAACATTTTGAAATGCCAGCCTTTATACTTCACTCCAGACAAGCATAATCAATAATGGCAGCACTTACTGTCAGGACAAGCTCCTAGAGTAAATTTGGAGCTCGAGGGAAATTTGTTGGAAATATCTTTTGAGAAAAAAAAAAAAGTTTTAGCCCTGAGCAGTTAAAGCGGACGAATATAAAGTTATTGAAATTGTGAGCATAGATCTTTCGCAATTGCTCTTTACTGCCTTCCCTTGCACACAAGCAAAGCCTAGATTAGCGAGTAATGACTGGCATCAATATGACTGTAATGTCATTTGGTGATGCATCCTGGCCGTTACCGGCCCAGAAAAGAGTGGTCCCCAGCTCACTGTAATGACTGGGATGTCAGGAAAACAAATGTTATTATGTAGCAGTATTAAATATAGCTGTGATTTCTGTGACAGAAGTAGAAGAAAAGAGCAGTCAGCTGATTTCTAATGTGTTTCCTTCAGTCAGAGGAAAGCACATTGCTTACCACATACGAATGAGTTCAGCACATAAAAGTTCTCACTCACAGTATGTAAATAAACAGATGTTTTAAAGCTTCATAGATTTGTGTTTTTGTTGTAATAAAAATGTAGAAAAGTGTGATTTGCATTCCTACACAATTGTTTTTGTGCCAAATCTGTGCTATGCAGGTCCGCTAACAAAAAGAGATAAATATTGCTCTTGGGATAGCGCCTCTTAGTTAGCAGCAGCTGTGGAAGATAATATTAAAATAACTGGGGTTTGCTGAAAATACGCAGTGCGCACACTCTGTGCTCTGAAAAAGCAACACCAGTGTGATTGGAGTAGTTTTATTTAATGCAACAAAAAGAGAACCAGCTTGTATTTGAGCCATTATGGTGAAATATCTTATAATGATGCTTGAACTGAAAATTGGGCTCCTTATGTCACGTCTTTCTAATTTTATGCTTTTTTCAATGTTTTATTGAATAATAATGTAATTAGTTGCTTTGTAACATACTTGCTGAGGAGGGTTTGACTTATAGTGCCGCTGCATAGACAGAGAAATGAAAAAAGGTGCATCTTGTAGCGTTAACATAACATTGTGTGTTTTGTTTTGGTCTCAAATATACAGGTTAAACAACACCAAGGTTTGAACCAGATGAATAAAGAGCTTGTGTGTGTGGTTTCTAACAAACTTGCACATTTGCATATACATTATTGACAGAGTTTCACCAGTGGATAGCAATCCACACACAACACTGCAGCAGAAAGGGGCTCCACCTAATGAGAATGCAGACAAAAACAAGAGCTGAATCTAAAGCAAATAATGAGACAACTAGGGACTTGGAGAAGTCAGTGGAACACTGTGGTCTGTACCTTACCACCATTTCATCATATGCAGCAAAGACTGTAGTGTGCTATAGCACCTTTCTTCTGAACAGATTTCATCGCTTTCTGTAAACTGCATGTGTACAGAGTTAGAGTTAACTAAACCTTTGTGGGCTTAAAATCTGCCAAGTACAGTGTACAGTATGTGTGCAGACATGTTTGCTTCATCTCACTTTTGGAAAAGAAACAACATCTGGTTTAGAAATTAGAAGTTAAGGATAAGACAAATTTTATTCAGATATCATCACTCTGACGCTCAAATGTCTGCATTTTACTCTGTATGGCTAAGCTAATATGCTTTAGTTTGTCCCTAGTTGTTCTACTCAGAGGCCTTCTGAAGGTCAGGCTATGCAGCTGCTCACCACTGTCATTCATCATGTCTGGTGCTTTTATCGCCCTTTGAAAGTGGTCTCAAAACATGTTATAATGGACATGATCTCTCTGAGAGCACTGAAGGATTTAGGGTAATGAGGGAAATTGGCTGGCAGCGTCCTCCAGTGCTGCAGGAGATGTCTGGTTCTCTGCGTAATGATACATGTAGCAGTAAATGCAATCCACCCTGCCTTGGACTACACACATTATGACAATATCACACAAGGGAAGGAGCTTTTTGTTCTCTCATATTTTGTGCTATGTAAAGAGGAAACATATCGATCAGTGTATTAAGACATGCAGCAAGACCTTGTCTTTAAAGACACCATCCTGTAAATAAACAGACCTTACATTAACATCCATTTGTTAATCAATAACTTGCTCTGCAGAAGACAGTGACCCAGTAAGAATGCAAATATAGCACGGTACATACAGTTTACACCAAAATCCATACAGTAGCACTCCGTGGTCAGGTTAAGTTATAATGCTACAATTTCAGCACTGTACCCATCACAAACACATAGGCTTGAGCCTGTAGTATCATTCTGGATCATTTATCGTTGCCTAATTTCCAACACTGTATGACGCAAATGTACTCAGTGGAACCGACACGAGCACAGACACGTTTTTCACCATATAGCTGATATGACCGGGTAGGTAGTTTTTGTTGCTGGGTTTAATGAAACCATAGCCTATTGTGAGTTTTAGCACTTCACCTGAATTTGCAAAAGATAAAAACTAAATTATCTAAATGTATCCCTTTACGATATAGTCTACTTGTGGTCAAGAAAGTGATGACAAGATTCAAGGAAGTCACTGACCCCCACCAAGAAATAGTCCTAAATAAAACCCACACTTCAATTTATGTGCAAATTAAACAATATAACATGCTCATTAGAGAGAAAATGTTACTTTTTGACCAAAAGTTTGCTGGAGACTGCTTCCCAACAAGTTCTGTTCTGTTACTACACCTACAGTTTTTCCCCCCAGAGGACACTGAACACCACACAGTGCTCCTGCCTTCATTAGTCACACAAGAGCACCTTTTTACCCATCTAAGTGAGGCAATATGACCACAGTAGGACCAGGAAACCTTGTCTTTTTAGCTCTAACTACTCGCTATGCTAATATTAGCTAATTGGCCTGCAGAAGCACAGCTTGTTGATGGGTGCTGAGTGGGGAGGGCGCTTTCAATTAAATGACCAATGAAGTGGAAACTGACTTCCTGCAGACTGTGCAGGTTACGTTCTTCCTCATGCTTCACTCGCCGTTTCTACATCTCGGCTTTGTTGAACAAATGTTACAGTGTTGAAGGAGACTGCAGTCTTGATTCTGTATGATAAGCATTTGAAACAGCAGCTATGTCTCAGTTTGTACTCATTATGTCAGGAGCATATGTTCCTCCCATGTTTTATTGGTTCAAAACCTGTAAGGTATATGCAACAGTCCACATGTAGCTACAGTAAACTGTGCTGAATGCATAATAACTTGGCATTATTATTTACAGCCTGCAACAGGTTTGCAGGAAAGATAGTTACAGTCTCAAACAGGTGTTCCCTGGTGTATCTACTGACCACCTGGATGTTGACTCACCTGTGACAGGAAGGACAACTTCTCTTCGTGTCTTGACGGTGCCCAGACATACGTCTAAAAACATGGTGTGTTCCTACACACATCTGGTTTAAGAAGAATAGAAATAAATAATTCTCCTTTAATACACTTAGTTCCTGAAATATTTTGCTATCACTGCAGAAACTGGGTCATAAACAGTACATGTATCACTAGTGCAGGACCTGTAGAAAATCTCTTATCTTTTTTGGCTCTAGCGGTGTCCATGGCCTGCTATGCTGACATTAACTGATCAACCTACAGAAGAACAGTATGTTTATAAGTGTTTTGTTATAAAGAGGAAAGTGACTTTCCTTAAATCTGTGAAGATTAGGTTTCTCCTCACGCTTCATTTTCATCTCTCAATATAGCTGTACACTGCACATCTCTATGATCTTGTGCAGCGCCTCCTTGTTTCTGCATGAGGAGCCGTTGGACTCAACCTGCAGACCCAGACATTTGGGCAAATTTAGCTTAATTTTAAACAACAAAAACTGCATGACATGCAGCCTTAGTCATTTAAAAACAAATCATAAAGTCCTGTGGTTATTTGTATTACGCTGCAGTTTGCTAAAAATACCGGCATCTTTTTTGTACAACGTTTGGTACAGCACAAGCTGCAGTGTTATTTAGATCCTATGATGTGAGAGCAGTTGCAGATGATTAACCTCATGTTGGAGAATCCATGAAACTAGGTTTTTTAACCGCAAGTCTGCGTTCGTTAGTTTCCTCATTATCAAACCCTCTCTGCTGGTAACACAAACTACACAGCTCATCAAGCACCAGGCTGCATCTAGGTTAAGTCAAATCACAGAGATGAAAACCAGTGCTTCCTTTAACAAACCTTACTCCTCTTGTAAATGTGCGTCTCCATTTATATAGGGATCCTCTCTCATTAATCATAATGAAACAAAAAAAAATTCCCAACAGTTTCACATCTCTTCTAAGCAATTCATCCTCACATTTCCCCTCCATCTTGATAAGGCTACACCAGGAAGTATTTTGCATAGTGACATTTTAAAAACTCAGCATACAGTCTGTAAAGCTCTAAGGATGATATTCTCACTTTCCTGGCCTTTAGCTTACCAACACAGAAAGTCAGAATCCACACAACTACAAGTGCCGGCTTCAAAAGGGGAGAAAATGGGAGAAAAAGAAAAAGGAGCAATGCATCATTAGGATTTCCTTATGCTGTGCTCGCTGCTAATTACATCCAGTAAGAAACCTCTAAGGAGGATGAGGTGTTGCTTCATGTCAAAAACCTTGGTGGTCGTCTTTTCTTCTCCCTCTTTGTTGATGATGTGGATAATGAGCCACCTGTCTTACTGGAGTCCTGCAATATTTCACTCAGCATTTCATCTGCCCGAGCACAGGGACTGAAATGCTCACTGTAGTGTGAAAGAACAAAAAGAAGTGGCAGACTCGGGTCGGTTGCTTAACCTGTACAGAGCACATTTTTATCTTTTTATGGCAAACAGCCTGCACCCTATTTTTTTCTAATCTACAGAAATTCTCTGGCAGCATTGCAGCTGAAATCTGCAATGTTTTTCATTAACATATCCAACTGTATTTTGCCACTTTATCCATAATTGTGGAAAAACACAAGGATGAATTTACTGTACTGTAGTGGCTGGTGATTCTCCATTCTGTGTTGATCAGGCTTTTTTCAGGCTAGTACTGTTTCTCTGTAACAAGAGTTCATGTTATGTGGATGGTCTATGACATTTTCACTGCATCGGAACAACAAAATGGAGAAGCAGCTTAGCAAGTGGAAAAGAAAATACTCCATCAGCTTTTGCTCATGAAGTAAAGCAGGATTTAGTTTGAAGAAAGGCAGCTTCATGGCTGATACAACCCAGAAGTAACAGGTATAGTAACAGAAGGTATAGATGGCATTTCTTGGAAAACCAGCAAGAGCAAGCTCGATTTTGACTTCTCTCCAAAGACACTTCTCTAAAACATGACGCACACTGCAGCACACACTACCTGACTATTTACAGAGATCAGGAAAATAACGAATGTTAAATCTAGCTTTACATCTTGCAGCATCCAACTTTTTTTTTGTTTTAACTTCCTCAAATATGGTCTGCTGTGGGGACCTTTTCTGCCATAGCTCGCTAGCTTTAGCTGTAAAACAAAGCGGTAACATGTCAGCGTGCAACTGCAATGCCTTGTGGGAGATTCTTGACTTGTGCAATGAGTGCAAACTCAAAGCTTGCACTCAGCTCAATGCATTTAATTTATTCATTGCCATCAGGATGAAAAGAAAAATATGAGAAATGTAACAAAAATGAAATGAACTGCCAACACTACCTTTAATAAACACAATTAAAAATCATTTCTTGTTGGATTCATACAGACAGGGGGACCTTTTCTGCCATAGCTCGCTAGCTTTAGCTGTAAAACAAAGCGGTAACATGTCAGCGTGCAACTGCAATGCCTTGTGGGAGATTCTTGACTTGTGCAATGAGTGCAAACTCAAAGCTTGCACTCAGCTCAATGCATTTAATTTCAGCTTTTTACTTGCCTCACTGTGCTAATTTTGCAAACACATTTCTCTGCCTGCCTTTCACCCTCAGAGGAGCAGTGGAGATTGAGGAAGGAAGGCAGTGGCCCCTGCTATGCACAATGCAAATGTGAACTTTTCAGAGAGACCGACTTTGATGCCTGGGTCTTCTTGGTTAGCTGAGAAAGAACAAAAGGACCAGTTGATGTGCCTCCCTGTCTGATAGGGTGCCTATTTGTGGTTTCAGTGGGTGGCTCACAAGAATTCTGTGGTGACTGTACCTGCAGATAAGACAAACCTGGCCATGCTTGCTAACTCTCTGGGTCACTGCATAGCACTTTGTTTGAGGTGGGGGACACACAGGTGGGGGCTGATTTTCTCTCATTTTAGTGCTAACGATTGTATGAGGAAGACAGTGTTTATCAATTGGCCAGTCAGTTCATAACCCATTGACTTAAAACTGTTTCTTAGACAATCGATTCTCTATGAATTATGTTTTAATGTATTTATTTTGATATGGCAAACCTGCTAATACAGAGAAGTGTACTGTACTGCTACTACTATTTTTATCCATTCCTTCTTAGCTCCACAAAACTGCTGCAATCAGTATCAAATAACATGAACACAATGTGACATTGAAAAGGGTTGTCTGAAGCGATAAACCCATAGAAAATTATCACTTGAATCAACAGCTCCCCTTGGCTTTACAGAGCTTTATAACAAGTTTCAGCTCACTGCTTAGATGCCTGAAAACATCAGAGCAAATTGGCATTACTTGGACATACTGACCATATATTCACAATATAAATGGTTACTTTTTAACATAAAACACAATAAAGACCCAGGGGTTTGTCTCCGCACGTGTGAACGCCCCTTTAAGAATACTAAGCTAGCAGAAGGGACTAGTGATTGTAGAAGTAGTGGCTTTAAGCCTGGTAGGCTGTCAGGAGCAGCACAATGTGTGCTGGGTTATTGGAGCTTTGGGATTCATAGGTAATCCATAGCTGTTTATCCCTCTCATGGACAAAATATACTTCTATTTTATCAAATGTAACTATCCACATCAGCTCTAGGAAATGTGCATATGATGCATATCATTTTATGACACCTCAAATCTTTATTGTTGCAAGTCCACCTTCTTCTTTGGCACACTAACATGTGTAGTGGTACCAGAACCAAATGTAATCTTGACTGTTATTGTAATCACCTAATTTCACTGCTGTTTATACAGTCTGTTTTGAACTTATATTTAAACCCCTATTTTCAAAATGAATTCTTTGGTTTCGACGTGTATAGAGAGAACTGGAGTGGGTGGGGGAAACAAAATAAATGGGGAGCTATTTTTACATGGTACATTTTCTTACATTAGTAAACCTGGTGGAGACCAGTTTGCAACTCGCTGCTGTGCCGCTGATATTGAGGTCAGAACGTCCAACGTAAATAATATAAGACTGAAGTGGAGGCTACCCGAGTGAAATGTATGGAAAAGGTATGAATAGATGTAGATAAGTAGATATGCTCCGGGGCAATAAAAAGATGTTCTCGATTGTACACATCCTGCTGGGCCTTTCCTGGTGCATGTGAGGAAAAAGACCCACAATGCAGCATTTTCTCTGTGTATTATTAGTGAAATAATTGGATTAAACCTGTTTTTTGTAACCAAAGAACTGGTCTGGACTTTTTCAAAGAAAACATGCTGAATTGTCGCAGTAGAAAAGGCACGTGTTACAAATAACATTAATAATGGCTCTTCCCAGGACGTGTGACAGAGTGACAGTGAGTCAGCATGAATAATGCCAGGACCCTGAAACTGATGGAGCTAAACGGAAACCAACCATCATTCATTCTGTTGTTTACACGTGTACTTCTCCTACAGTGAGAAAGTCTTCTGTGAAAAAGGCCTGTTATTAATTGCAATTAATTACACTTTAAATTGCAATTAAATACAGTTTAAAATTCTTTTATCAGCATTATTTGTAATTAGTGTGAGGATTAACACTAAAATGTTGGAGGTCATCCCATGGTGACACAGGACTAACATACCACATGTGGTGCATGAAGCAAACCTAAATATCTAAGTAAAAAAATCTCATAATGCTCATGTTGCACTGGAATACAAATTAGAAAATGGCGACATACCTTGTTTTTTCAAAAGATCAGAACAAGACAGCTTGAAAAACTATAGAAATTCCCAAAGCATTATTGGGATTATTACTGTGTATTGTGTTCAGTGTAAGCTTTAGTCTGGAAATGGGATGCCGCCTTTGCTCCCATCTCTCAAAATTTCTGTCAAAGTGAGTCATTTTAAGACTTGGCTGGCTAAGCTTGTTAGATATCTCCACCTTTGTGTCTGATCAAACTGCTTCTAAATTCTCTTGTTCCCTCAGCTGCCTCAGTCACTTTTTCACTGGAGCCATTGTTTTTTGTTCTTTGAAATTTTGTCACTGCCATTTCTGGCTCCCCCAAGGTTACTGCTGCCTTTTCAATCTCAGTGTACCCCGACCAGTGCGCTGTGTAAAACACAGACAATGGGGATTAGTATTCAGCACTTTCGGCTGTGTTGTTGTGTTGTCTTTTATTGTGAGTATAAAGCTGCCTTGAAGCCACACTGCCGTAAAAACAGACGCCACATACACTGGATCCTAGTGTCACCAGAATCTTCTGGTCTTGGTAGTAAGGGTAAATTTAGGCAGAGAGTAAAGAGGGAGATACATCACACTTACACAGCATTCATTATGCATTTGCCCAAAGCAACCTTGGTGCCTTATCGCTACAACATCTATGGTGGAAGAGACAGATATCATCCAAAACTGTAAATGCATCTCAAGTGTGTGTTTAGTGCTGCAGTACAAGTGCTTTTTTAAGGGAACGTCAGGGACCATCAGTAATTGTTAATGTGGTGTGTTCTCTTGTACAAAATGAGTCCATATGTCGTTAGTGCCAGCGGGTTATTACAACCAACAGTAACACGATATTGTTAGGCAACCTCTAGTGACCACAGAGAAGTTAGGTGACAGAGAATATAGAGCAACGGAATCAACAACAGGAGTTTGGGGTAGATAGGTCTTTAAAACATGACAGTTCCACAACCCAAAACCTGTGTTTATTATTTTAACCATTAGGATGAAGGTTATTTTAATCCAAACCACAATCTTCTTCTAAACCCAACCTAGTAGTGTGTGACAGTTTCATAATCATAACATGCTAGTGCCCATGATGACGAAGGTCTGATATACTTCTGCTGTTATCATGATGATAAATGTGAAGCCAGAATACAGGAGAACCTTGACAGATGAGCGACCACAGAGACCCCAGTGACCAGTCGTCCAGAAAATGCTAAGTGGTTGGGATCTGATCCAGCACTTTCACGTCTGAGGCCATGGCTCTCAGCTCCTTTGCATCAGAAGGAGCCAGTTCAGGGGGGTTGGGCATCTGGTCAGGATGCCTCCTGGGCTCCTGTCCAACAGGGAGGACACTCACTGGCTAGACCCAGAAAATGCTGCAGAAATTTAATATCTTATTTTGCTTGGGAATGCCTCAGGATCCCCCAGGATCACTGCTGCTGAGAGGGACATCTGGACTACCTTGTTTAGCCTGCTATCACTAGTGGCAACAAACAGATGGATGGATGGAGGAACATTATTTTAGCATCGTTAAAAGTGGCGGACATGTCCCAGTGAGGGTATTCCTCCCTTGGGGCGGGGGGG
>NW_018127989.1:687884-697653 GCF_001952655.1 Monopterus albus | reverse complement strand
TGTTTTAAACTAAAGATACAGTAGTATGTCAATCATTCAAAAATTAGTTCAGCGGCTTCATTCATGCATTTGTAGTTAATTCATCAGTTGACAAGTAACATCCAATCCTAAGTGTTTCATTTAATAAACACATTTATGAACATTAAATCTTAGTTAAAGGGAGTATAGTTATGCCATGAAAATAAGTGGCCTGACTCACCTAAGTGGAGTTTTCATCTGATACATCAATGTGATCCATGCTATGTAGGTAAACTATGAAAATGGAAGTCTGTTATTACTGTGACATCATAATAGTCCTCACATTCATAGTAATACTTGTCAAATTGTCCTGAAAGAGTGAAACCAGAACACAGAGGCATCCTAGGCCATCACATGCACATCCAAACTCACTCCTACGGGCAATTTAGAGTCACCAGTCAACCTAAGCTGCATGTTTTTGGACTGGAGTACCTGGAGAGAACCCACACAGGCACAGGGAAAACATGCAAACTCTGCACAGAAAGGCATCGGGTTGGCCGGGGCTCGAACGTGGAACCTTCATGCTGTGAAGCAGCAGTGCTGACTGCAGCGCCTGCTCACTTTTTGTTTTTCCATAGCCTGGTACTTAATGAAACACGTGAATGCGCTCATTCATAAAATGACCACATTTCCTCCTCACGCCTTTTAATTTGAAGTATTTCCTTTTCATGAATCACTGAGGGATGTTCAGCACTAGCTCATACTGTAAATTGCAAAACAGCTTTTAAACTCTGCTTTGTGTCCTTTGTATGACGGTTTGAAAGTGTGAAGTGGATGTGCACAGATCCAGCTGCTTTTGAGGAGCCCTTTTCATCCGCTGTTCTCAGACAGGCTTGTCCTTGTGCCTTTTTTCAATATCAGTGCTATTTTGGTTTGTGGTCGAACCAAAGGCACCTGTGTCCTGTTTTTGAAGGAACACGGACATTATCCGAACAACCCAGAGAGAGGAATGTCTCTTCATCTTGCACTGGAGAAGTCAGTATATTTTTGGCTTCATCTGGGGCAAAGATCTGTTGCATTCTGCTTCATCCTTATGTCTTTTCTCCTTAGGTGAAGCTGAGATTTGTTTGTTTGTTTGCTTACTGCTCTTTGAACAATTTGAAAGTCATGAGACTGAATGAAGACTGTATGAAGTCACTAATCTAATCAATCAAAATAATACAGTACTCTACATTAACAGAACTGGTTGAAAGCTGGACTGAGAAGAAGGAATATTTTTCTCTTGTTTTCTCCTCTGGTTGTCAGCCCTGTGTGGAGCAGCACAGAAATCACGAGGCTCCTGCTCCCTCTTTCTGCGCCGCACACATAAGGTTTGCACTACTTTCCCATGATCTGGCCCCTGTGCTCACACATGTACTGTAAGTAAAAGAACAAAAAGACTGTGAAGCCACATCAACTTGTGCCGCTAGCATATTTTAAAAGCCCCCACTGTTCACTCGATCCTCCATTCATTGTGCTTAGATCAAACAGTACTGTAACTGTTTCATGGAGGGAGAAGACAACGCCACAGTGCTGAAGCCATAGTTGGGTTACAAATGACGTGTGCATGTCATGAGAAAAAGGGAGAGCAGGAGACAGAGATATAAAGAAATATGATTGATTGCATGACTATCGCAGAGTATGTGTGTAGTGTCACTATCTGCGGTTTTTATTCTGCTTCAGGTTGGAAGTGATTCCTGTGTGCCTCCTGGAGTTCACATGAACATTTGCCTTTTGTCACACCGATGATAGAGTGAAGCGATAATAAGAGAGACTTTCAGAATGGCTAAATGACACAGTGAGAGGCACAGACACACAGCAACAATGTCTGCGTAGGTAAAGTGAAATTCTTTCTGTTGATCAAATGCTCAAAATTTCAAAACGGATGTTAGAAGGTGGAACTGTACGGCACCATTCTGTCAGTGTGCACTGTACCTCGCTGCAACATGTGCAGTTAAAGTGATTTGTGTATGTGTTGCCAAACATTTTCACCATGTAAGTCATTAGCCTGTACAGGATATTTATATTACTAACAACCAGATCACAGGGCCAACACACACACACAGAGCATTAATAATTAATACTGTGTGTTTTGCACTGTGATCCATACGTCTTTGTGGCGTTGTGAAATTTCTGATGTTGCAGTGACTAACATTTCTCTTGCAATGAAATCAGTGCAGCCAAACTTTAATAGCTACTCACCTTGGAGTAACTTGTATGTTATAACAAGAAAAACTATAACAGTGATTGTTGTAAATGATCAGGTCTGTGGCACCTGCATGGTAACAGTTTGTAATATCACAGAGAAGCTTTTGTTTACCACTTCAGACGGGCTGTACTTGTGTGTGAACAGACACATGCAAATTGCATTGCAGTGCTGGTTGTCATTTATTCATGTTTCTTCTGCTGCACATATATGCTTTTAAAATGCAGCATGTATTACAGAGCTGATACTAAGTAAGAGTGTGAGCGTGCACATGAAGAATCAATAATTAACACACATGTCAGTACAACGTGGATCCATAGTCGCCATCCAAGCTGGTGAAGAGCAAAGATCTGAGCAGCTGAAGCTGAACGTGTTCCTCCTGTGCTATATCATCACACTGTGGAATTATTGGTGTTATTGTTATTCTAGCTTGTTTCTGCTGATATTATAAAAAGTTAAGTAACAGAGCAGAGTCTCTCCACCACCCAGGCTCCTCATCTCCTCTCCTCCCCTTCCTCTCCTCTTACCTCCCATCCTTCTCTCTCCTCTCCTCTTACCTCCCATCCTCCTCTCTCCTCTCCTCTCCACTCTTCTCCTCTGCTCTCCTCTCCTCCTCTCTCCTCTCCTCCCTTTCCACTCCTCTCCTCTCCCATCCTCCTCCCTTTCCACTCCATTCCACTCCTCTCCTCTCCCATCCTCCTCTCTCCTCTCCTCCCTTTCCACTCCTCTCCTCCTCTCTCCTCTCCTCCCTTTCCACTCCACTCCTCTCCCATCCTCCTCTCTCCACTCCACTCCTCTCCTCCCTCCTCCCCTCTCCTCCCTTTCCACTCCTCTCCTCTCCCATCCTCCTCTCTCCTCTCCTCTCTTCTCCCATCCTCCTCTCCTCTCCTCCCTTTCCACTCCTCTCCTCTCCCATCCTCCTCTCCTCTCCTCCCTTTCCACTCCTCTCCTCTCCTCTCCCATCCTTCTCTCTCCTCTCCTCTCCTCCCTTTCCTTACCTCTCCTCTTACCTCCCATCCTTCTCTCTCCTATCCTCTCCTCCCTTTCCACTCCTCTCCTCTCCCATCCTCCTCTCTCCTCTCCTCTCCTTCCTTTCCTCTCCTCTTCTCTTACCTCCCATCCTCCTCTCTCCTCTCCTCTCTTTCCACTCCTCTCCTCTCCCATCCTCCTCTCTCCTCTCCTCCCTTTCCTCTCCTCTTACCTCCCATCCTTCTCTCTCCTCTGCTTTCCTCTCCTCTCCTCTTACCTCCCATCCTCCTCTCTCCTCTCCTCTCCTCTTACCTCCCATCCTCCTCTCCTCTCCTCCCTTTCCTCTCCTCTCCTCTCTTCTCCCATCCTCCTCTCTCCTCTCCTCTCCTGCAGAGGGTGCCCTAGTTCTGTTCATTTTGCTTTCATTGCTTCTACCAAATGCACAAACAGTGAACTGTGTCTTAACGAACAACTATGCACTGCTCATTCATTCTTGTTACATAAAAGTATTTTTGTGTTATAAAAAAATTATCCCTGTGACATTTTGAAAATCATACGGTTTAGTCTAATTGGTTTCAAACAATATGTAACAATCAACACCTAAGCATTTACAATATCAAATTAAAACCTTAAAGCTGTAAGGTCTAAGGGATGAGCCATAACTATGGTCTGATAACAGGTAGCCTTCGAATCGAGGGATAACATCTGAGACAGGTTCAACATTTACAGTGATTCCAGCATTTATATGCAAGAACCTCCTTATTATAGTAAATTATCTGCAAAGGCAGGCAAACTGAAGGATTACCAGTCACAAGAGAGACATTAGCTTTGTAGTATTTTGCTACATTCCTATGTAAGGAAATTAGTAGCTGTTGTAGCCTCTGAAGAGGAGATTTATCATGACTTCTGTTATGGATGTCTTAGTCATAAAAACAGAGGCATCAGGATACTTACTCAGATATTCCTCTCTGTGCTTCACAGAAGACATTTACATTTATATATAGGACCAGACCATTATGTCGACTGAATCCCGCTGAGTCATCCTACATCAGTAAATCCTGCAATCAGCTACTGCAACGTTAAACCATTATACTGTTATGTGCCGTTCGCACCTGTCAGTGAGCGAACGAGAAAGAGGCGGACCCAGGTAGCCGACTTCGATGCAAGCAGTGATTTATTATGTACAGTGATGAGGAGAAATAACAAAATGCACAGAGGGAAATAGTGCGTAGTCCTGTCGATGAGTAGTAACCAGGTGTTGACCAACAGTAGGAGGTGAGGAGATGGAGAGCTGGGCCGAGCTGCGTAGGCTGGGTCACTCCTGGGCTGGTCGGTGGTGATGGTGGCTACTGAAGGTGGAGACAGAGAGATGATTTGCTAGGGGATAAATACATACAAAACAACGAAAGAGCACGGAGAAAAAATGGCCTAGAGACGAGAACGAACTGGCAAGTGACTGAGGAGTGAAACCGGGTAATATAGTGAGCAACCTAATCAAGTGCAGCTGGTGATAAGGGAGTGAGGAACAGGTGAACGTGATTAGTGTAAATGGGCAAGAGACATTAGGAAAGGTGAGGGAGGCCAGAGCGGCCGAGCAAACCTGACATATACTGAGTACATAATATAAACAACATGCATCCGAGGCCTATAGTTATTTAAAGGGTCACAGTTCTTTTATGGGGTGAAGAACACAACAGGACAACTGTCAGAGGTTGATGTCATTGTGAACATTTTCAAAATCTAAAAGTCATTTACTCAGATCGGATGAATATAAAAAATAAATAGGTAAAAAAAATAAATAAAGGGCAACATATAGTATTAATGTAGTTGTTTTTGTGATTGTTTGATAGGTAAAGGCCAGTGGGACCTAGAGTCAGGTCAGGACTTCACAACTGGCCTAAACACACACATACACACTTGCACACACACCTTTTCACTAATGCATAGCCATTTGTTTGTGTAAATGCAAGGTGAGCAGTGCTACTGGAACTCAGAGTGCTTTGTTGCACCGAGGGACTTTGTGTATACCCTGCAGGACATTCATATTTCCCCTCAAGTGCCACGACCAAATCATTTTCATTTCTGTCCCTTTTTCCATCAAAATCAGTTATGAATGATTCTGCATTTGTTTTAAGTCCAGTGCCATCATTTCTTTCAAATCTCACCTTCTACAGTAACATCACATGGCTACTACAGCATTAAGGAACTGTGGAGTTTTTGACCAATGATAGTGTCTCAAGATGTTTTTACCAGAGACTTCAATGCACACACATGAGGACAATGTGTTAATAAATGTTAATGGAGGACTTTTTGTTCTGACTATAATCTCAGTGTTGTGCATAAAACAATGAAAACCATCCCTGCAAGATGTTTCACCTTCTCTGCACAGGTGTAAGAAATCGATGTGCAGCTGGGTGTTTCCCTACTGAGGCAACAAGTGCACAGAGTGCAGTGATGGATAGCTGGCCTGAACAATCCTGTGGCAGGAGCATACAGCCATTTGTTTTTAAAGACTTGTAATACCTGCCTAGTGTCTAGTTAAACTCATTGTAAATGAAAGGATGGGGTTTTAAGACTGGCTCTGGAGAGAACCATTGTCACCAGCTGAAAAATGCAGGGCTGCAAATTTGTACAGTTCCCAAACAGACAGGGCTGACTGAGCCATGACCTTTTGAAAATAACTTCTTTCAAAATGAGAAATACGTATTAGCAACCTGAAAGAAAACTGGAAATCACACACTGATCTCCTCCTTTACTGAATGATTGCTCAAGAGCTGCAGTCTCCTTTCAGCTGTCCCATCCTTTCATACATCCTCCCTTTTTCTTTGGCGCTATGAAGGTCAGGTGAAAGTAATGCTTGGGATTATGGGAGCTCAGTGACTGGTCCTACTGCCTGCTATAAAAGGCTAAAGTTAATGGCTTGGAGAGGAGTGGGAGGCCTCCAGTCTCTCTGCTGCAGGCCATGAAAACGGATGCCTTTTATTGCAGATTGACTCTCACAAGCTGTAGCTGGAGGCCTCTCACCTGACGTTTTGAATGGGGACCTGGGCATGGGAGTGGGAGGATCTTTGTACCAGTGTTAATGAAGCCGGTATGGTCCACTAACCCCTTTGCCATGTCGGAGTGTCTGCCCCCCTGTTGATCACTGCAGGTCTGCTGTGGGCCTTAAGTATCAGTGAAGTTGTTGCCTCCCTCTCCCCAGGTGACTTTGGGTTTGATGGGCAAAAGTGGACACAAGGTTAAAAGGCAGGGGGTTGCAGTGTGGTAGAACAGTAGCAGCTAATGCAGCAGTTGTAAGTAGCAGTGATAGCAGTAGTATTAGTAGAAGTAGGATCAGGGTTAGTGGTAGTAGTTGTAGTCACAGCACTAATGATAATGCAGAAGTGTTAGCAGTCATAAATATATCAGTGGTAGTTGTAGTAATAGTCACTGCATAAGTAGTGAAGTTGTAGCATTAGAAGTAGTACAGTTGGGTTTACTTTACATCAATAGTAGTGTTACAATGGTAGGAGTACACTAAAGTTGTTGCAGAGCAGTATTAAATCCCAAGATCAGCTGTTGCATTTACATCTTTTTTCAGAAGCCTAAACTGCACTAAGTGTTACTTGTTTGCACTAAGTGGTGATTACTTAATGTAAATAGTTCATTAAGGGCTTCATGATGTACATGGTACATGGGATAGCATAAAAAGGTTTTATATCTGGGAAACATCTATAAAAGTAGGCCTTTAATATGCAGTGTACACAATTTTACAGTACTGCTATTTGTTGAATGTAGAGGAAATTTAAGTTCTAAAGATATTCTGAGAGGTACTTTATGCAATACTGGTCATTTATTATCAAGAATTAAACCAAACTGAATGGAACTGAAATCACATCAAGCAAAAATGATTCAATTCTAAAGTTTGTGAATTGAAATTGAATCCGGAGATCAGTGCCTACGTATGGCCCTAACAATATAATAGCAGTAGTGAAGTTACAAAGGAAGTAATAGTAGCAGTGTTAATAGTACACAGTGTGGACTGACTCTTTGACTGTTACTGCACTCAGTGTCATCCAATCCCTCTGTCACTCCCTATGGGATAGCATAAAAAAGTCACTCCCCATGGACTGACAGAGGGTTGAAGGATTTCAGACTCCTCTGGCTTTAATGAAGCTCAGTTTGTGTGTGTGTGCCTTTTTATTGCTTACATTATGGGCACCGAAACCTGTTAACACACTCACATTGTGGGGACTTGGCCATCCATGGGTGGCAACATGGTTTAAGGTTAGGGTGAGGTTAGGCAAGTAGTGGTTATGGTTAAGGTTAGGATAAGTCTACAGGAAACGAATGTAATCTGGTGCAAAGATGGCGCTTTATAATTTGGCTTTATTCACATTCAATATTCAATGGCTTTGAAAGTGTAGTGCATCACACTGTGATGCACTACACAGCAAATGTTGAAGATGGCTGATCATCTGATCATTGATTCAATGCTGCAGAAATGTTCTTGTAGCCTTCCCCAGATCTGTGTATTGACACAATCCTACCTCACAGGTTTGTGGACAGTTCTCTTGACCTCATGGCTTAGTTTTCACTCTGACATAAACCATCAAATGTGAGGCCTTATATAGACAGGTGTGTGCCTGTCCTGATTATATCCAGTGTATTAAATTAGGTACAGGTGGACTCTAATCAAACTGTAAAAGTATCTCAACAGCCACTGATAGGAGCCGGATGCGCCAGAGCTCAACTGAAAGTGTCATAACAAAAGGTCTGAATATCTGAATGTGAATGGGATATTTCAGGATTTTATTTTTAAAGATTATGAAACACTCCTAAAACCTGTTTTAACTTGTGGAGCACTGTGTGTAGATTGATGAACATTTTTTTTTAATTGAATCAATTTTAAGATGAATTGGAAACAGAACAAAATGTGGAACATGTGAAAGAGTCTGAATACGTTCTGTACTGACTGTATAAAGTCCACCACCACAGCTCATACCACTGTACCTTACAGCTACAGTGCTCAACATGCACCTTAGTTAACATAAACACACACACCTGATTGCCTTTTCTAAATTTGTTTCTACAGCGTAGTGTAAGTACAAACGACCTCACTATACAGTAACTTTAGTCGAACATACTATTCTGTTATTACACTTGGGTTTTGAGATACTGTACTCAGACATGTTAAATCTGTTTTTGTCATGTTATTTGTATATGGTGTCTATATTTTATAGCTGAAATGACAAATATACATAAAGGCTATTTTACTGCAAGTTATATATCACAACATTATATACAGTAGCTTTATATAAAATAAGATTAAAGCCTTTATTGTCACTGCAAAGAAATATACAATGAGATTAAGAGAGAGCTATGTCTGAACGAGAGCCAGATTAAAAAAAGTTGAACAAAAAGACAGACCACATACATCATAAAATGTCCACAAATTATGTAAAATGTGAACAAGTAGTATAAAAACATAATAAATAAATGAAATACTGCACAGTAAAAAGATATTGCACTAAGACTGCAGGACAAGATCGTGATTCATCAGCCTTGTGGCCCACGGGTAGAAATTGTTTTTGAGTTGGTTTGCACGTGCCTTCAAACTCCTGCATCTTCTCCCAGAGGGCAGGAGAGGAAACAGTTTGAAACCTGGGTGGGAGCAGTCCTTTATAACATTCTTGGCTCTGCAGAGGCACCGGGAGCTGGAGATGTCCTCCAGAGAGGGCAGAGGGCAGCAGCTGAACAGCCAGCATATCACACCGAGATGCAGTATGCCAGCACACCCTCTATGGTGGTGAGGTAAAAGGATACCACAAGACTCTGGTATGGATGGTTCCTACTTACAAAGCACTCTGCTGGGCCTTCTTCACTACTGCAGAGGTGTCTGCTGTCCAACTGAGGTCCTCTGAGATTTGTACCTCCAAAAACCTCCATTGATGTAAAGGGGGGTGGGCTCTGCTCAGTGTCTACTGAGGTCTCTGATTTGTTCCTTAGTTTTGTTGGTGTTGATGGACAGGTTAGTTGCACCATTTAGACAGCCTCAGGATCTCATCTTTGTAAGCTGTCTCATTTCCCCCATGAGGAGTACAACCACGGTTGTGTCATCTGCAAACTTAATAATGGTGTTGGAAGGGTGGATAGGAGTGCTGTTAGGTGTATACAGAGTATACAGAAGAGGGCTCAGCACACAGCCCTGTGGAGAGCCGGTGCTGAGGCTATGGGTGGATGAACGTTAAGGGCCTTATTTCAAGGTTTGTGAGAAAGTCCCTGATCCAGGTGCGTGTGATGGGGAAGCCCAAGTTTGATAGTTTTCCAACTAACATGTCAGATTGACAGGCGGATCGGTGCAGCTTCTGCAGTAATGCGGCCGATGTACCGGTCCGTCGTGGTGAAGAAGGAGTTTCGACTCTCACCTATGGTCATGAACTTTGGGTCATGACCGAAGGGGCAAGATCCCGGATACAGGGGGCCGAAATGAGCTTTCTCCGCAGGGTGGCCGGGCGCACCCATAGAGATAGGGTGAGGAGCTCAGTCACCCGGGAGGAGCTCAGAGTAGAACCGCTGCTCCTCCACATCGAGAGGAGCCAGCTGAGGTGGCTCGGG
>NW_018127989.1:668274-687799 GCF_001952655.1 Monopterus albus | reverse complement strand
AGACCCAGGACACGCTGGAGGGACTATGTCTCTCGGCTGGCCTTGGCCTTCCCCCGGAGGAGCTGGAGGAAGTGTCTGGAGAGAGGGAAGTCGGGGCATTTTTGCTTAGACTGCTGCCCCCGCGACTCGGTCCCGGATAAGCGCAGGAAAATGGATGGATGGATGGATGTCGGTGATGGTGGTATTGAATGCTGAACTGTAGTCAACAAAAAGCATCCTGACAGTCATCTAGGAGTTCAAGGTGGCTCAGAGCTGAGTGGAGGGCAGTGGTGATGATGTCTTCAGAGATCTATTTGCTAACCGATGAGGGTCGAAGGCTACATGTAATATGATCAGCAGTGAGTCTTTCAAAACATTTCACAACTGCAGATATTAATGTTATCGGCCTGTAGTCATTGAGGCTGCTGAACAACTGTTTTTTGGGGGGACAGCGATGATGGTAGCCAAATTCAGACAGGATGAAATAATAGCTTGTGTCAGAGACAGGTTGAATATCTCAGTAAAGCTCCTAAGAGCTGGTCTGCACAAGCTTTGAGTATTTTTCCGAGTACACCATCAGGTCCTGTGGCTTTCCTAGGGTCCACCCTCATCAGCATCTGCTTCACTTGATGTACTTGAAGAGTGAGTGGAGGGTTGGTGCTGGTGGGTGGCAGGAGGGTGTTTGGCTCAAAGCCGGCAAAGAAATAATTTAATTCCTCTGCCATGGAGGCATCAACTCTAACAGTCACTGGTGAGTTGCCCTTGTAATTGGTGATCTGGTGTAATCCCTGCCACGTGCTCCGTGGATTATTGTGTGTGTGATTGTCCTCCACCTTTCTCTTGTAGTCTTCCTTTGCAGTATTAATGCCTCTGCTTAGGCTTGCCCTTGCCATGTAATGATATCTTTCCTCCTACCTGAAGGCGAGGTCGTGTGATCTCAGGAGAGACTGCACTGCACTTGTCATCCATGGTTTTTGATTGGAATAAACTTAATATATGAAAGAACAGTCTCTGTGTGTGCCTCCAAGCTTTGCTGTTTTAATATGTCCTATAATGTGTGTGCACAACAGTCCTGTAATTGTGAGAGCACCTTCAATTTGTCAGTTCTGTAGATGATGGACCTAGCATTCACAAAGAAGATGTTTGGCAGCAGCAGTCTTTGTGGCTGCTTCTTTAACCTAGCAAGCAGCCCCACCGACATTTTCGTTTCTGCCTCCGCTCTCACCACCATCTGTGCCGCCTCTTGGGCTCTACAACAATCCAGGGAGACCCATATGTTCTCGGTATGTCCTCTGGTATATTATTAGTCTAATGGAAATCGTCTGTAACGTCAAAGCAATACCTCAGTCCGATGTCTAACACAGCCATCTGACTGTAAACGTGTGCTGCTTGATCGTAGGCATTCACACAAGCCACAAGCACTAACCCACATACTAACAATAGGCTCCGTAACAGAGAGCCAAGAGCCACTGCATCTGTGTGTGCTGCCATCAGGAGAGCTGTATTAAATTAAGATGTGTTAAGTTTCAGAGGATCACATCTCATTTGGCATTCAACAGTCATTGCTCAGTAATTCCAACAGACATTTTTTTAAATCAACAGTGTACAGTTGTCATTCATTCAAGAGGGAATGTGCAAGTTTCATAAAAGTAAGTATGAGAACACATGCACAAATGAGTAACAATTTCTCAGGAAAACTTTCATTCATGTTTATACTGTATAGGTGTAGACCTAGATGAAAGTTGGGTGGTGTGTAGCCCATGCACTGCATGAAAAGACAGACACTGGGCAAGACTTGTGAACTGTGAATGTGTTAGCCGTCGGCTGTCATTTACATGCAACTCTTAGCACACTCCTACTGTGAGCTCACTGAACATCTCCATGGTATTCTTTGCATGTGATGGATCTGGACTTGGTTGCCCTGAGTGCTATAATATTTAAATATTAATGCATTAGGTCATGACATTTAAACACCCCACAGGCTGCTACTGTACAATGACTACCATTATCCTGTACACTGGTGACCTTTGTAGAAGTGAGTTGTGCAGGCTCCTCGTGTTGATGCTGCAGTCTGACTGTCAATACCTGACCACAAACAAAGGCCATCTTACTGTGGCTCATATTGTCTTTGGCTACGAGTCCTGAATGATATAATACCTTCTGTAGTTTTATTATTAATCAGTGGAAAAAAATAAACATATTTTGGCAGTTACAGTTATAGGCTAACAATTTGAAAATGATTGTCTTTTTTCCAATGGAAGAGACTTTAATTATTAATGATTCTACATCATAATAACTGTCTCCAGGTTTATGAGCATCCTCAAAACCCAAGTCTCTCATTTCTGTATCAACTGAGACTCCATTTTTCTGGATATAATGATTCAAGTTTCAGGATATAGTAATTATATGAGCAAGACATACTGACATACTGTTGCTGGTGTTTATTTAGAATGTTAACACATCAGGTGGAGCAAAGGTGAAAACTGAATTAGGAAAGCATATGAAAATGCAAACACTCTAGTTTAACACAGTCATTGTTTAACCTTACTGTGGGGGAGCTCATTTACATTTTACTCTGGTTTTCTCATTCTCCTCTCAGAGATGCATATTCTGGGTTATGCTTTCTGCAAGAATAGGTGAAGATAGTAAATAGTGACTACTGTCAGCAGAATAAACACAGCAACGTTTGGTTGCATGAGAGCTGTGTAAAATATTCTTAATGCTGTTATACATGCTTTGCCTCCCCACTGAGACAAATCCTTTGGGGAAACACTGGTGTGTGTTAAGTATTACCTTAACAGCAGGAAGTCAGTGATACTGCATTCAATTCTAAAATAACTGGAAACACAGTTTGATTTGGCTTATTCTGAGTTGAATGCAGGGGTGTTGCTAGACATAACGCTCTACTGGGGCACAGGCCCCCCATTACTCAAATCACACATTATTTTTCTTGAATGTCTGCTACATGAATGAAATGTGCTATATGAACTTCCCTCGCTTAGCCGATTATTCGGCAGCATATCTGCTACTGACACAGAAACAACTACTGGTAAAAGTAAAAATGTAGAGATAACAATCTTTGCTAAAATATTTCTTTCAGTATTCATTAAAAACATTCTTAACATGTTTTTATGGTGTAAAAGGTCTGGCCCTGTATTACATATTTCTTTACCTAATTTCTCTTCCTGCGTCAGGTTCTGCTGTTTGTTGAATAAAATAAAGATCATCTGGCCTGTGTAACATCAAATATTATATTATAGACTATTCATTAAATACAGAATGAATAGTCTCACATTAACATAGGCCACTATATGTTTGGTGGGTGCTGCAGTACACCAGCTACGATGTGCATGACATGCAAACGTGCACCATGGCGTATGAAGCCTGATCACTGCACCTCTGATTGCATTTTGCTTTGAAATTCTGGGTTAGAACAACAAATCAATTATTTTCCCATTATTATTGATCTAAATGAATCCACTGCCAAATATAGGAGCCTGTTACAACTCAAATGTGTGATTTCACTGGGGCACAGCAGATCAATACTGGGACACGTGCCCCAGTAAAAAGGGTCTGTATAGAACATCCATCCCTCCATTCACCCTTCAGGGGACAGGATTCTGAAATTCCTGCCTCAGGGGACTGGAGAATAATCCCAGCATGCACTGGGGTATGAGACAGTACATAATGGACAGGTCACCAGTTTATCCCAGGGCTAATACATGTAGTTAGACAAAAATTTTCACTCTCTGTTCAACAGAAATGAGTGACTGAACTCAGGATCCACAACTCAACTCACTGCATTATTAGAACTGTTGCATTAGTGACCCAGTATTGCAGACAAAGACATCAGTATGCCCTGATGTGGCTAGTTTCCGTCACAGCATGGTAAACGCAGTGCAACCTGTGAGGTGATGAGGCAACATTATTGCTCGCTTTGAGAAAGTGATTGTGCTTTGATGTGTGGGGAGATTAAAGGGAAGGGTGGTGCCAAATATCCCAGCACCATTATTTAGCACTACATTACCTCCCATCCCATCCCTATTAGCAGGTACAGATGGTGCACCTTGTGCCAGATAAAGGTGCACACAGCTGGCAAATCTGAACTACCTCTGGACCTTGGCGATTCACAAAGCAGACCAGATGTGGGGAAGGTGAGTCTAACAGTGTTTGAGCAGACCCTTTTTATCAGTTACTATGGTTTATGGCCACACATTTACAAATGAATGATAATGATCAGCCTCAGCTGCACTATAGTATGCGCATATTTGTGTACACAAATACTTAAAAGCATTCACACAGAAGAGTGTATACATGTTATAAAATGCAGTAAATTGCAGGTTTTGATGCCATATTGATTCAAAACATTGGTAGGAGAGCGAGGAAAAGTGAAATACATACGCAATAGGGATGTAATGATACCAAAAACTCACAGTATGATACCGCCACGATAAAAAGTCTATAATACAATATGTCAAAATATTAAACAATGAAGGAAAAAGATGAAAAAAGCATTTCACTAAATAAAAAACCAGCAGTTTTTATATGATTTTCCTTTTAACCTAAAGTGCTTTACTAGAGGTGTATTTAAAACATCATGGTCTACCTTTCAAAGGAAAAAACTTTATAAGTGGTTGCTCATTGTTTGGTTTTGCATACAGTATGTGCGTCTGTAACACTTGCCAAGTGTTTAGACAAGGAATTATTAATCTCTAATTAAGGGCCAACAAGCTGGAATAGGTTCGGCTACTGGAGCAATGTGTGGTGTTCAAATGAATCTCACAAACCATATGTTTGAACACTTTCTTACTGTATTTGAACGTGTGCACATATACAAAACAATTTAGATATGTGGAGTGGAATCCAATTGGATAATTTTCAAATCCAAATCCTTTTCAAATCACTCAATCATACAAGAATCCAAAGTTTACAATACCGGTAACGCCATAACATTGTCTCTTCAGTGCATATACAGTTTCATCAGTACTAAAGTAGTTCAGTCCAAGGAAACAATAAAAGTCAAATCAACACTCCAGAAGTCCAAATAAGTCCAGTCTCAGTATGATGATGAAAAAATATACTACACCAGAAGGCGTATTTGAATCCTTTGTCCACCACACTGGGAGTGTAGTAACACCTGTATGCTGACCAAAATTATCCAGATCTTCCCGTTCCAGAATCCACTGGGAGACTCGCCATCGAACTCCAAGAATGATTTATGATCATTTCACGAATGGAATAGAATGTCCCAAAACAAAAAACCTGACCTGTGATAACAGGTTCAAACAATTACTCTTAGTATCTCAATACATTCAACTTCCAGTATTTTACACTATATTTTTATAATGCTAAGTCTAACAACATTATGAATGTACCTACATATCTCTTAGTATCTCAATACATTCAACTTCCAGTATTTAACACTATATTTTTATAATGCTAAGTCTAACAACATTATGAATTTACCTACATGCTTAAACATATTCACATTTCCAGCGTATATTAATCACAAGTGAATATTCATATATGTATATACATAAACAAAATGTATGGCTCACCAATCTCCTTGTATTAATACGAGCATACGTAATGTCCGCTCAGAATGGCGCACACACAACGCAGCCGTCTTATCTCTTCAACACACAATGGCATGGTTTTAACTTTTAACTAACGAGGTAGAATTCCCCAATTCACAGCTGGCCCGGACGCGAACTAATGGCGTTAGCCATTAGCTACTATCTTTAGTTTACAGTGCTTTCACTCGCTACCACGACAAATTTTCAATTGGTGCCAATTCTTTTTCTTCCTTTCCCTCGCGACTGTATCCGTTGTCGCTATGTCATATATCCAATTTCAATATTAAAGTGTCTTTGGCCTTTTCTGCTCACACTACCCAGGTAAACTCCAGAACATGTAGCTCTTTTAATCTCTGGCCATACTCCGTTTTTCTATTCTGCCACACCCCTGACTCCACCCAAGGGCGGAACTTGTGAGGCGTATCTCCCCTGACCCTGACAGTTCCTGATTGGTTTTGTTACTTATCAATCTTCTACTTATTTATTTTCCCATATGACAGTGGAAAATGCACAACCCTTCACAATAAAGTTACCTCTATGTATCAGTTTTCTTTTTGTTTTTCAATAACCACAACATCAGGTGGGTTACACGTCCAGTTTGTTTGCCCATCTTCGTTAAAGTGTTGCACACAGTCATGTCCCTACTGTTTCTGCGAGATGCATCCATGGGTGTCTCAGTCCTAAACAGGGCTAGTGTTGCCTTCCCTTGGCAGTATTTGCAAATTGTTCACCACTTGTTATTTTCCTTTCTGACTGTCATTTCTTGAAACTGGAAAACTTAAATGCTGCCACACAGCAGCTGTAAAAATTGACAATGGAACATCCGCTATGTCATTTTCAAATTCTGCGACCTGAACACAGTTACACTGATGCCATATGTTTGAACACTTTCTTACTGTATTTGAATGTGTGCACATATACAAAACAATTTAGATATGTGGAGTGGAATCCAATTGGATAATTTTCAAATCCAAATCCTTTTCAAATCACTCAATCATACAAGAATCCAAAGTTTACAATACCGGTAACGCCATAACATTGTCTCTTCAGTGCATATACAGTTTCATCAGTACTAAAGTAGTTCAGTCCAAGGAAACAATAAAAGTCAAATCAACACTCCAGAAGTCCAAATAAGTCCAGTCTCAGTATGATGATGAAAAAATATACTGCACCAGAAGGCGTATTTGAATCCTTTGTCCACCACACTGGGAGTGTAGTAACACCTGTATGCTGACCAAAATTATCCAGATCTTCCCGTTCCAGAATCCACTGGGAGACTCGCCATCGAACTCCAAGAATGATTTATGATCATTTCACGAATGGAATAGAATGTCCCAAAACAAAAAACCTGACCTGTGATAACAGGTTCAAACAATTACTCTTAGTATCTCAATACATTCAACTTCCAGTATTTTACACTATATTTTTATAATGCTAAGTCTAACAACATTATGAATGTACCTACATATTTAAACATATTCACATTTCCAGCGTATATTAATCACAACTGAATATTCATATACTGTATATATACATAAACAAAATGTATGGCTCACCAATCTCCTTGTATTAATACGAGCATACGTAATGTCCGCTCAGAATGGCGCACACACAACGCAGCCGTCTTATCTCTTCAACACACAATGGCATGGTTTTAACTTTTAACTCAATTTAATTTCTCATAAAATTCAACAAAATAAATAGGTGTAACCATAAAGTTTTACCTTCTGCTTCTCGCTCACTAACTAGGTAGAATTCCCCAATTCACTGCTGGCCCAGACACCAGCTAATGGCGTTAGCCATTAGCTACTATCTTTAGTTTACAGTGCTTTCACTCGCTACCACGACAAATTTTCAATTGGTGCCAATTCTTTTTCTTCCTTTCCCTCGCGACTGTATCCGTTGTCGCTATGTCATATATCCAATTTCAATATTAAAGTGTCTTTGGCCTTTTCTGCTCACACTACCCAGGTAAACTCCAGAACATGTAGCTCTTTTAATCTCTGGCCATACTCCGTTTTTCTATTCTGCCACACCCCTGACTCCACCCAAGGGCGGAACTTGTGAGGCGTATCTCCCCTGACCCTGACAGTTCCTGATTGGTTTTGTTACTTATCAATCTTCTACTTATTTATTTTCCCATATGACAGTGGAAAATGCACAACCCTTCACAATAAAGTTACCTCTATGTATCAGTTTTCTTTTTGTTTTTCAATAACCACAACATCAGGTGGGTTACACGTCCAGTTTGTTTGCCCATCTTCGTTAAAGTGTTGCACACAGTCATGTCCCTACTGTTTCTGCGAGATGCATCCATGGGTGTCTCAGTCCTAAACAGGGCTAGTGTTGCCTTCCCTTGGCAGTATTTGCAAATTGTTCACCACTTGTTATTTTCCTTTCTGACTGTCATTTCTTGAAACTGGAAAACTTAAATGCTGCCACACAGCAGCTGTAAAAATTGACAATGGAACATCCGCTATGTCATTTTCAAATTCTGCGACCTGAACACAGTTACACTGATGAAATAACCATATGTAATATGCTGGTAGATACGGTCGCAGTCCCACAGTGATATAGAGAAATTCTTGCATTGTGATATCATGAAATTACAAATAGCGTTAATATAGAAATAAGAGAAGATTCATCTAAACACATTTTCAAATTAAGCATGCAACCTGAATATTTTGACCTGACCCAAGTTATTACATGTAATTTTATCTGTCTGTTCAGTTTTCTTTACAATAAGTATTAAAGTATAACATCATGGTCATTACATTCATAATAAATATGATTCCTCCATGTGGTTCTTTACATGTGTTAGCTAGTTGCTAAACTTTTGTTGTTGTAACTGAAGTGCTAAAGTGCACAAGTTCTTCTTCTGGAGTGTTGGCAGTTTACCAAAAAGCTTCAGGCACATTACCACCACACTCTGGACTGGAGTGAAGCCGACCCTGATTTGCATGTAGTCCCAGAAAGCTCAAACAGATTACAATCATAGTTGCTATGTGTAAGCCAAAATGTATTGGATCTCATTTTTATGTTTTCCACCTTCCACCTCAGTTAGTGAGAGTTGAATTGGAATATTATAATAAACTGCAAATGTGTGAGCTGTGTTTGCATCATAGTCCACTGAAGCTTTATCACTGGAGAAACCTGTATCTCTGCCTCTTCTACAACAGGTTTCCTCCTGTATGTTGCTGTTCAACTCAGAGGGATTGACTATAAAACCAATCGCGCCTTGTAGTATGGGATTTTTGATGTCTTATCATCTACACGGAGGCAAAAACAATAAAACAATAAAAGCACTGTAATATGAATACAAATCCTGCACTGAAATGCAGAGATCAGGTTTAATGGTCTTTTTCCTTTTTTGTTTTGCTTTTGACAAAGTAAAAGTATTTTGAGAGTAGATTTTGAAGGACGAATCCCAGGCTGTCCAACAGATCAGCTGTTTTTAGTCACATATAGTACACATACAATATATCAGCAGCATCCTGGATTTGACTTCAGTCTGAGTCCTTTGTTCATTATCCGCTCTTCTCACTCCTCATCTTTCCTGTCTGCTGAATGTTTTTGCCTACCTTCTGACAATAAATGCCAAGCACTGCAGCAATCCTTTTCTCATAAACAAATAATTTCACAATACACCATAAGATCTGACCTTGCCTCAGTCACGGCTCATGGGCACCAGGTTTGGCCCGTCCCTTGTCTGCCTGAGGTGCAGCTGGCCCTCCACGTCAAACCTGCCAAGCCAGTGTCTCCAGGCAACAGGCTCAGAGGCCACCTGTCATTTTAGATCAGCACACACACCTGCACACCCACCTGTCCACAGTCTTGTCACACCATGAGATGAGAAGAAAAATGGAAAGAAAGAGAATGTGGGGTCTCATCCTGGGTGGTTGATGACCTGATTGTGAATGAATAGATGGCTCTGAATAGCTTGATTTAGAGAGATGAGATTGAGGTTGACATACCTGAGAGAGGCTTGTTTGTGGCTGCGACTGTCTGGGTAATAATGACTGATGCTGATTTTCTCTGCCTATGTTTCACATTGAGCTGATACATTCAAAAAGACGATTGTTAGAAAACCATCTCTTTCTCATACAACTATTATACATGGATCATCTACCTTTCCCCTACAAAGGCTAAGAAACAATGACTAGACTAGCTTTCATTGTGTCATGACTATTAGTTCCATTTGGATTCATCCACTGAATGTCAGCTACAGTAGACTGTTAAGAGACTGGAAACACTGAATTGCTCTTAATGGTAATTAATGTGTGTATCCATCGAGGAATCTTCTTATTCATAAATGTGTCAGTGACCTCTGGCTTGCTTTTGGCTGTAGATAAATTCAGTGTGAGTGCCAGTATACAGATACCAAAATGTGCAACCATGTGGGAAAAACCATTGTTAAAAGTTGTGCAGACATCCCACCCTGCGACATGTCATTTCAGGGAGCAATCCCTAAAGACCCAACCCCTTGCTTTTATATTCTATTAGAGGTTTAATCAAGTATAGAGGGAGCCTCAGCTCATCACATAGTGCATCATTACAGACTAGTTCACAGCTAGCCAAACATTTTAAATAACCTTATATTTCAAATGCTAATGAATGAATAATGCCTGTTAAATTCACCTCAACATGTTTTTTCATAGAAAGAAAATCACTGCTGTAAACACCACAGTGATCAAAACTCTGTCACGGTGCTGCAGGACACTCAACTGAACTGGCAGGGAGAGAGAGAGAGAGAGAGAGAGAGAGAGAGAGGTAATGTAAAGCCCACCCACAAAGAAAAGTGACAGGTTCACTGGGCACAAAGAGAGATGAGTCAGGATGCTCTCTCTTTCTCTCTCGCTCACTTAAAATAAAATCAATTTCCCAGATACTGTATATAATTTGTGGGCATCAGAGAGCTGCCATCAATCAAGCCCCTAGGAACATTACCGGGCTGCGAAGCAAACTCGGCGTAGTTGCCAAACCACGTAACTGCAAATTCCGCATTGATCATGTAATGCTCACTGGCATTAAAAACATTTTTCCCCTAGAGAATCAATGGAAAATGAGCAGCTGTCAGTGAATACATTTTTTTTCTGAGCGTCACAAACCCTGTGAAAAAAAATCTTTTTATTATCCGAATTTGATCCACTTGGTTCAATATCATTTGGAACGTCTCGTGGAACTGTAGGATATTTTTATCTTATCCCATTCATGCTGAAAGTCAGCCAGCTCGATGACAAGTGACTTGGCTCAACACAACAGTGCATGCTCTATGGGCCCAAACACAGAAATATGCAGAACATCCATGTCATTTTATGGCTGGAATCCAGAAGGATGAAGATTTCTTCAGAGAATGAACCGATTTAATTCGTGGTGTATTAAATGACAAAGACTTGGTAAGCAGGATGTGAAGATTCTTCAGAAGACATCTGTATAGAAGTGAAAAAGTGACTAAATGTCTAACAAATCAACAACGAAAACATACAGTACGTCTTGTGTTTCATTCTTCTCCCCATATATTTTGACTACTGATTAATATTTTGAATTTATTAACATAGTTTGATATCAAATAATCACTTAACATAAAGTAGCAAACTGATATGACAGTTTTACATGAGAATTCTAGCCCATCTAAAATATTTGAGTATAGAAATTAAATCATAAACACAGACTGCCTATAAACAGTTTGCCTATCATATAGAAGAAAATCATTTAAACAACTTGACTTCAAGTACAAGCTCATTAATTTGGACTGATGACATTAAATTGAGACCAAGATTATTTCTTTTTCTTCTTTTAAAGGTCTGAAGAAGTTACTTAAGTCTTGTCACTCCTGTCATGAGATCAGAAACTTAAACGAGTTATACATTTGACATTTGTCACCTGTGGATCAGGAAATGTCCACATCGCTGTGTAGTTTCATTCTTGATATTTTTGCCTAAACATTATCACAGGAGCTCAGTTTCAGCTTACGATGAAGTGAGATTGGAGGATGTTTGTCTGCTTTCCAGAGTCCCCTCTTGGACACGCATCTTCCACAAATTGCTTTCATATACACAACTAATTTGAAATGTGATTTAGTGACTTGATTTAATCTTGTGCAGGAACTTGTTTTAGTGTCCCTTACATACAAGATTAAAGTGTTATCTTATCTTAAACACCAGCAGTAGTTGCTAGGTCCACAATTAACCACAAGAAAACTTCCATGAGACAGATTTTTCCTTAGCAGAAGACTTAAAGTGCTCTAAACATAACAATAAATACTGTAATAAGATAGATTTGTAAGAGAAGCAAATGACAGTGACAATTTACAAATATTTTAACACATATTTGAACATACCTTCAAAAACTGTCACAGCAGACATTTTACAGGTATGTATTTAATTAGCATGACAACCAGTCTTTTGGTGTTGTTTATGTTTTTTAACTTGTTACTTCATTGGTTTTAGAACACCCTACCAAATGTTCCACTGGAGTTAGCCAGCTTTTTACAATTTCACAATAATGTTGACTAATGTCTGTTGTCCTGATAAATAAAAAATAATGACCAGCTCTGTGTGTTTCTATTTGTTGTCTTGGACAAGCAGAGTTTCAAATCTGACTATAGCAACTCAGTTGTTCTGCCAGGAGCATACTGTGTCTGCTTTAAGTTAAATTCACTCTAAATTCACTAAGTTCACTGGTGGCTAACAGTTTTGTGCTGTGTGCTGGTCCAGTACAAAGCCAGGCAGACAGTGTAGGGATTCAGCCCAATTTTAACCACTAATCAACTGCTCCCAGTGTAATTATAGAGTTTTTTGACAAGTAGTTGAGTGGCATGGTGGAGCAGTGGTTGGTACTGTCGCCTCACAGCAAGATGGTTCTGGTTTTGAGCCTGGGCCGACCCGGTGCCTTTCTGTGTTTAATCACAAAGGCACGCAGCTCTGGTTGACTGGCGACTCTAAATGACCTGTAGCAGTGAGTGTGGGTGTGTGTCAGCCCTGTGATACACTGATAATATCCACTGTCAGCTGTTCAGGATAAGCTGTATCGATAATGGGTGGATGGATTAACAAGTAGTTTGAGAAGGGTCCTGGTGGATCATGGAATGATCTGGCTGGTTGGACAACTATCTTGCAGTGTGAACAGTTCCACAGCTGTCTACTTCATTATTATCTTTTTCTTTACATATTTACTGCTTATTCTACAGCCACGTCATAACAGCCGTTACTTTATAGTACATCATTAATTTTTCATTGTGGTTTATTGACACAGTATGTATAACAGAATGATCATTATCCAGTATAGATTGATTATGTGCTAAGACTTACTTTAAATCAGGTGGTTCCTCAGCTACATTACAGTGCTCAGAGTTTGGGACCAGGGGCCAAGCTTCCCTGGGGGATACAGCAACTTCTACTCTGTGTCTGCACCATTCATTCACACACACACACACACGCACACGCACGCACACGCGTACACAGAGGGGCGAGACTGTTGCAGCTGACCCTACTGACCGCAGCGGGATTCAATTCTTTTCAACACAGTCCTCAGACTAAAACGTAGTCTGAGTCTCTGCACTGCTGACCTGAAGTCTGTGGAGATATTTCTAGCACCTTTGGAGCACAAACCAAAATAACAGATCTCAATCACAATGAGGGCTCTTGAGACATGGCATGATTATTTTCTCTCTTTCTTTTTTAAACAGCCTTTGCTGTTTTTTCTTCAAGAGAGTTTGTGACAGACCAGAGTCTCTAAATACTGTATCTGAAAATACTTGTTGTTTTTTGTGAAAGCCACCTTAACTCCAAAATGGGTGCCATTAATCACAATTACACTGAATGCCAGGAAAGTTGGAAAAGTAATTTAGAGATAGAAAAGTGTGGCTCTGTCTGCACAGTGAATGACAACTTTCCTTTACTTGGACTGCAGCAGTACTGTGCTAGTCTGGTACTTAATGTGAAATGGTTATTTGATTAACAGTATTATCCTGATATTATATGTTTTATTCTTTAGTTCATTCGTGTAGCACTGCATATACATGTGAATTAGAGCCTAAATGTAATTTTTCCATTATGTAATTAACTTCACATGCCGACAAAGTCGCCTTGTGATCTATTTAAAAGGTCAGGAACCAATAGATGTTTTATTATTACATACTGTAGTATAATGGAAGTCTTGTTTGAGAACTTGTCATCATGTGCTTTCGTACTGCAGCCATGTATATTGGAACTGTAATTAGGGATGTATTATGTGGTTGCCCTTTGGGAATTGGCAGTTTTGTGTTTATACAGCCCAATTAGCAGGGCTTACTATTTTTGCCTAAGGAATGTATCTACAGTACAAGCTGCTACTGGGGGATGCATTGATGTACAATTAGCTCAAGTGCAACATTCATTTCAATTATACAAATTTACTCGGTGAAACAGTTTTTCTCTTTCAGTGGATTCCTGCAAATATACGCCAGTTGGCTTTAGTAAGATGCAACAGTGAGAGAGAGTCTTAGGGCAGAGAAACATCAAGCCAACGTTAAAGAACTAGCAGCGACAAAGGCCGACCTATGCATTTCCTCATGTTGGCTTTGCCTGGGCCAGTCAGGTTGCAAAAGTGACACTTGAATATACCTCACAAGCTACAGCTAACGGCCGACTAGCATGCATGTTCTGCACCAGCGTGAGGGAAATAACTCCCCCTACCAGCAGGTGGTGATATCTGTATTCACCATTCAGAAAGGAAAAGAAGAAAAAGTATGAAATATAAACAAAACATCTCTTGTTCCAAACAGCTGCTGTTTATAGCTGCTTCAAAAAGCTGCAAATGGCACTGCCATTCTCCACCTTTGGTCTTTTGGTTGTGGAAGAACAAAAGCGGTTGTGGAGGCGAAAACCAAGGAGAAGCCTCACTAAATGGGTGAAATCATGGATACTATGGCAACAGGTTGAAGGGGCTTTCCCAAACTGTTCTTTCTTCATGCATTGATCCATTAAGCTCAACAGCCAATCAGTGGTTTCTCTCTCAGTGATGAGGCACGACCGCCGACACTGATTCAATATGTGAAATTGGCCGAAAATCCACCAACGGAGGCTGACTAGTGCCAGCGGTGTGCGACAGACCAGGAAGACGAGCTCCGACAAATGCTCACCGACAGCCTGACACTTGCTGATGGCAAACCATTGGTTGCTTGGTGTGTCTCTGTCTTTAGAGAGAGAGAAAAAATAGCAGAAGAAAAAGATATTTACAGGTCACATGTCAGTGCCAGTCTCCCTAGCCTAAATTCAGTGCAGTGAAATTATTGAAATGCTGTTCTGCTTGCAGTGCAAGATGTCAGCCTATTTCGAAGCATATCTTACATCCTATTACAGTACAAATCTGTACAAAATCAACTGTCAAGGAAAACACTTAATTACCTTACTTTGTCAGTGTCAAAGTTGCCCTTATTCCCAATTCAGCACAATGTGAGTAGGCAGCATATTACATATTAATTATGTGTATCGCAACCAGGTATGTGTGACAGTTTTGTCATCTGACATTGCATTTCTCACTCTTATTTAGCATACCAACACTCCAATCATAATTTAGGTCTGATTATGCCTTCACGCTTCTGTAATTTGAATATGTACTGGGCACCCTGTCAACATTCACATCCTCCACCCTTCATTTGCATACTGATGCAGAGGCCAATAGGGCAGAGAGGTTTGGAATAAATACAGTACGACATCAGCATTTGCTCATTCAGAACTGAAATTAGCACAGACCTTTCAACCACGGTTCTTGTAACAGAAGTGCTTCCTTTAAATTGGCTATGAGAGGTCATGATACCCCTGGGATGACAAAATAGACTCATGTTTAGAATGTGCAATTATATAAAATCCTTCCAGTACTGAGTCAGGCAGCAAGACGGAGGCACTTTTCTTTTCTGCAAGGCGGTGATTGCAAAGCTGTAACTGTAATGTAATGTCAAACAACATGATTGTTTAAAACACTTTAAAAAGCTTTTGTTTTAACACTGCATACACAGTTCCTCTCATAGCAATTTACTTATTTTGGTTTAAAACAATAATTAGGTGTTATTGTAATCAACAAGTTAATTTTTGTGTGCACAGGTCTTTCCAGTCTACAAACAAATACAGAATGTATTTAAACAGTGTCACAGCTCACAGCTCAGGGCTGAAATTAGCATGGACTACTTGCTAACACTCTCACAGCTGCTAGCATATTATTTTGCCCGATCTTCTGTGTAAACAAACAAACTTTGCCTTGTCACATTAGCTAAATCAACTTTATAAGTTGTATTTACATCATGTTGCCCCCCCCCCCATGAAAAAACTCAGCTTTAAATCAAACTTTAGCTGATTTACAAGAGACCATGTATAACCTATTTGATATTTTACTAAAGAAGAAAGGCTGTAGTTTCATATTCTTATATGTAATTTTCCGCTATTACAAACAGTCACTGGTTTCCATTCATTTCTGTACAATATAAAAATTCATAACCCATCATAGTGAACATCAAGTCTGCATTAATATTTGACAGTTACATTAATATGCAGTGTGCTGTGCATTACTGAAAATGTGCACGAACAATGGGAAAATTTGAAAGTCTGACAAGTGGTTTTATGCGGAAATGAATGGAAAACATAGTTGAATGTAATAGTAGGAAAAACACGCAAAACCTCAAACACATCATCATGGTTTGCACAATGTTTAGCTGGGATGTTAATTATATGTGATTGTCTGTTAAGCACTGACTGACAGGAGAGCTGCAGCACTGGCACTAAATGGGGAATTGATATTGTGGATATTGTGGCTGTGTCTGTTGTCAACCTAAAATAAATTATGCTCTTTTGACCACTGACTGTGTAGGCCCCATTCATACCTGGAATTTAATGAAAGTTGTATTAAAGTGATTTAAATTTGTGTTCACATATATTAGCAGCAAGATAGAGGCAGTGTCCTTCTCGACTGTCAGCCAACTGAAAGATGCCAGCTTTCCCTCTCTTACACCCTGATAATAAACATTTGGCTTTGACAAACCTCACCAGTCATTAAATGTGTGAATGGGGTAGCTGTTGCCCTGTAGCTTTCAGTCATTAATTATTTAGAGAAAATACTTGAGTTTAATTTGGCAAACTTTCCTCTCAGTTGGTTTAAAGCGTTGAATTACAATTCAAATGACTGCTCATCAGCACAAAACCGGGGTTTGGAGTGAAAACCTTGGGACTCGCAAAGAAAAAATAATACAATTATGAATTGGCCACTGCATTTTTTTTTCAGCTGGAGTTTCAATGAACCATCCAAATTTTAGCACGTATTTAATAGTACTAACGATAATTGGACACAATACAGTTGTGTTAGCAGGTGAGGCTTGCACCATATATTGAAGGGAAGATAAAGATATAAATAACAGGGACAATAGGAAGGGTCAAGTTGTTGTTATGGATGTATTTATACTCACTAAATGTGTGGCCTGGAGGATCTGCAGTGCACTGAAGCAGCTAGCAAGCTAATGAAGCTGCCTGGATTACTTTAAGGCACTGACACAAACATTCTGCTGCACTTCCCAGGGTGCCTCCGGTCCCTTTTGAGCTTGATGCAAAGAGATAGTGACACTCTGAGGATGCCAGTGGGAAACCTGACAGAGCTTTGAATAAACAAACCCTCTTGCTTGGAGCTACAGTACATGTGGATAACCAATTTACAAACACACCCGACATGTGGATGTTTTACTCTGAGGTGACAGTACATGTGGATAACCAATTTACAAGCACACCCGTTTTACTCTGAGGTTACCTTATTTCACCTTATTTATCCCTTAGATTAAATTCAGATGTACAGAGACACATTCGTGTTAATATGCATAGACAGATTTGTTATTACATGCCAGTGAATCCTAAAGTTCAACCAAAGCTTATATGATAGACCTTTTCAGCTGCAATGTCAGCCATTGTAGCCGAACAGCTGATTGAGCCTTCAAGTGAAAGAACATCCCCTTACAAAGACATTGACTGATGCAGTGTCTTTGTAAGGGGTATGAGGAAATGACTTATGGGTGACACTACACTTATGGTTGCATTTGCAGTTACTGTCCTTTTGTAAATGTGGCTTTAGTGGCTTTGTTTTGATGAAATCATGTTCAGGCTAGATGTGACAGATGATGAGGTGCGTACTCTTGACACCTTGCCATTAAGTTTGTTTACTTTTCCTGTACTGTTTTGTAGTTTAATATGCTTTGTAGTTTAATGTACTTTGCACACTTGACTGATGGTTTAACTGGGGACCATGACTACTGTGTGTGAGTGTCCTAAGAGAAGTATTGATGTGTTCATTGCTTTTCATTTCCCATGGTTTTGTGGGTGCTTTTATTGCATTGAGTTATGGACTGTGCAATAGGGATATAAACTGGGCAAAATAGGCTGTAATTCAATCTTAAGAGAATGCATTTGATGGTATACATCTAAACTATTTAAAACTCTTAGCTGCACTGGCACTGTAGTTGAATTTCTAATGCTGAATATGAACCACGACAACACTGCCAGGTTGACTGTGACCACAGAAAAAAGACAATTTTATCATAATCTGGATTAGTGTTTTAAAAGCGGTATATTATACATAATGTCAGTTTGTCTTCTGTAACTAATGTGTGCTAAACAAATCTGCACAAATAAAATGTCATTCATCAATAAGTAGCTGCAGTTTCTAATTTTTGTGGCCGGAGAAAGAAGATGTATTTGTATCAGGGTATTCTGTGCATGTGTGGATACAAGTGTGCATGCCTGGGGAGAGAAAGCTTCAAAGGGGCTGACATTGTCAGTAAATAACTTATGAACACACTAAATGGGTCGAGGATAGAGGAGTCACAGTGGCAGTGTCCTTTATGAAAAATCCAGTAGCTACAATTGTGTGATTTTGATGCTGGAGGGAAAGACCTTGGAGGTTGGAGTGCAAACCCTTGATGCCACACTTCACTAGCTAAGTAATAACTGAGCTAAGTTGAGTAGTGTGGCTCAGCTGCAGTACAGTATGAATAAACTATAATACTAATACTAATATACCCACGTATGGCTAAATACATTTAGTGGATCAGAGGCGAATTGGGCAGTCGAGTCTGATATTAGACACGTACAGGCTTTTGACAATATAACAACAACTTAATGCAAGTTATGGACTATGCAACAACAACCCTAACCCCCCCACAGAAACTGTGCGCACAACACAGCATCATAACCATTAGATTCTCTTCCCTATGACATAAAAAAATAAATATCTTCAAAAGATTATTTTGCTATTTAATGGTGTTGACCTTTATGACCGATTGAATAATCGATTTTTCATGCACATTCCTAATTTATGTGCTTGCAGTGTAAGTGTATGGCTCAGTCAACTGTTCTGAGCATGAAAGTGCATAACCATGGAACCACAGAGACAAGGTTGGTGAAAGCGGTGTCGAGGCTACCCTCTGCTACATTTTGGCAAAAGAAAAATAAATGTATTCTTGGGGTCCTTTGCATCACTTCTTTGCCACCTTGTCTCTGTATACCTACTAAACCTCTGCAGATAAGCATTTCCATTAGCATGCTGACAGCAGTATTTGACTCAAATCACCCGTGTGCATAATAGCGTGTTCATATTTACTAAGGCGTCGCAGTGGGGTTTTGCAGCTGAGAAAAGTGGCATCGCAGGAATTTGCACTTTGATATCATGCAATATGTATTATAGGGCATTCTCGTTCAGGGATGCAAAAATCAGGGAGGAAAGAATGGAAATTTTTCTAAATATTTTCAGCGCCTGATTTATCAGCACTGCAACAGAGAGAACTCTGGCTAAAATGTAATGCCAGGAGAAAGCAGGTGTAAAATTTGTGGGACTGTCATCTGAGACCTCGTCTGAGTTAAAATCACATCAAATCAAATCAAATCAAATCAAATTTTATTTTTATAGCACCAAATCACAACAAAAGTCATCTCAGGACACTTTACAAAGTAAGGTCTAGA